>NC_137972.1:32909939-33249939 GCF_963924665.1 Micromys minutus
CAGGAAATATAGTCTCAGGGGATTCTTATAGCACAGCGTAGCATGAGGATCATTCCTGCTGGCAGTAGGGACCTGGGACAGTTGGGACAGCTCACTGCCATACCAGCTTTTAGCTCTGGCAACTCAGGAGCTAGATTGATTAATAGAAAGGGCAAATGAAGTCGGGCTGATAGGAACACAAACTGGGAAAAAAGATGGAGGGGCTGGGGTATAGGTGAATGGCAGAGCACTTACTCTAAGCTCTATTCTCAGCACCCCACTTCACTCCCCTCCCAAAAGGAAAAAAAAAGTAAAGTGATAGATGCCTCCTAAAATCTGCCTCTAATCCCTTACCCCTCCATGTCTCCTCCCCTCCCTCCACCGTGCCAGGAAGCCCTGATACTCAGCGGGCCTAAAGATGGCAACTTCTCTTGCAGTTAGGAGTGATCATGTGACCTCAGCCATCGAGCTGTGGGTTGAAGGTGGGAAATGTGTAAGGAGGCTGTGACTTCGAAGCTTGAGGCTTTCTATGTGGCGATGAGACGTGGTGGAAGCTGTCTTGAAGCAAGACCATAGCCACAGTGGGGCCACACAATGCCAGGCAGCCAGGACCTTTCTTACCGTGGAGGCAGCATACCCACCTGGGGATGCTTTTAGCCAGATGTTACACACATTTTCTTTACCTGTTTTAACTCACAATTGCTCTGAATGTCTGTTAAAGAAAGCAAACCTGAGCAAGGGAGGGGCTGTACCAGGCAATCTGTACAAGCCCTTCCTTTCTATTTTCCTTCCCTCTCTCCTTCCATTCTTCCTTCCTCCCTTCCTTTTTTTCCCTTCTTCTCAGAAGGAGTTAAGACAGCTTACTAGAAAGCTAAGAATTGAGCTGGAGAGATGGCTCAGTGATTAAGAGCACTGACTGCTCTTCCAGAGGTCCTGAGTTCAATTCCCAGCAGCCACATGGTGGCTCACAACCATCTGTAATGGGATCTGAGGCCCTCTTCTGGTGTGTCTGAAGACAGTCACAGTGTACTTATATATAATATATATATATATATATATATATATATATATATATATATATATATATATATATATTATATAGTTTATATATAATATATAATAAATATTTAAATAAAACCCATTAAAAAACAAAAAATAAAACATAAGAGTTGCATAAAATTTGAATATAAAGGTGAGCCCAATAGGTTTAATGGGGCTGTTCTAATCATCTTAGAAGCCAACACAAGAATGAAAATGACATTGACTCTGTACGTTTGACTATAGAGAAAAAGACAGCTTCCAGTTGTCTATAAAACTCAAAAGCTAGGATCATTTCCCGTATAGAAAGTGGAATCCAGCTTTGAGATATTTTCTGCACCTCATCCAGAAAATGGAACCAAGATTTTATGGGAGACTTATTTATCCTCTGTGTCTCTGTCTCTTAGACAAGGTTCCCTCAAATTCAATACGTAGCTGAAGGTGGTCCTGAGTTTTCCCTGCTAACGCTACATACCAGATGCTGAGATTACAGACTGCACCACCACATCCCATTTATCGGTGATGGGGACTGAGCCCAAGGCTGTGTGAATGCTAGGCAAGCACTGTACAGACGGAGCCACATCCACAGCCTCTGCGCCTCCCCTGCCTTTTTAATAAGATTCTTTAATCCCAGCACTGGAGAAGCAGAGGCAGGCATATTTCTGCGAGGCCAGCCTGGTCTACATAGAGTCTCAGGCTAGACACAGCTGCATAATGAGTCCCTCTCCTTTCTCTCTCTCTCTCTCTCTCTCTCTCTCTCTCTCTCTCTCTCTCTCTCTCTGTGTGTGTGTGTGTGTGTGTAGAGGGAGAGAGAATATTATTGGCACACCCTTTATGAATTTATACCCACGACTTGCATGCAAATGTCTGATGGGACCAGAAGAGAGTATTTGATCCCCTGGAACTAAACTTAACAGTTTTGAGGGACCCTGTGTGAGTGCTGGGAACCAAACCTTTGGTTCTCAGCAAAAGCAGTAAGTGCTTTTAATCACTGAGCCATCTCTCTAGCCCCTCTCACTGTAACCTTTGATAAAGTTCAGGGTATATTATTAAAATATAACTCTGGGAAGATGTTTCAGTGAATGACCCATTGGGAGCAACATACTTTGCACAAGCAAATTCAAACACAAACCTATGTAAGAGGCAGAACAATGGCTCAGTAGGTGATCTCCATACAAGTGTGTTGTGGAATGTGTGCATGAATGAAACAATTAAATTAAAATCTATTTTGCTGCTTCATCTTCACCATATTCCAGCTTCCTCTGCCTCAAGTGTCTGGCATTATCAGAGGATCCAACCTGAAATCTGTAGAACATCATAGTAAGGAAGAAATAATACAGTGTCCACACTTGGTGGTTTGTATAGGAATGGCCCTCCTCATAGAACCATATGTTTGAATGCTTGGCCTATGGGGAGGGACGCTGTTAGGAGTTGTGCCCTTGTTGGAGGAAGTGTGTCACTGTGGTGGGGGACTTTGAGGTCTCCCAAGCTCAAGCTCTGTCCAGTGTGAAACATGGTCTCCTTTGGCTGCCTGTGGATTAAGATGTAGAACTCCTCCAGTACCATGTCTGTCTGCAAGTGGCCATGCTTCCCACCCTGGTGTTGATGTACTAAACTGTAAGCCAGCCTCAAGTCAATGCTTTCCTTTGTAAGAATTGCCTCAGCCATGTTGTCTCTCCACAGCAGTAAGACTGAGATAGAAAACGGACAAAGAATTCTCCTTAGAAACAAAGTTTATTGAGAGAAAGAGCGTTCAGATGCTTTGAATACGAATGTCTCCTATAGACTCATAGATTTGAATGATAAAGCATCAGAGAGTGGCACCAATTGAGGATTAGAGAATAAGGAGGTGTGGCCTTAATGGAAGAAGTCTTCAAAGCCAAGCCTTGCTTAGCGTCTTTCTTTGCCTATGCATCAGGGCGTAGTTCTCAGCTACTGTCTGCAGACTACCATGGTCCTACCATGATGATAACGGACTAAACCTCAGAAACTCTGAGAAATCCCCCAATTAAATGCTTTCCTTCCTCTTAACTGCCTTGGTCTTCCTGTCGCTTCTTAGCAACGGAATAGTGATATCAGGAGGTTACCATTAAGCCCCAGGGTGGTGAAGAGAGAACATTAGAAAGAAAACAATATAAAACATTCAAAAGCGGACATTTTGGGTCCCAAATGTCCGATGAAGATGCTTTTGGACCCAATGGAAAGCATTGGGATGACCAGTGATAGCAATGCCATTCTTTGAGAGACTCGATCAAGCCCAACATCCAGCAGCTACGTCCATGATTGAGATTTAGCAGGACATGCTTGCTGGTTGGTGGTGGCACATGCATTTAATCCCAGCAATTGGAGGCAGAGGCAGGTAAATTTTCCAGTTCCAGGCCAGCCTGGTCTACAGAGCAAGTTCCAGGGAAATCAGGGCTACGCAGAGAAACCCTGTCTACACAGAAAACAACAACAACAACAAAAACCCCAAAACCATAAAAAGAAAAATCAAGAAAGGCAAAGAAATGTGCAGGACCTGGGATGAAGAGGTTGCAGATGGGAGCACATCAGCAATCATTCTTGCAGGAGAAATGATGGTATGATACCGAACATTATCAACAGCTCTATCACTATAAAAGTCATCCATCACTGGTCCTCTTTGTTGTGAAACATTGCCCTGGATGCCGTCAAGACTGTGCACTTCAAGGAGAATGACCAAAAGCAAACTGACATCACGAAGTGTATGCAAGGGTGGAAAAGCTATACCATTGAAGCATTATTGAAGGCTCATGTGTCTTACATGGAGTCCTGATTAACAGGAATGTGACCCATCCATGAGAGCACCACTATATCAAGAACCCACAAATGGTGCTACTAGATTCTTCTCCTGAGTACAAGAAAGAAGGAAGCCAGACTGACACTGAAGTTACACAAGAGGATTCTATCTGGATCCTGCAGATGGCAGGGGAATGTATCCAGCAGTTGTGTGAGGATGTGATCCAGCTGAAGCCTGATGTGATCATCACAGAAACAGGCATCTCAGATTTAGCTCAGCAGTACCTCATGTGGGCCAATGGCACAGCCATTCCTAGAGGCTGGAAGTTAGTCAACAATGATATTGCTAGAGCCTGTGGGACAAGAATAGTTAGGTGACCAGAGGAGCTGAGGGAGGATGTTGGTATAGGGGCAGGCAGTACATCACATTCATCACCGAGTGCAGAGACCCAAAAGCCTGTGCCATTCTTCTTAGAGGAGCCTTCTTAGAGGGAGTACTTTTGGACTTCCACATCCACAACCTTGTAGGATGTCATGCAAGTGTGCCACAGCCTTCTCCTGGATCCTCAGCTGGTACCTCGGCAGTGGAGCCGCAGAGATGAGACATGCCTTGACAGAAAAATCAGAGGCCATGACTGGAACTACAGCCATAGAGAGCTGTGACAGGCTTCGGTTGTCATCTCTTGTACCTCGATCCAGAATCGAGGGGCTAGTACCATCCATCCGCTTACCTCTGGGCAGGCCAAGCACACATGGAGAACTGTGAGGCTGGGGTGTGAATGGTGAGAGCTGGGGTGTGAATGATGAGAGCTGAGGTGTGAATGGTGAGAGCTGAGGTGTGAACGGTGAGAGCTGAGGTGTGAATGGTGAGGGCTGGGGTGTGAATGGTGAGGGTTGGGGTGTGAACGGTGAGGGCTGGGGTGTGAATGGTGAGAGCTGGAGTGTGAATGGTGAGAGCTGGGGTGTGAATGGTGAGAGCTGAGGTGTGAATGGTGAGGTCTGGGGTGTGAATAGTGAGAGCTGGGGTGTGAATGGTGACAGCTGAGGTGTGAATGGTGAGGGCTGGGGTGTGAATGGTGAGGGCTGGGGTGTGAATAGTGAGAGCTGAAATGTGAATGGTGAGGGCTGGGGTGTGAATGGTGAGAGCTGGGGTGTGAATGGTGAGGGCTGGGGTGTGAATGGTGAGAGCTGGGGTGTGAATGGTAAGAGCTGGGGTGTGAATGGTGAGGGCTGGGGTGTGAATGGTGAGGGCTGGGGTGTGAATGGTGAGGGCTGGGGTGTGAATGGTGAGAGCTGGGGTGTGAATGGTGAGGGCTGGGGTGAGAATGGTGAGGGCTGGGGTGTGAATGGTGAGAGCTGGGGTGTGAATGGTGAGGGCTGGGGTGTGAATGGTGAGGGCTGGGGTGTGAATGGTGAGAGCTGGGGTGTGAATGGTAAGAGCTGGGGTGTGAATGGTGAGACTGGTTCCTTGGTGGACATGAAAGAGCCGTGTATACGTTGTAGAAAATTTTAATCCCAATCCAGGGTTTCTACCTCGCCTTAATGATTTAGTTCCCAGATATAAGACACACAGCTTTTCTTACCACAATCCTTAAGAGTCAGGCACACACCTACCCTCTATGCTATTATAATCTACTTTTCTATTGATAACCTCCAGCTATTACTTACTAGGTTCCACCTGGGCTGCTCTTAACTCCAATTGGCCAGCCCTCAGGGCCACGTTCCATGACTCCTAAGCCATGGCAACGTCTCCACTCACCCTCCTCTCTCTGCCTCCAGCACCCGAATCCTAAATCCTGCCTATATCTCTTCTGCCCAACTATTAGCTCTCGGTATCTTTATTTACCAATCAGAAATAACTTGGCGGCAAAATCACATAGGATCACTTGGGAGTACATCTCTTCCCTGGGGCAACCAGGAACCAGCATTACATTAGAACACAAGCAGCATCAAGCCCACCTGCCCCATCTGTGGGAGCTGTCAGCTGTGAAGCTACAAACATACAGAACAGCAATGCAGACTGAACTTCTGCTTCTGCGGAATGATGACATGGTCTCTGGCTTCAAGAAGAATGAGGACCAGAACCGGTGAAACTATGCACCAGATGCTGGCCACGGGTGAGTGAGTGGCGAGCAAGGTGACTTCCACATCCAGAACCAGCAGTTTCCTATTTCCTTAGGCAGAGCTCCAAGCACAGCCATCTTTGTTTGGAAAGGATCGGGTTCCAGTCTGTCCCTTGTCGGTTTGCACAGAAACACTGACATGCATATATTCTCTCTTGTAAGCATTCCATTCAGTTTGCTTCCAAAGATTAAAGCTAAGTCATTTGAAAACAAACAAACAAAAAGGAAGAGGAGGCTTCTCTCTTGAACATGTGGAGGGGCTGGAGAGGTGGTTCCACGGTTAAGAATGCTTGCTTTTCTTGCAGAGGACCCAGGCTTGGCTCCCAGCATTTATATCAGGAAGCTCACAGCTACGTGTAACTCCAGTTCCAGGAGACCCAACACCCTCTTCTGACATCTGTGGGCTCCCGCTAACATGTGGTGGGGATACATACACTTCTTCCTGAACATACACATACGATGAATCAATAAATATAAATAAATAAACTTAATCCCAGAGAGGAGCATCATGAAGCATGGGAATGAAGTGGGAGGAGCCATCTTTAGACAGCAGTGACCGTGTCCCAGCAAGTAAAGGCTCTGTTTTGTCTGATTATGAGGAACTTGGGGTACAGAAAGGAGAAGAGCCAGATCAGATAGATGGCAGTGTGTCAGTTTTGAAACCTAGGTCTAAACTGGGAAGACCCATTGCGTACACCCATCTCTGGGCCCTCTTGCATGAGTACATAATAAAATCAGGTATGAGGCTGGAGGGTCAGAAGGAAGGCACAAGAAGAGGGTTATGCTGGCCCAGGGACTGCTGATGTCTGACAAGTCTGGAAGTCTGAAGGGACCTTCTGTTCCCTCGGACAGGCTGTTCCTGATACACTGAGAAAAGAGGAGCAGACACTAAAAAGGCCACAGGGAACCCTAAATACGGAGTATAACCAAAGCTCAGGATTCCAGAAAAGGAGAAGTAGTTGGAAAGTTGGCCTTCTTAGAAAAGCTGCTGTCTAGGAACGAAAATGTCTCCTTGTTGCCTCATTCTCTTCTGGAGGTTGGGCATTTTGAGACAGGCTCTCACCGTGTAGTCCTAGCCACTAGGAATGCCCTAGGCAGCTGAGGATGACCTTGAACTTGAGGTGAATCTCCTGCCTCTGCCTCCAAGTATTGAGATTATAGGCATAAATTACTATGCTCAGCTGTTTATAAAAATATTTATACAAAAATCTAAATAATTTCAATTCAAGTGTGGTATCTCATGCCATAATAATCTCAAGTGAAGGGCTATCCTGGGCTAAATAGTAAGTTCTAGACATTCCAGAATAATAGACTAGGCTATAGAGTAAAAGCTTGTTTCAAAAACCAGAAGAAGAAAGTATGTATATGTGTGTGTATGTATGTATATGTGTGTGTGCATGCACACGTGTGTAAAAATGCTTGTTATGCAAGCCTGATGACCCCAGATTCCATGAAAGCCTCCACACTCAGGCTACACACCTTCAAGTACACCCACATACCATGATTAATAATAAAGATAATAATAATAATAGAAAGGAAAACTAGACTGGTACACCGCACAGCTGTCATCTTGTGACATAATTGTTTTAAGATAAGGTACATAGACTGGCCTCAAATTCCTGAGCCCAGGTACAGAGAGACAGTCGGCAGTTAAGAGAAGCTGCTCTCACGCCGTATCCAAACTGGTTCCCAGTGACCATGCGCAGGCTCACTAATGTCAGTTACTGTACCTCCAGCCCCAAGGCCACCTGATATTTCTGGCCTCCTACAGGAGGTGCTGTATGGGCACCTACACTCATATACACAGTTGCATACATATATGTATATGTATATGTATGTGTATGTGTATGTATATGTATATATGTATATATGCACAATTTAAAAGTAATAAGGTAAATCTTTCTTAAAGATTTATTTATTTTATGTATGTGAATACACTGTTTTCAGACACACCAGAAGAGAGCATCAGATCCCATTACAGACGCAATGGGAACTCAGTCAATGCTTTTAACCGCTGAGCCATTTTCCCAGTCCCCAGCAAATCTTTAAAACAACCCCTCTGACTCTCCCGCCTTGGCCTCCTGGATAATGAGACTGTAAGCATGGTAGGACCACACCCAGTCTGGCATCATTTGGGGAGAGGAGCGATCAGCACTGGTGGTTTACATCTAGGGCCTCACAGAGGCCAGGCAAGCACTCTATTGAGTGACAATCCCAGTCTTCTTTGTAATTTGAGTCAGGGTCTTACCAAGTGGCTCCAGTAGTCTTGAGTTTACTTGGTAGCCTAAGCTATGATCTTTCCAGCCTCAGTTTCCCCAAGTAGCTGTGATTACAAACCTGTCCCACCAGACATGACTTAGCATAGAGAGATTTTAAAAACATGATTATAAAGTTAGTGTTAACTCAACAAAAAAGACTGGGGAATCCAGACATGTAAATGAAACTAAGTCAGAGAAATTTTCAAAACTATCATGAACATCTGTTGTGTTCTTTTCTACTCCACTGTGAATAAATTTGTGGTTTTCATGTTACTTTGAAGTTACCATACAACATACCTGCTTAACCTCAGAAGCACGTAGTCCTTCCATAAATAGCTCATATTGCCATCAATTACAAGCTGTGAAATATTCCACCCAGCAATTATACCTAATAATTTTTGCCATGAAAATATTTCTTGGGGGTGAAGGATGGCGTAGTTAGCAAAGTGATTGCTGCACACGGAGACCTGTTTTGGATACTTATGGAGAGAACTGAACATGGGAGTAGCGTGTGGCTGCTGAGGCTTGCTGGCCAGCCAGTCTAGCCACCTGGTGAGCTCTGGGTTCAGTGAGATAGCATGTCTCAAAAAATAAAGTAGAGACAGATAGACACCTGAGGTCTATCTGTGGCCTACACACACACACACACACACACACACACACACACACACACACACACACACATACACACACACACACTAAATGCTGTTGTTTAAAGTTCAGATGTGAAAGGACATAATGACCTTCCCTTTTCCAATATTCTCTTCTTTTACTGGTGAGACAGAAAATGCCTAGGCTTACTATATGCCCCTTGATGATTTATTAGGTTCTTAGTATGAATTTTATGTGTTGTTTATATAAAAAATATTAAACCATTATCATCACTGTTATCTTCCTCCTCCTGCTCCTCCTGCTCCTCCTCCTTCTGCTGCTCCTCCTCCTTCTGCTGCTCCTCCTCCTTCTGCTGCTCCTCCTCCTTCTGCTGCTCCTCCTCCTTCTGCTGCTCCTCCTCCTTCTGCTCCTCTTCCTTCTGCTCCTCTTTCTTTCTTTTTGAGACTAGGTCTCATTTTGTAGCCCAGGCTACAAATTGCTACTACTTGTGGCAACTCTCCCATATTGGCCTCCCAAATGCTAGAATTACAGGCTGGAGTCACTATGTCTGGCTAAGGACTTCTTCTCCAGTCTGAAGGGTTGTTTTTTTTTTTTTTTGTTTTTTGTTTTTTGTTTTGTTTTTTTTTTTTGTTTTTTGTTTTTTGTTTTTTGCTTTGTTTTTAACTATCTACCATGGTTTAGAGAAGGGTAAATTACAATTTTTTTCCCTTCAACATCAAAAGTGAAAGAAATTTCTTACTTCTACAAGTCACCTTGCCCATCTTTTCTTTGTGGTTTCTCCTATTTTCTCTAATTTTAGAGAACTGTCCATCCCTCCAGTCAATTATCCTCCAGCCTTGAAGGCAGGACTGGGTTGTAGCTCAGCTGTATGGCATTGGTCTAGGATGTTCCAAGTCCTGGGCTCCAACTCCAGGAAAGGAGGAGGGGGAAGAAGAAAGGCAAGAAAACAATTGAAAAAGAAAGAATGTAGAAGAACTGATCTATTTTCCCAGGTTTTAGAAAAGAAAGAAAATATTATCATATCCTCTTTTTCTGCCTGTATTTGGTTTTCCTTGACTGTTCACTGACAGTAGTTGATGCAAGAATTAAGCCTATGGGCTGGAGAAATGGCTCAGCAGTTAAGAGCACTGGCTGCTCTTCCAGAGGTCTGAATTCAATTCCCAGCAACCACATGGTGGCTCACAACCATCTGTAATGAGGTCTGATGCCCTCTTCTAGTGTGTCTGAAGACAGCTACAGTGTACTTACATATAATAAATAAATCTTTTTTTAAAAGGAATTAAGCTTATTCATGTGCATCCAAAACACTGAAAGAATAGGTGCCAAACTCATCCTGGTTACCTGTAGTCAACAGGTAAAAGGCTGAAGTGGATTCCTTGTTTCTGCCTGCTCAGTGCTTTTCCTTTGGGCCGGGTCCTGCTCTTGTGTGGCTGGCTACCTAAGGTGCTTTATTCCTCTTACAACAACATTCTGGAGGTCCAAGGTGGCCATGTCATTCAGTCATGAGATTCATGGAGTCAAAAGGCCTCTGCCAGGTAGAAAATATTATTCTGTATTGGAAAGGAGGTCAACATGGGAAGAGAAGTCAGACCAGAGAGGAGAAAAGGTGGCTGCTTGAGCTCAGCATCTCTAGTTCCAGTCTCTGAGACCCTGGTTCTTAGAATGGTTCTCTGATCTGTGCTAGCTTGGTACACAAAGGTTTAAGGCTGGGACTATAGCACTAAGGAGGTAGAAGCAGACAATCAGGAGTTCAAGTTCATCCTCAGACTACATAGCAAGAGGTCAACCTGAGCTACAGGAAACCCTGTCTCAACAAAATAAAGAGTGGGCCTGGAGACAAGGCTCAGTGGTAAGAGCACTTGTTGCTCTTGCATAGGACTTAGCTTCAATTCCTAGCACCCATACAGAGGCTAACAATCACCTGTAACTACAGTTCCACGTTAACATGACGCCCTCTTCTGGTCTCCAAGCACACTGCACACACAGGATACAAGCAAAACACACTCATACACATAAAATAAATCTATAAAAACAAGTAAAAAAAACCCAACATAAATGTTAGAAAAAGTGAGGGCTGGCAAGACGGATCAAGAGTTAAAGGCACCTGCTATGAAACTTGACAATCTTAATTTGACCTTTAATCCCTGAAACCCTTGTGGCAAAAGGAGAGAATCAACCCCTGAAGTTGTCCACTGACCTCTGCATGTATAGACACAGACAGACAGACAGACACACACACACACACACACACACACTCACTCACTTTTAAAAAGTGAGAACACCTAAATGCCCCCAGAAATGTTTTGAAATCAGGCAAAGAATAAAACATAAAAGTTGTGCCAGAAATCAGACAGGTGGCTCAGTGATTAATAGCACATCTGCTCTTGCAGAAGACCCAGATTTAGTTTTCAGTACCCACATGGTGGGTCACAATCACTTGTAATTCCTGTTTCAGATGATCAGATACACTTTTCTGGCTTCCAAAGGCTCCTGTGTGAGCATGGTTCACATATACACTGGCAGGGCCACACGCATAAATTAAAAAGTAAATAAATCTTTTAAAAGCTGTACTAGTCTCTCGTGGGACACTCTATCACCCAGTAGCGTTGTCATAGAGATAAACACACAAGTGTACTGACACAACTCCCCTGTTCAATAGTCTGTCGGATGGGTGTTGAAGATAGAGGTGTGTGGCCCTAGGTTAGAAGGAGGTTAGGAATCTGAGATACTGAGATGTGAGGAAAGAAAACATTTCTTAGTCTCTGACCTTGTTCAAATCAGGTCTTTTCTCTGAGCCCTGGTTTATATTGAATCCTTTTCTCATGTTTTACTTTGTTTCATTTGTGTGTTTGTGTATGTGAGTATGGGAGTTTATAGAAGCCAGAGGAGGATGTCAAATGCCTCCCTCTATCACTCCCTGCCTTACTCCCTCGAGACAGTGTCCTCCTCTGAGCCTGGAGTTAGGCTGGTGGCATGCTCCAGCATGTTACCCCGCAGTTCTGCGGGTTACGGGAGCACACAACCCCCTCCAGCGTTTTTACATGGATTCGGAGTATTTGAACTCAGGGCTTGTGCTTGAGCAGCTTATGCATTGAACTATCTCCACACCCTCTTGTTTTGTCTCTTCTTCCTCCCTACCCTTGAAGGAGAATTTCACCAGCTTGCTTAGAAATTTGACAATGCACCTATCTCTGCCTCTGAAGTGCTAAGATTGTGCCACACACCTCGACAGCTCGTTTTAAACCAGTGTTCTAAGTACTGCACACCCATTACCCAGAACTCTCAAGGGAATTCCGAGTTGGTTGTTAAAAAGTCCATATCTCAGGGAGGAAACTGAGGCTCAGAAAGCATGACAAAGGGCGGTCAGATGTCAAAACCCTTCTAGCAATCTTAGCCATCTTCTCAGGCCTGACCACTCCAGGACAAAGTAGGCCAAACTGGGAGAAACAAAGGTTGAATTCAGGAGGGAGAGCTGCCCGGTAGGTCAGGTTGCCTCCTTTGCCTGGCCCCAGGGCAGACCTACCTCTAATTCCTGCCAGTTGATTCTCTTTCTAGCTTTTTTACATGCTGAGCTCAATTTATTCCCAAAGAACCTTGCATAAATCAAGCCGGGTCAGGTCCCTTGGCCCCAAGCCTACAGCCCCAGGGACAGATTTGCTCCACCCTCCCCACCCTGGCTCCCAGCCATGGGTCACATGGCACTTTGGTCCTCTTTGGCCTGCTTCCTTAAGGATCCAGATTTAACTCCACCTCCCCCTTCCCACCCCCTAATCTTTTTGAGCAGCACCTGAAAGTGTGTGGGATAAAAGCCTTAGCTCTGTTTCGCTGGCCTGTGACCTCAGTTTATCCGCCTAGTAAATGGGACCTTACAACTTTTCACTTTATCAGCCCCTTACTAGTCTTCTGAGCCTTGTATGGGTTTAGCTCCTTTTAACTGGAGGGTGGGGAAAGAAGGGGTAGGAGCAAAAGAACCCTAAGGGAGGTCACAGAACTGTTTTGAACACAATTCCAGGTTCAAACTGGCCAGCCTCTGGCATTTCATAAATGTTGGCTCAAAAATCGTCTGCTTAAACTAACTGCGGATTTCAAGATCATCTCTGGACCTCACTTGTCCCCTGCTGATGACCAAAGGACAAGTAAGCACGTTGCAGGGCCCGTAATAGAACAACTGGGGCCCCTTCTCTAGTCCTTCTCCAGTCCGAGAGTGCACGTCCCCAGTCCCCAGGTCCTCTGCCTCAGGCTCCTCCTCCATTGACATCAGAGCCGCAGGCGGGCCGAGGGAGCCGAGCCCCAGCCGAGCGCCAGCGACTGAACGGGCAAACTGACCAGGCACGGACGCGGCGGGAGCTTCGCACCAGCCACCTCGGCCCTCGCAGCCAGCCCCGAGGCGGGGCAGCCGCAGGTACAACTGAGGGCAGCTCCGCTCTGTGCCGCGGGGAGTTCCAGCCACTGGATACTGGAGCCCAAGGGTGGGAGGGACTCCTGGCTCCTGGACGGGATAGAGATGGGCCTTTCTCTCCCACCTCTGTCCCAGGCCCTTTAGGTGCCAGGTGACCTACGTGGATATTGCCTGGGTATCAGATGAGAGTGGGGAAGGGTCTGTGTGTGCGTGGAGTACATCCAACCGCTAGGCCTGACTGTGGAAGGGCGTGGGCATTTGGAAGTGTAGATGGGGGAGGGCACATGAGGGGTTCCCTGAAGCAGGAATGTGCTTCAGTTGTGTAAAGGTATCTGGGGATTCATTTTTGTTGTTGCTTATGGTGTTAAAGGGTACACAACACTGGTGTCTGGCTTGCAGGGTAGTAAGTCAGAGTTGGGGGGAGGTTTGGTCTTGCTTGAGGATGTTTTAGTTAGGCAGACTGTTAAAGCTTGGTTTGCTGGGCTGAGGAGTTGGAGGGTGTAGACAGGACTGAAGTTGCCTGTGTCTGGTGTGTGGGAACGGATGCCACCTTGTTCGTGTGTGCACGGAATCAGTACCGTATGTAATGTAGGGTCTGGGAGACGGGCGTTTTGGACGAACAGGTAGGTGTGCGTGGTGTGTATGAACATGTGTACACAGTCAGGTGTCATGGTTTGCGGTGTGCTGGATCTAGCAGGAAGCTGTCTGGGCTCAAGATGCATGAAGTGTTGATGTGGGGTGTCTGCTGCAGGGTGCTGGCCTCCAGGTGGGTTTGATGTTACTGAATTTACCATTGCCTCCTTCATCAGAAAACGCTGGCCCTGGGGTGGCTGGCCAATGCTCTGGGAACAAGGTCCACTCAAGGAGTGGGCTCTCAGTTCTGGTCAGGGTGCCTTCTCTTCATCCTTCCCAAAGGAAACAGGAAGTTGCCTTCCCTCTAGGGCATGAGGGGCTCTGTTCTGGCTTCAGTCTCTAGTTGATTCTGGGATGTTGACTTTTCTGAATGATCCCTAGTCTAGTTTTCTACTGGATGACAGCCTCTGTCCTTAGCAAGCTTAGCTGGGAATCTCTTGGGCAACTCTGAACTCATCCTACCATCCCCAACCTCAGTTTTGGAGATTTCTCACCATCCATGGGGAGGGAACCCACCCTCTCTCGTGAGACAGAGCTCTCTGGGGAAAGGTCCAAGATAGGTCCCCTCCAGGAGGAGACAGACCGGTGAGAGCAGTTTTCAGGCTGCTTGGACACAGACTTCGAAGGGAGTCAGGAGGGCTAGGTCCAGGGAGTTCCAGCTGTGGCTGATGTTGCCTTGGTAACAGTGAGAAGGAGCTATTTAAAAACATGGCTGAGATATTGCTGGAAGCCCAGGCTGCCGGAAACCTGATTTCCGAGAGGCTAGGGCGGCAAGGAGGAGGAGGGAGCGAACACCCTAGTCCTTCCAGAATGAGACTGAGGCATCACTGCTTTTGGGCACAGGGTTTCTCTAGGGTGCCACATATGCTGCTTCTAACTGCTCTAGGGTCTCATATGCTATCTTCCTTGAGGGGAGGTTTCCTTGGGTGTTAGGATTGAGAAAAAGAGTGAGGCAAAATGGAGAATGAGTTGAAGGAAAGAATGAATACTGAGAATGTTGCTACCAGGAATGATTTTTTTTCTAGGCATAAGGAGTTGCAAACATGTTGAATGAACAAATGATGGGGGGAAAGCTGAATGCCTGCTGTCAATGAACAGATCCAGGAATGAATGAACTCATGCTGGCTGAGTGGTCATGGGTATGCAGTAGATTCTCACAGAGGATAGGCTCTTAGAATCTCTCTCCATTTCCTTCCTAGGAGCCCTGGCTGTGGCTGGGGGGCAGTGGGCCATGCCAGGGGCAGTGGAAGGCCCCAGGTGGAAGCAGGCGGAAGACATTAGGGATATTTATGACTTCAGAGATGTCCTGGGCACGTGAGTCTCGGGGTGAGGTGGTGTGACAGACTGGGAAGGGATTCACGCTTGAGCCTGATGGCTGCAGGGCTGAGTCTAGGGTGATGCTTCCTCTGGTCAGTTGGTGAACACTTACTTCCCTTTACCAACGGACCAGGGCTTGTGCAGCTTTGCCTTGGTGCAGACTAGTCCAGCTTTTTGGTTTGGGTTAACTGTGGGCAGGGACTCTCTGGTACAGCCGTGGGTTCCTCACGAAGAGAAGGAACTACAGAAGAACCGTTTATCTAGATTCCGGCCTGCGTTTGGAAACGGGGCTGTGCGTGGTTGCTCCTTTTTAATTTATTTTTTATCTTTTAAGGATTATTTATTTTATGTATGTGAGTACTCTGCCGCTATCTTCAGACACACCAGAAGGGGGCATCAGATCCCATTACAGATGGTTGTGAGCCACCATGTGGTTGCTGGGAATTGATCTCAGGACCTCTGGAAGGGCAGTCAGTGCTCTTAACTGCTGAGCCACCATTCCAGCCCCACATGGTTGCTCTTGATGATGGGAATCCAAATATAACTCAAACCTGGTTTCTTCCCTTTACAAATTGGTCCTACAGACAAAGACACACACAAAATGACAGGTGGATGTGTATCATATTCTTATTGAGGTTGGAGAGACCACAGTAGTCTCCTCTGCCTGGGTAGCACTTCCTGGGGGTAAAAGACAAGATTTGGGAGAGCTTGTGCTTTTCAGAAGGAAGGAAGGGTAAGCCTTGGGTGGAACCATGTGCATGCAAAGGCTCAGACAGGCTACCACAGAAAGGCAGTCTTCTGCAACTCAGTAAGGGCTGGGCAGAAGTTTAAACAGGAAGAGACAGAAAGGGGCAGAGAATGCAAGGCCTTGAGAAGAGGTTAAGATGGCAAGAGGTCATTTCACAGCTCAAAGGAAGACATTTAAAACTGACCATCTTATAGTGCTGGAGATGGCTCAGCAGTTAAGAGCGTTGGCTGGTCTTGCAGAGGACGAGGTTTAGTTCTCATCACCGATGGTGGTTCACAGCCATCTGTAACTCCAGATCCAAGGGATCTGATGCCCTTTTCTGACCTTTGTGGGCATCAGGTATGTATGTGGTTCAGACATACATGTAGGCAAAACACTCGTACACATAAAGTAACTAAAGCTGAAAGAAAGAAAAAGTAAGGACTAGCCATAATGTGTGGGCAAAACAGAGAGGCAAGAATGGCAACCTTGGTAACGGTATGATTCTGTGAAGTTCTAAAGGGCATTACATACCTACAACTCAAACTGAATCAATCACACACACACAACCCACACAACCAAGTATTACAATTTAGCTCAGGTCTCGTTTGGTTGGCTTCAGTTTGGAGCAGGTTCTCCCCAAGTACTGAGGTACTGAGGCAGGGAACAGACAACCCTGACAGGCCATGTCTGGTGTGTGTGACCACCTCTAAAGCTGGGGACGGGAGTAGATGGGTGCTGAAGGACATGGGTGGTCATGAGGCTACAGGGAATGGAGGGGAAGGTGAGAGAAGCCGGGGTTCTAGCTCCTCACCTTGCAAACCTCTGACCCACAGGGGTGCCTTCTCAGAAGTGATCCTGGCAGAGGACAAGAGGACTCAGAAACTGGTGGCCATCAAATGCATTGCCAAGAAGGCCCTGGAGGGCAAAGAAGGCAGCATGGAGAATGAGATTGCCGTCTTACACAAGTGTGTGGGCCCTGCACCGACCCCTCCTCATTCCTTTAGATTGCTTTAGAAATCATTTGAATTCTAGGCCTCTCAGGACAAGAACTTGGCAGGGACTGACTGGCACAGAGCTAACCTCCCAGATGAGACTAGGGTGCCAGGGTTTGATTACAGAGGATGAATCTGTTCCTGGAACCTCAAGGCTAACTCACCCATATAGGTGGTCACCTAAGAGCCTCCCATACAGTACAACTATTTGCTAACCACCTGACTAAATTAGCAACCAACTGACAGAAAACCTACTCATGCTGCAAAACTTACAGCAAGCACTTGCTTCCAGTGCCTCCCATTTCCTAACTATCAGGACAGAGAGGAGATGGTCATTTCATTTCCCTAATTTGGGTGGGATGAGGCCAGCGAGGGCAAGAGGCTTGTCCAAAGTTATACAGAAAGCCTGTGGGAAAGTCATGTCTTCCTGATCCCTAAGGTCAATCACCACTGGTTCATTTGTTGAGTACTGACTATGTAAGTGTGCCAAGCACCCTACTTGTCATGTGATCTTCATGTGACTCTTTTCTTTTTTAAAGACTTATTTATTATATATAAATACACTGTAGCTGTCTTCAGACACACCAGAAGGGGGCATCAGATCTCATCACAGATGGTTGTGAGCCACCATGTGGCTGCTAGTATTTGAACTCAGGACCTCTGGAAGAACAGTTAGTGCTCTTAACCACTGAGCCATCTCTCCAGCCCTCATGTGACTTTTTTACGGATATGTTTTTATAGATGAAGACAAGCACAGAGAGGTTATATTCCATTCACTAAACACCTTAAGTAGCTACTCTGTACCTAGTGCTAGAACAGAGCCTAATTACATATTCCCTATACTTGAGAATGTGACCTCTGGTTCAGGGAGGTTAAAAGTGTAAACAAGGAAAACTTAGAAGCCACATTACCATCAGAGCTGCAAGTGAAAATGCTAGCTCCCAAGTAGCATGTAGCAGAGGCGGCATATCTGGGTCCAGGTCTGTTTGACACCAGAGCCAGTGCTTGCTTGCTATTATTTTACCTTGTAGCATCAGGTTTCCCCCGGTGGGTTCCAGAAACTTGGTGTTCTGCCCAGGATGCAGATGCCAGGGAATGGGTGGACCACCCTAAGCCATGAACCACCTCATCTTTCCTTTTAGGATCAAGCACCCCAACATCGTAGCCCTGGATGACATCTATGAGAGTGGGGGCCACCTCTACCTCATCATGCAGCTGTGAGTGGCCTGTCTCTGCCCACACTCACTCCTCTTCCTCCTGTCCTACTCTCTCAGCCACTTTCTGGTCCTTTGCTGCAGGGTTTCAGGTGGGGAGCTGTTTGACCGAATTGTGGAGAAAGGATTCTATACAGAACGGGATGCCAGTCGCCTCATCTTCCAGGTGCTGGATGCTGTGAAGTACCTGCACGACCTGGGCATTGTGCACCGGGATCTCAAGGTGGGATCTGTGAACTATGCACCAGGGGAAGGAGCTCTGTCTGTCCTTGGGCACCTCTCAGGCCCTCACTGAAGCCTCAGCTTCTCATTTGCAAAAGAGACCTGTGACCCTCATAACCAGCTCCTCTTATTCTAGCTTAGACAGGGACACAAGGTAGGCTGGGCTGGTATTTTAACAACTTGTGTCTTTTTCTGGTAATGAAACATCCTACTTACTCTTTGTAGAGAACAAATGGGACAGCAAAGCTACAGAGAAATGGATAGGGGCTTAGGTTGAAAAACACTTCAGTCCAAGCTAGCTGTGGTTGTGCACAGAGGCAGAGGCAGGCAGATCTCTGAATTCAAGGCCAACCTTGTTTACAGAGTGAATTCTAAGACAGCCAGAGCCAGGCAGAGACGCCTTATCTCAAAAATACTAAAACCAAAACAACAAATTTTGAGTCCAGGATAGAAGGGCTCTGGGTTGACAACTTTGGTTTGAAGAGTAGCCTTGCCATGCCCTAACTGGCTCTCAGGCTAACTACTGCCTCTAAAGGCACCGATTTCCTCGTTGGTAAAGTGGCATATTCAGACTGGACAGGCTGCCTATGTGGTAGGGTTGAAATCAGGCAAGTACTTATCCAAAATCCAGCACAGGAGGTATAAACATTTTTTCTAATACTGGGACTTCTGTAAGGTTTCAGGGTTCTATGAGAATCTTTCCTACAACCCTTTCGCTCTGTGTTTCCTAGATCTTACAGACTTCTGGCAGTAAATGCTAGTGTCTAATGGATTTAGTGAGCTACCACAGTAGATTTTAGAGCAGCATACAGTGCTGACAGCCTCTGTACCTCTGACAACCCCTTCTCCTCTTTCCTACCCTCCAAGCCAGAGAACCTGCTGTACTACAGTCTGGATGAAGACTCCAAAATCATGATCTCTGACTTTGGCCTCTCCAAGATGGAGGACCCAGGCAGTGTGCTCTCCACAGCCTGTGGGACTCCAGGATATGTGGGTGAGGAGGGCCCTGGGTTGGGGCTGGGGATGAGGAAAGAGCCAGGATCTTGAGGGTAGACTTCTGTTATCACCATGTCCCTTCTTTCCACAGCTCCTGAGGTCCTGGCCCAGAAGCCCTACAGCAAGGCCGTGGACTGCTGGTCCATAGGAGTCATTGCCTATATACTGTAAGTGGGGACATGGTCAAGGTGCCTGTGGCTAGAGCTGTCTTCCCTGCTTTGCCCACTCCTTCTCATCTACCAGATAAATACTAACAGGCAGGGGTCTGGAGAGATGGCTTAGATGTTGAGAGCAACTGCTGCTTTTCCAGAGGACCTAGGTCCAATTCCCAGTATCTACATGGTAGCTTACAACCATCTGTAACTCTAGTTAGAGGATCTAATGTCTTCTTTTGGTCTCTATGGGTACACATGTACACACACGGTACGGACTTACATGCAGGCAAAATACCTATATACATAAAAACAAACAAAAAAGGTCTAATAGGCTTCAATCAGGAGATACCATGTTTCCAGCACTGTGGGAGCACTGAGGATTTAGCAGAAAACAAAACAATTCAATGCCTGCCCTTAAGAGCTGACATGTAGAAAGAACCATTGAGTATATAAATCTAGAAAATAGTGTCACCTGGTAGAATCACTGTGAAGAACAAATCAAGCAGTAGTCAAGGGCTCTTTGTGGTGGCAATGTCTGAGTGGCTTTTGAGTGAGTAAATGATCCAGTTTATGTGTGGGGAGAAATGTCAAACATGGAGATCCTATGACAGCATGTTCAGAGGACAGAAGGAAGGCCAGTACTGCCAGATCCAAGTGAGCAAGGCAGAGAACGTCCTGTGGGTCCTGTCTGATTCTTGGCACTGCCCCAAAAATGTCATCTCCAAGCCAAGTATTCTTAAAGCTGATGTTGAGTTCAGTTTCTCTCTGCCTAGGCTCTGTGGCTACCCGCCCTTTTATGATGAAAATGATGCCAAACTCTTTGAACAGATTCTGAAGGCCGAGTATGAGTTTGACTCTCCTTATTGGGACGACATCTCTGACTCTGGTATTTGGGTCTTTGCCATCTTTATCTGCCCCAGGAGTCTCCCCACTGTCTACCTGTCATATCTTAGTCACCCTGGGTTCCCTCTGCATGGCCCCTCATCTCAGCTCTGTAGGCATTCAGTCTTCCAGTATAGTATATACAAAAATATCTCCCCTGCAGCTTACGGATTCCCTGAGGCCTAACAGCATAAATATTTCTATCTTCCATTTTGTGTCCCAGTCAGGGACCAGCTTGCAATGGCTGTATAGTGGTTTACACACTAGGGTGAGCATACTGAGTGGCTTCTCCTGTAATTATGTTCTCAAGGCAGGAGGGAGGGAGAAGGCTGGGGTGTGTGAGTGGGGCACAGGCAGACCAGGTGAGAAGTGAGAGCGAGCACTGTCTTGGTCCACAGGCATGGTCATGCTGTATCTTTGCTTTTCTCTTGGGGCTTCAGCCAAAGACTTCATACGTCACTTGATGGAGAAGGACCCGGAGAAGAGGTTCACCTGTGAGCAGGCCTTGCAGCACCCATGGTGAGAGCTCCCATTCTACATTATGTGTTAGGGTACAACCTGGGGGCCTGCCCCATCCTCACAGGCAACTCTGCATATATCCCCATCCTAGGATTGCAGGAGACACAGCTCTGGATAAGAATATCCACCAGTCCGTGAGTGAGCAGATCAAGAAGAACTTTGCCAAGAGCAAGTGGAAGGTCAGCATACCCCTTTAATCCTGGGTCTTCCCCAGTCTCCATTTGCAGAGTACCCAGTACCAACTGCATATAGCACCTGCCATGGAGGTTTTCCAAAGAATCTCTCTTGTTCACTCAACAAAGGCTCCTTGACCCCTCAAGTCCAGAGGTGGTTCTGAGCTCCATCTCCAAAGACACATGATGTAGCCCATGGGACCCAAGGGTCAGAAAGGCAGCCACAGATCTATTAGTTGACCAGTAATTAACCAGGTGTACAGAATATGCCTGAGGTAGAGGGAACAGGAGTGCAAAGAGGCCAGTGTAAGAGAACGTGGCCTGCTGGACTAGAGGGGCTGGTAGACACTGCTGAGCCATTAAAGTCCTGGACTGCTATAGTGGGACACATGCCTGTTGTAGAGGTTAACTCCAAAAAGACTGAATGCAGCTCATCCTAAAGAAAGGGCTTTCAGGATGCAGAGAAGATGAGGAGGGATGCAGAGAGTCACAGCAGGATGTATCATAGATGCATCGTATGCTGAGGCTTGACTCAGAAGCAGAAAGAGGAACACAGGAGTGGTTGAAAGCTGGAGGGAGACTCAGAAGAAACAAAGATGGGAGGCAGACTGAGGAGGGAGATGTCAAAGGCTGTCCCAACCTTCCAGTTAGGGACAAAGTGGACAATGATACCATAACCATAAGAATCTTGGGGCAGAAACTGGTCTTGAGGGGGTGACCGTAGCTTTGGACATGGTCATGAGCAGCACATAGGACATCTGGGTGAATATAAAACGGTAGAAACAGGTAAATTATGTAATCTTTCTGTACCTCAGTTTCCTCCTATGAAATTAATGCTATTCCAGCACTTGGGGAAGGTGTAGCAGGATCAGGAACTACATGAAACCTTGTCTCAAAAGAAGTGTGGGCGGGATGCTGAGCATATAGCTTAGTCGGCAGAGTGCTTGCCTAGCATGCATGAAACCCTGGGTTGACTCACTAGCATCATGCAGAACTGGCCATGGTGGTGGTATATGCCTATAATCTCAGGACTCAGGGCCGCCAGGGTACGTGAGAACGTTAAGAGAAATTAATGATATTAGTGCTTGCCAGAGCCAGGTGTAGTGACAGTCAGAGGCAGGCAGATCTCCACAGGTTCCAGGACAGCCGGTGCTACATAGCGAGACCCTGTTGCACACAAACAGTGCTTGTCATCCCTGGTGTGTAGCATACACACGCCTGTAATTTCTGCGCTCAAGGCTGAGGCACAAGACACAGTAACTGTCTAAAAAGAGAAACAACACAACAGTGCTCCCTCAGAGGACGGTGTGAGGATTTAATGAATGAATAACCATGCAATGCACTCAGAGCTGTGTAGACACATAAATGTTGGTTACATGAATTATAGTTTTATGTCCCTTTGTACACTTTTATATATGTGCAGTACGAGTAACTGAATATAGTTTAGCAACACCTTACAGAGTGTGGAGGACTGGGAGGCTTCCATTGCTGGCCCCTTTCAGCAGCCACTCCTCTCTCCACAGCGAGCTTTCAACGCTACAGCTGTGGTTCGGCACATGAGGAAGCTGCAGCTGGGCACCAGCCAGGAGGGGCAGGGACAGACCGCTAGCCACGGAGAGCTGCTCACACCAGCTGGGGGTAAGAACCAGGGTCTCATGGAAGGGCATAGGTGGTCCGTGAAGAAGCACAATTGCCCTTTTCTTCCACAGGGCCAGCAGCTGGGTGCTGCTGTCGAGACTGCTGTGTGGAGCCAGGCTCGGAACTGCCCCCCGCACCACCCCCAAGCTCTAGGGCCATGGATTAAACAACAAGGAAGTCAGGGTTTCTCTCATGGGAGAGATTGAAGGCAGCCTGCTTCTCCCTCACCCCAGACCTGGGGAGTTTCTGACCCCATACCTCTTTACCCTCCCCTCTCACTCTTCACTGCGTTTTCCATACAAATGTTTCTATTTTATTGTTCCTTCTTGTAATAAAGGGAAGATAAAACAAGACAGTCATTTTTTTCAAATAGCTTCCTTGCCCTTTGGTGTAAAAACTGACTGTTTGATTTGGAGTGCTGGCCTCTGAGGTAGGAGTGTTAAGCCTTTCTAACTTGGGTGGGGGCAAGGGAGAGAAATGGGGAACAAAGGAAAAAAATATCAGTGACATCTTTGGTCCCCTGGGCCCTACCTAGCCCTCTGGCCTCTTAGATCCCTTTTTGCGCTTTGCTGGTGGCTCCTGAGACAGGTTTTGTTGATGAAGGTCAGCACTGAACAGCACCTATGGGAAGGGGCATAAGGAGTCTATGGGGAGCAGGGAATGCTGAGGTCAGGGCTGGGGTCAATGGAGAACATTTGGAGGGTGGGGGTGGGCAGTCATGAGAACAGTTGACTGAAGTGTCTAAGGGTCAGGCAGGGTGAGGGAAAGTCCTTTAGGGTCTAGGATAGGTATACTTACTGCTTGTGCCCAGCCAGCATAAGGTCCCCACAGATTCCGGAAAAAGTTTCCTAAATTAGAAAAGTAAGGAGACTACATTAATTGACCCACATGCCCTCCATGCACAGAGATGGGGATTTTGAGAGAGATGATTAAGAATGAGAGATTCAGGCTGGAGAGATGGCTCACTGGTTAAGATCACTGACTTCTCTTCCAGAGGTCCTGAGTTCAATTCCCAGAAACCACATAATGGCTCACAACCATCTGCAATGAGATCTGATGCCTCATAAAAAAACAAACAAATAAATCTAAGAATGAGATTCTCCAACCTCAGCCCAACGTCCCAGCATCACACTCCTCTCACCCAGTTCTTTGTTGGCCAGAGGGCTCGGGCCCTTAGCCTTCGATGTTGTAGGCTGCCAGCCGTAGTCACGATGGGCAATCTGCCACACATGGACATCCACAGGCACAGCCTGGGGTTTGTCAAGGGCCATTAAGCAGATGCAGTCAGCCACCTTTGACAAAGAGAGAACTGTTGTAGAGGAATGGCAGGACTTGGCCAGCATCCAACGCTATCTGCTTCCTCCTTTCTCTAAGGTAGCATTATTCCGCATTCTCAGTCAGTATGCAGTAATTACCTATTACTTCTAAAAATAGCTCCACGAAGACTTGTTCCCGAGTGAACATCCGTGTGGGCCCTACTCTCATATAACCTGGGGAGAAAGTATGACCGTACTCTTTTCACAGATAAGGAAACTGGGGCTCTGAAGTGTCTTGGACAAAAATCATGAAGCAGAAATTAGGCAATGCCAAAATGTAATGCCAGTTCATTAAGAATTCTTTTTTTATTATTTTATTTTATTTTTTTTAAAGATGTATTTTATTTATTTGAGTACACTATAGCTGTTTTTAGTCACACTACCAGAGGTCATCAGATTCCATTACAGATGGTTGTGAGCCACCATGTGGTTGCTGGGAATTGAACTCCGGACTTCTGGAAGAGCAGCCAGTGCTCTTAACCACTGAGCCATCTCTCCTGCTCCCCTCATTAAAAATTCTTAAGGCAATGGGGCTGGAGAGGTGACTCAGCAGTTAAGAACACTGCCTGCTTTTCTAGAAGACCTGGGTTTAATTCTCAACACGTGCATGATGACATACAACCATCTGTAACACCAGAGTATGCATATGCCATGTGCCTGCAAGTGCCCATGGAGACTAGAGAAGGGAATAAGATCCCCTGGAACTGGAGTTAGAGGCAGTTGTTGAAAGCTGCCTGACAAGGGAGTGCTAGGAATCAAAGTCAGGTCCTCTGGAAGAGTAGCAGGTGATCTTAACCTCTGCACCATCTAGCCAGCTCCTGAAAATTCATTTTAAGCCACAGAGGAGTATAAAATTAAAGAGAAGTTATAAATTCTAATAGTCTGATAGATATATTGACATCAACAAAACAGTCTGTAAGCACATGTAATTTCAAGAAAAGAAAATGTAAAATATGTAAAATGTAAACCTTTCCATTTGTTTCCCTAAAAGTAACCAGTATTAACTTTCTGGCTCTTTCCTCTGGAAACTTCTGCATACAAACAGTATATTTGTGTATACAAATAGTGCAATTTCTAAAGATGTAAAGATCTAAAGATCCAAAGGGCAGCAGCCTCTTTTATACCCTCTGCATTCTGCTTTTGTCTCTGATAAAATGTGCTATTCCTTCCTTCTTCCTGCGCTTCCTCCAGAAGCCAGGTCTCCCCTGGATGCTCAGGTGTGCCTTGTTTCTACCTCTCCTACTTTCAGTGTGGGTGAAAAGGGCATGGCTTACCTCTCTAGGGCCTCACCTTGGTGCCCACCCCAGGCAGGGTGCAGAGGGCCTTGTGGGCTTCTTCATAAGGGGCCACTCGAAGCTGCTGCAGCCAAGCAGGCCCACCCTGCTCTTCGAGGATGGCTTTGGCGCTGGCACATATATAGCGGGCACGGTACCCCAGGCCCAACTTCCTGAGCTGAGTCTCTACTTCTGGACCTGTGGTAGTGGAGAGGGAACAGCATATATCCTCAGTTAGTTTCTGTCCTCAGGCTTATGTATAAGATGCCGCACTTCAATATTTTCCTAGGCACTTCTTCCCTGTGTCTTGTCCCCTAGGAGTCAGTGGACAGTTGGATGTGAAAGAAACAGTTAAGGCCTGAGTTCTGTCCCAGTAAATGTTCTCTTAGTGTCTCCTATTAGTTGGGCTCTGAAGAAGGTACTGAGAACCCCTCTTTGGGGGAATCCCCACTTGATTGCTTTAGTTTTATTCAAGAAGCACTCACACCCATGACCCAGCAGGTAATCAGCATAAACCCAATTATTTGAGTTCAATTCCTCAAAACCCATGTAAAAAGCCAGATGAAGAGGTTCACATCAGTAATGCCAGTATTCGTAAGGTGAGATGGGAGACAGAAGAATCTGCTGGAAGCTCATAGGCTAATTAGCTTGGACATGCAGCTCAGTGACAGAGACAAGAGAGACTGAAAAGTTGTTTCCTGATCTTCATACGTGTGCACTTGCTCTCACACACTCACAAAGTACAGATAAATAAATGACAGCAGCTAAGGGTTGAGTGTCTCTCACACACATACTGACTGGCAAAGTACATTATGCTTACTTTTCATAAGGATCCTAATGATGGCACTATCGAGTTACATATTTTACAGACGGACAAGGTTAGGGCACAGAAGGGGCTAGTGGGCTGCAGACAGGGCTCAGTAGTTAAGAAAACTTGTTGCCCTTACAGAAGACCAGGTTTCAGTTCTGCACCCATGGGCTGCCTCACAACCATCTGTAACTCCAGTTCTAGGGGATCTGACACCCTCTACTGACCTCTGTGGGTACTAGGCATGTGAACATTATGCACATATATACAATTCAGGCAAAGGAGTCATATATAGAGAATTAATTTAAAAAATATTAACAAAACCCAAAAGCAATTGAGGGAAACACCTGACACTGATCTCTGACTTTCACAAACACTCGAATGTGTGTACTTGAACACATTTATGCACATACACCCATACACTACCTACTTACTCACCACAGTGATGGTTTAAATATGCTTGACCCAGGGGGTGGCACTATTAGAAAGTGTGGCCTTGTTGAAGTAGATGTGGCCTTGATGGAGGAAGTGTGTCACTGGAGGGGGGGTTAGGTTTTGAGACCCTCCCTCTAGCTGCTTGAGGATGCCGAGTCTTCTCCTGACTGCCTTTGGATCAAGATGTAAAACTTAGCTCCTTCTTCAGCACAGTGCCTGCCTGCCAAGCTTCCTGCCATGATGATAATAGACTCAGTCTGAACCTGTCTAAGCCATGTCTAAGCCATCCCCAATTAAATGTTGTCCCTTATAAGACTTGCCTTGGTCAAGGTGTCTCTTCTCAGTAATGGAAACCTTAACTAAGACACCCATCAACCCTCCTTCTCCAACACAAAGAGAGGGCAGGGTAGAGATAAGACCTTCCATCCAGGTGGAGGATAGCACCTGTGTTCTTAAACGCATTCCTTTTCAATGTGTCACAATCAACTTAGTCCCCTCCAAACCCTTCTAAATAGATTCCAATATTCCCATTCTATTAACAAGTTAAGCCAAGCTTATCAAGGTAAATGAATTCCTTGAAGACTTATGATTATTAAGGCAAGAGCAGATACTTAAGACCTTTCTTAGCATCAAAAAACACCCCTATTGAGAATGAACCAAAGTAGGCTCCTTGCTATGTAGTCCCTAAATACTTCACCTAGCTTGGTCCTCATATCTGCTAACCAATATACTTTCCTCACAGAGCAAGTACACTCATCAAGTGACAGCAGCTTAAAATTTCCACATACTTCCTGTTCCAAACACTACTGGATGCAAGGTGTGCTTCTATTCTGTCCTCATGACTCTGACAGGATATGTAATATTATTTTCCATTTCACAGATTCAAAACCGAAGCGCACACATAAGTGTCAGACCAGGGTTCAGATCTAGGCAGTGTGTCTCAGAGTATCTGCCTGTAAGTCTAAATTACTCAACACTGTATAGACGTTTCTCTGGTGAGGTACTGCATATACGGGCAAACAACCAACTAGTGAGGTGCTGATGTTTCAGGGATCAAATCTGAAGATGGGTGGTATCTGGGACTGGCCAGACTAAGTATGGTAGTTCTGGGTGGAGACAGTGTTTGGCACAGTGGGAAGCTTTGAGATAGGAGCTCACAGCTTGGGTAGAACTGAACAGATCTTCTGGTATAAATACTGAAGGGAATGCATCTACTCACCTGCCAGGGCATGAAGGGTTGGGAAGCCATGGTAAGTGACATCATCAAGCTGAATGAGTCGAGGTCCAAAGGCCTGGCACAGCCGTTCCACCATGCCAGTGATGCGAGCAATGTTGTTGTTGGAAGAACAGATGAAAGAGAAAAGGCATTCAGTGGGGTCTTGTCTCAGCAGTCTCACACCTAGAAAGCAGAAAGGGGCATCCCTCCACATCAGATACTATGCTTGAGGCTCCAGGGAGACCCAGAAGAGTAAGGGACTACTTGTTTTGAGAGATCACTAGACCTCTCCTGTCTTGTAGCATCTTATGAGGTCTGGGTAACCATCCCATTCCACTGAGAAAAAAAAAAGAAAGAAAAAAACCCAAAAAACCACAATACAAGTACCACACAACAGGGCTTTGTGTCCATTTTCTCTCTTCTCCAAAGAGTAAATGTAATTCAGTACATAATGACAGAATGAATGATGTCACCTGCTCCAGGACAGAGTCAGGATTAGGCCCCATATCTTTGTAACTGTAATAACAACAATGTGGTAAGCAGTAGTCTAAGCACTTTAATCAGTAAATTTTAATAATTTGCTATTATCATGTATGTGTGAGTGTGGGCATAAGTGAGTCATGGTTCATGAGTGAAGGTCATAAGACAACTTTTGGTAGCTGGTTCTCTCCCTTCCACTATGGATTATGGACATTAAATTGCATGACAAGTGCTTTTACCTGGTGAACCATCTTGGTGGCCCTGTACCTTCATTTTATAGAGTCACAGATATGTAACTTGACAGAAGCCACCATTCCAGCCCCTTGTACTCACCTTGGAATTTCCGGGCCACTCTTTGGAAGTGGGAGTCCACAGAAGCCCATTGGCTATATAGCTGAGTCAGGCTGACATCTAGCTGAAAGTACTTCTGTAAGGCTTCCAGCTCCTCTTGGGTGGGCCTGCCGACCTGGTCCTGGTCTCCTCGATACACGGTGCAATAGAGCTGATCCTCGGTCTGAGTCAGTGTCCATACTTGATCTGCCAGCACGCCACTCCAGTGAGCAGGGCTTTGCTCCCTCCACCTGGGCACCCCAGCAGACAGCCCTAACAACTGTTACCCATTTTGCACTCTTTAAGGTCCCTCCTGTCTTACAAATGCCCCACCTGTAAACTAACTTATAAATAAAAGTGGTATGTTTTCATCTTAAAAATAAAAAAGAGGTACTGGGGATTGAACCTAGAGCGCTGTGCACGAAAAGCAAGCACTTTTATTACTGAGCTACACCTCTCAGCGTTCCCACTGATTTTTATTGCAAGGTCCTCATAATCCTGCACACTCTACTTCCTAAGGAAGGTTAACACCGCTGCTTACGCTCCAAAATGTATTCTCATCCATTACTCCCAACATTCTTTGCATCCCTGGGGGTAGCACTGAGGATTAAGCGTCCTAGGAAACAGTTCTCCCAAGCACAGTCACTCACCGGAAGGATTGTCCAGAAGCCAAAACCAGGTCCAGACGCAGCTCAGAGCGTGGACACAGGATAGAGGCCCAGAGGGCCGGGCTGGAGGTTAGGGTGCGATGCCTCATGCTGCTAGACAGGCAGGAACGGAATAACATTCGGATAGCAGTCCCCAGCCCATTATGGCAACATCCAATCAGAACTCGACTTTCCCACGGCCTCGCACACAAGGGACCACACACACCCAGAGTGTAGCACTTAGATTATGGGTCTGGTGTTTATACAGGTCCCTGTTGAATTTGAGTCGACCTTTCCTTTAAAAAAGCCTCCGGCATGCTACCTAACCTCTACACTACCTACTCAGCTCTCCAGTGGAACACGCCCCTCCTCTTCCTCCGGACGTGGCCCCGCCCCCAGAATCTCTGGGCGAGCGCCTCCTCCTCCAGCGTAGCGGTCAGGTTTGGAAAGGCGCGCCAGTGTGGCTCTTCCGGGTCTCAGTTTATTCTCACCGGAAGTATATCATAGCTCCCGCTTATCTGATCCTAGAGGTAGCCAATCCGAGAAGAAAGTGAGAGGCACCAATGAGAACTCTGGAATGCTGGAGTGGGCGGGCCTGTGTGAGGCGACGGAGCGGTTGGACTGCTGGCCTTGCTACTTGGCGATTGGCTGTCCGAGGCCTGGCTCTGCCATTTCAGGGTTTTCGGTGTGATCGCAGGGCCTACGACTTCTTGGGCTGGCCCACTGTGAAGCCACATCCTTGCAGGGCGTAGTACACACCGGTCGTCCCAGCACCCGGTAGGCAGAGGCGGGAGGCACCTTTGAGGCTTAAGTAGGCTGGGCTACATGGAGAGACTCCGTCTCAAGAAACAAACCAAAAGAATCTCATCCTCCCCTGCTCAAGCCTCTTCTGAGGCAGTGTGTAATTGATTTTCAGTGCTGTTCCCTTCAGGTTCTGTCAAGAGGCCCCATCTCGGTCTTCCCAGGCTTCAGAGGCCAGTCTCAGATTTGCTGACCTCAGCCACAATCTGTGGCACCAGCTACCTCTTCAAGGCTGAGCATGTTCCTTTAAGTATACCTAATCTTTTGTCCACAGCCTTATGGAATAGGCCTGTATATATATATATATGAGTTTTCTTTGGAGTTCACTGCGTCTAAATGACCATGTGTGGCTCCAGGCAGCCTAATGGACCAACGTCGTAGTCAGCACCAGTCACCTTGTTCCAAAAAGGACTGTATCACTTATAATTCTTTCAAAGACAAAAAAGTATGACTAGGCTAAGGGACATGAACTTCGGACACTAGTCTGACACACTAGTACAATTTTCACAGCGCAGAGAAAGTTTTCTCGTGTACCTAAATTATTGGACTACAGATTCAAGGGTAAGGCCGGATGCTTACTTTTGTGTCTCAGTTTCATTCCTCAGTAGCTGTAAGGCCTTGGGCACCCATGTTTTACTTTGATTAACCTCATCTATAGGCATGGCACCTGTAAGGCATTCCCTCCAACAAGTATTTAAATTAGAAAAGATGCCAAGGTTGCATGTGTACTAACAGTCCTGTACAACCCTACTTTGTTTTCAACTGAAGCGTTTGAAAGGACTTGAAGGATTTCTACAAAAGCAGTCAACAGTGGACTCTTCATCTGGTTTTAGCATGCTGACTTAAGAGACACCTTTCCAGACAAATGGACCTAGGTTTAGGTCCTAGCTCTGTAGGACCATTGGCAAGTTAATTAATTTTTCTAAATCTTAGCAGCTGAGGTTACCAACCTGTTATTAACACACCCCATAATTACTGTAAATTACACAATGATGTATCAAAAGGCACTTAGTATGGGCCGGTCACTGTGGAGATAACAGTCTATTATTAGCCATCAGTAGTTACTGCAGGGATTAGAAACATTTATGTATTTTTAGGTACTTAGGGCAGCGCCTGACATTTAGTGCATGGGACATGTGAGCTCTTAGCTTTGCTATTGAAACTTTCCAATGACAGGTTCTTGTTTAGTAATTCTGCTTCCTCTTTGAACTCATGGCAATTCTCCTGCTTCAGCATCTCAAGTCCAGGGATTACAGGTCTGTGCTACCATATTTAGCTTGCTGATATGTCTTATGACTACCACACACATTAGTCAGCAACCCCTTGAGCACAAAGTACATCCATCCCATCTATGAGGCACAGAGCTCTCCCTCTGAATCCCTCTGCCCTAGGAGAAGGCAAGAAGAAAAAATTCTAAATAGACTTTATTTTCTAAGAATCAATATATTTTTCTCCCTTTGAAATAAATACAAACCAGTTTGAAAGGTAGGGGGGATTCTATGGGAAAAAGAAAGGAAGTAGAGACAAGCTCCATTCTTTTTTTTTTTTTTCCTTTTTTTTTTTTAGTACCAAATGACTCTGGCGCGACCCGGAAACGCAGTTACAAATGAGAATAATTTAAATTCTCCAATAATTACAGTATTTACAACAGCAGGGGAGGGGTCACCTAGTGCCCCTCTTCCAGGCTAGACAGACATCAATCCCACTGCTAGGCTGGGAAGATGCTGATTTACCTTACCACCTGCAAAGGCCTCAGGCCTCTAGGCAGTTATGAATTCCCCTGGCATGAACAAGTAAGGGTGGTGCGGCCTGTTTTTTACAGTATTCTAGTTGTGGCCCACCACCCTGCCCTACAATGCCTTGAGTTCTCGAACTCTAGACCTGTGAGACCTCTCCTCTCCTTGCACTGAGTGGCCATGGGCCCTTGGAGTGTTCTGTACAGTCCAGCTGCACTCAGGGCAGGAGGGACCTCCCCTACCCAACTTCCCCTGAGACTGGCCCCAAGACCAGGAATTAATCAGTGCAGAGGGCAGCATCACTCCAGGACAATGAGCAAAGGGAAGGAGAGCCATCACAGAGCACCACTGGGCTCTGACAGTATTAGTCACTATCGCTGGTCTCGCTGCTCTGCTCACCCTGCACCTTGCTGCGGTGCTGCAGAGCCCTGTGGTAGGCGATCTGCACTGACTTCCGGATGTTGGACTTTCGGCCCTCCAGCATCTTCTCTTTGTCTAGATCTTGGTTCACACCCAGAGGAACGAGTTTAGTCCGGGGCAGCCACTGCCTGTTGGCCAAGGTAAAAAGATGAGATAAGGCATGATTTCAGGTAGAAAAGTACTATCCCTTTTGCATTCCATGCATTTAGGAATGCCCTGTTCTTAAGGAAGTGTGTAGTATATTGAGAAGAACAGTCAATAGTTATAACAGGGGGAATAATTGAATCAGGAGAAACTTCAATAACATCAATTCTACAAGATTTGCTTAGGAAATAGTTACATTTAGTAGAAGTTAGGTAAAAGAGTTCTGCATCCAATATGACTGAAAAGTAAGTAGTGGACTAACCAGGTATGTTAAAACTGTAGGACAGAAAATTTTGTACCAAATGGCAGTCTAGGGTTGCTGAGAAAATGCTTCTGCTGTTTGCTCACCAAGATTGATATTCAATTAATCTCCAGCCCAAAACAAAAGGAGGTAACACTGACTTAAAACCAGCCATCAGGATATCAAAGAACATGCCTTAAGGTGGCAGTGCAAGTGACAACCATGATTAATGGCATCCTGGTCTGCCACCAAGTGAATTACTTATAACAAAAAGCATAATTCTGTCAAGTGACCAAGACAACCCTAGGAAACAACTATTCAGAAAAGAACAACACTGGGGTACTTAAAAAATCCTGGCAATTTCTTTGCTGTGTAAATCTCTCATCTACCCAAATGGTCTCCAAGTGCAATGTGCAGCCATGAATTCTACAGCATAACTATAGGGCATCTTAAGGGTACAAAAATCCTGTCCCAGCTGCTTTAGGGAGACTGCTGTAAGCAACTAACATGATATTGACAAGACGGATTAAAAGCTTAAATGTTTATGCTTGTTTTTTTCTCATCTTGTTACTATAGAGGGAAAAAAATGGGAAAAATAAGTCTAGAAACCACCTGAATGTGGGCAGAGAGCCACCCTAAATAAATGTCAGCTACTGATGGTCCTTTGGTTTCTAGTTACAGCTGTTTGCCAGCTACTGCCTACTCAAGTCCAGACTAAAGACCAACCTTTCCTTAGAGCTAAGTGTGCTTCCCCCACCCTCTTGCACACTCTGTAATAAGCTAATCTGTTGCTATTTCTCTTGGCAGTCTGCTACCACATTACTGATGGCTGTATTTCTATCTGTGACTTTAAGGCTCACCAATTGCACCCTCTTTACTTACCAGGTTCGTTTGTTGTCAAAAAAGAGAACGAGGTAGAGATGCTCTCGGGCTTCCTGTGTCATCTGTTCTCCAAGTTTCAGAACCTCCAGTGGTGGTACAGGGATGGGAACCCCATGGTGGAACATACCTTCTCGGGGCATCTTTGGATCAATGATCTGAGGGTATAAAACAAACCCAGTTTCTTTTAGGTCACTTCCTCCCTGAAGGTAGCCCTATCTAAGAACTCAAAAATATGTTACTAGAATTGCAGCATTGATCCATATTGTTTTAGAACCTAGGGTGCAAAAGGAGATGAGGACAGGTGGGAAACTTACTGGGATCTCTTTAAGGTACTAAAATACATGTGTTTACCAGTCTACCTGCTAAGGAGCCCGCCCTGTACTCCATTGCTTGGCAGGGAGAGGGCAAGGCTACACTTATGAATCCCAGTCCTGGGGCTGTAAAGCAGGGGTAAGAATAAGAGAAACCGTAGGCCTACCAGAGCTGGGTATGATGGATAGCCTCGGCATTTGGCCCACACAAGGTCCAGAGCATCCAATGGGGAGTCCTCATCCTCTGACAGCCAGCCAGCTCCTCGACCCAGACTCTTTCTTACCACTTCACAGGAACGGGAGAGAGGGGGTGGATCAGCAGCTGGGGGGCTGGCAAGGCCTTGAAACTGGGTCCCCAGCACCCCTGACTTTGGGTGAGGGTACTTACTGCTGTGGCCCACGCCGCGGCCAGTGCCCACGGAGTAGGCCTCATTCTCAGTGCCTGAGGTATCTTCACTGCTGTCCTCTGGGAATGTGCCCCGAGAGAAGGAGGGTTTGCCCCGTCCTTGTTTTGAGGGTGTTGTGCTGTGGAAAGACAAATGGAATGCAATTCAAAGGGGGAAACAGGGAATGGCATGGCAGGGGTTCGTTCTCTCCTTGTTAGTTCCCAAGACTTTTGAAAAGCTGAGACTATATGAACTTTCTAATGCACACAGCCTTAAAGGTTAGGCTACGAATCAGATTAATGTAGAACTCTGTCACTGAGCGGAAATCATGCCTGCCTCCAAACAAACAGAACTGTAAGATGCTCTATTTTTTACTGATTTGACACACTGAAATTGATCCAAGGACCTTACAAGATAGACAAGTGCTCCACCAAGGAGCTATATCCCCAGGTCTTGAGATGGCTGGCCTGGAGCTTATTCCACAGCCCAAGCTAACCTTTGGCTTGTAGCAATCCTACTTCAGTCTTCCAAGTGGTAGGGTTATGAGTATGGGTTATCACACCCAGCTGGCCTTCTGATTTTTAAAGAGAACATCGAGGAGAATTTTATGTAGAGTCAGATTTTTGCTTTTTAAATTTAATCCTGTCCTTTCAGGGTTTTGTTTTTTGGGTTTTTTTTTAAATCTGTATGAACATTTTGCTTGTATATATGTCTGTGTACCATGTACATACAGTACCTGTAGAAGCAAGCAAAGGGCATCCAATCTCCCTGAAAGTAGAGCTATACTGTGTGGGTGCTGGGAATTGGACCAGGGTCCTCTGGAAGAGCAGCCACTGTATTGTTTTTAAAAACATCTTAGTGGCCAAAACAGTGTCTGATGACAGAATCCTAGCTACAAGGCACCAGTTTGCACTGCTCCAAAGCATCAGCTTAACCTATAACAGTGCCTTTTGTTCTGTTAGGATGATTAATCCATCCCATTTATTTTACAGGAACACTTGGGTTTGAACTCCTTCCTTTGGACTGAAATGGCTGCCACCCAACTTCCAGCGAGAAAATCTGTAAAGGCATTCTTCAGCCTGCCTTCCATCTGCAGGGCTGGTACCTGGTCCGGTCTGAGGCCGCACTACTGCTGCTGCTGCTGCTGGACTCAGAGTCTGAGCTGCTCCGGGGAAGGTTGCAGTCATTCCGGTATACCAAGAAACTCTTCTTCACTGGCTGGTTCCCACTGCTGAAGCCATTGGCTGGTAAGTCTTGGAGGGAAGAGGAAGAGGGAAGGAATCAACTGGTCAGGAAGATGTAGATCAGAGCCAGCATGGGGGTAAGATGGAATCAGAGTTTCGGTTCTTTCTGGGCTGAAAATTTCCTTCAGTTTTGGCCAGCAGAGATAGCATAGTTCTATCATAGCTGGCCAAAGCTTTGCCCTGACCCTGATCTTCCCTTGGCCTAAAGACACAAAGGACTTAAAAGGGCAGGAAGTTCCCCAAGGCAGAAGAAAAGAGAAAAGGTAAAGTGAAGGTTGGGAGGGAGCTTAGATATGAACTTGCTGGGTACAAGTGGAAGATGAGGGGATGGAATTAAAAGACTCCTCAGCTATCTGTTATAGGGAAACAAGAGGAGAGCTTGAAGTAAGCTGGCAAGAATGTCAGCTCTGCTCACTCTCAGGGAGAGGGGAAGCTGGGTGATGATGAGGCTCACCCATTGGGGGATCTTCTGTGGACTTATCACTGTCGCTGTCTGAACTTGAACTGGGCCGGGGGCTCCTACCCCGCTTGCGCTGACGTAGGGAGCCCATGATGGGGAGCTGAGGGGGCCCCACAGGACTGTTTCCGTGGCTGGGGGTCATCTGGCTCTCCCGGTTTTTGGGGGGCCGGCCCGGCCTCTTGGGCGGTCCAGCTGTCTTCGGGTTCTTTTTGGAGAACAGAACTGAGGTTCTCCTGCCCACCTCATGTGCAGGGGTTGAGGACATGTTGGGACCCAGGCCTGGAGCAGAGAAAGAGAGGAGAGTTGGTGAGGGGCCTGACATGAGAAGGAAGGGTAGATGTCCAGGGTCACATGCTGGGAATATAGATTCATTATCTAAAATAGACATGATTTGGAAGCCAGGGATCTAGAACAACTCATACCAATAGCCCCTGACTTATTAAAGAAGAAAGTACAGCTAGTCATGCAGGAAAGACCTCTGCTTAGGAGACAGCAGGGCTGAGTAAATGCTGCAGAGACAAAGTCTGACTTGCTTAGGGGTCCATCTTGATATAGGGTTCAGACCTTTGCTTGTTTCCTGGCTGCTACTCTCTTCTGCAGCACTGTCGGTCTGTCCATCCTTGTCACAGGCTGCTGGGTGGGGTGTCAGATTGCCACGACCTGACGGGCCATGACGTTCAGGCCCATCCCGGCCAGTCTCCCGCTGGTGTGCAAGCTTCCGCCGCAATGCTGTCATCTCCTTCTTGATCATTTTTGCACGCCGGGAGCGGCCCACACTCTGCTTGCTGGCATTGACTTCGTCCAGTCGCTCCAGCAACAACTTCAGCTGTTCTTCTACTGGCAGGTGTTTCTGGTTCTCCAGCAGGACCAGCCGTTCTTCCTCTACTGCCAGGGAGAGTTGGGGGGAGAAAGGTCAGGCTCAGAGCAGCCCATTGGGCCCCTTGAGCCTGGGCAGGCAAGAGGAAACCCACTCACTCTTCCCACTGGCTTCTAGGAACAGCTGTAAAACAGCAGCACTAGTATGCAGAATGGTGGTCCAGACATCCATTCACTCAGTCTGGCTTTTGTGAGATCATTCCTGGGGGTAGCCTGCTGCTGCTCAGCCCAGATGCTTTCTGCCTATACTGCCTGCTCCCAGGGACTTTAGGAAAGCTGTCCATCTCTGGCATTGCCCTCAATACATGCGGATGACTTATCACCCACCATCTTCAGTGTGGTGTGAGACCTCATCTCCAGCCAGGTTGTGAGGGATATGCATGCCCGTCTCAAAGTCAATGCCCATTTTTTCTGCCTGGCGCCGGGCTTGACGAAGCACAGCACCACCCTGCTCACGGAGTCGCACTGCTGCCCTGTAGAAGATGGTGTCCTTGGCATTATACTTTAGGCAGTTGCTGACAATGAGGTTGAAGTCCTCTTCAAAATCATCAAAGTTCAAGTAGCGGTAAGCCTCCAAGTTCTGCTTCATGGTGAAAAAGTCCATGGGCTTTTTGATGTGGTCTAGGTAGTCAGGTACCTGGGAGAGCAGGGTAAGCGTCTAAGTGGAGATCTATTCTCATTCTCCCAAACCCTACTCTTAACAGCACCCCTAAAATACATCTAGTAACCACCTCCCACCATAGTTAAGAGGTATGTAGTACAAGGAGAAGTTCCAATCCTGACTTTATTAGTCACACACTGTGTGACCTTAGTAAGTTTATTAACTTTCCTTGGCTTTACTATCCTCTCCTGGAAATGGTGATAAAAATGTAGGCAAATATATTTCCTGGCAGCTTTAATGAGAAAAAAAGTAATGAGAATTCTCTAAAAATTGTACCACCTTGTATACTGTTGTTCTTGGTTTTCATAAGGTTTGTGGTAAGGCTGCTGCCGCAAATGTCTCATTTTATATCTTTCAGAGAGAAGAGTCAACCAAGGGCTTCAGAGTTGGCTCTTTAGATTCTTAGTCCTCTGAAGGTTCTATTCTAGGGTTTAACATCTTGAAAGCATCTTCCTGCCCTGCAATTGTTCATCTGGCAGACTCTGGGGAAGGAGTGCAGATGGCCTCCCATTCCGAGTTCTTGGGATGTGATAAGGATAGACCAGAGTTGAGGTGATACATGTAGTTCATTCTGCCCCAGAACTACCAAACCCTTTACACCTAGGTCCCAACCTAGTCCCGGGGTCAGACCGGCAGCAGGGGTCCAACTGGGAGAGGAAGAAAAAGTTGGAGTGAGGGGAAGGGATTCTTACTTCGTCCAATTCGGTTACCTCAGACAGAGGGACCGGCTCGCTGAAGATGTTGCCTGTGTCCTTCTCTTGGAGCTGTTCCAAGGTTTTTCGGAGTAGGATGAGGAAAGGGGTCAGCTGCATTTCCATGGCAATCTGCTGGATCTTGATCTGACACACAAAAAGGCTGGATCAGCAGAGGACAAAGGAGATGGTCCTTGCTGGCTTAGGAACATGCTTTTCTCATTCAGGCCCCATGAAAGAAAGCTGTTTTTATCTACTCTGGTCCCTGTTCCTTGAACTCCTGGCCCGAGCTGCCTGGGTCACAGGTTAGGATTCTGTGCAGTCTTTGACATTTGGCTTTCGACAGGCCTAAAAGCACATAATGCAAGGGACACACAATGCCAGTATGGCTCTTGGTGCTTTTTGGCCAGGGACACATATTCTCCCTTCTCCAGAACCAGGGCTGGCCCAGGAGCACTCACCGTCTCCCTTTTCAGTTTTTCTCGCTTTCTAATCAACTCCACCAGCAGCCGAGCCCGCTCCAGGTCATGCCGGAGTCTCTGCCAGGACTTGAGCTGTTCTTTGAGAGCCCAGTTTTTATCTTCAGAATCTCTCTGTATAGGTAAAAGGGGCATCAGAAGATGGTAAGAAAGCCAGAGGAGAATCCAGAAGGAGTGCCCAGGAAACCTAGTCATTTATCAACAGCACCACTATTCATGTGTTACCAGGGGCTAGCACCTAGGAAAGGCGTGCTGTTTGTGGAATTAATGAACATATAGAAACAATGCCTTTCCACCAAGCTGATAATATATAGATTTCATATTGAGCCTGCATTGGGGCGGGGTGTTAATTTAACTTAAAAAAACCCTAAACTCTTTAGTGCTGGAGGCTATTGCTACACATTTTAGTCCCTGCCCTTTTGGTACTAGTTTTCATAGCCCACAGGGATTTGGACACAGTACCCCAACTTGATCACAGTTCCTCTGAGATTGAAGGTGTGTTTGCAGGCGCCTGAGTAGTGGGACCCCATTCCGTGATTGTCGTTTCAGAGTCCAGTAGCTATGTAGCCTCTGCATGAACTGGCTCTTCCTCTGGATGGTCAGGCGGTTGGTGATCTTACTGAGCCTGGGAACCAGAGAACAAAAGAAAAACCTGTTAGGTTCTGACTGCAAGAGCTAAGAGCTCCTGAATCGGAATAAGTATGGGCTTTGATGCTCGTCAAATAGGTCTGGAAATCAAACATGGTAGCTCACACCATAATCCCAGAAACCAAGAGGTGGGGGTAAATGATCCAGAAGCTCGAGGTCACGTCTGACTATATATGGAGTTCAAGCCCAGCCTACAGTAAGAGATTCTGTCTCAAAAAGAAAAGAGAAGAGCTTGGAACTCTGAGTTTAGTCCATAAGTAACAGTGCCTTGAGTAACACAACATAGCAGAGAGGAAACCAACTCTCACCACTAAGCAGAATAGTATCAGTCTGCCTTTAAGCCTTCTTAGTCACTGCAGCACAGGCATGGCAAGACTCTCATCTCTCAGACTGTGGTTGGAGAAGACAAAGTATCCCAACACTTGTTGGCCTTTTTGCTAAGACCAAGTTAAGATAAAGTACAAGTACAGCAGAAACCCATGGTGAAGTCAACTAGACAACACAAGGCAGCTAAAAACAACTGGCGACCACAGTCTAACTTGAGCAGTACTCTACAGGGCACAGTCCCCAGTATGGGAAAATGGCCCTTAGGAACAGAGGACATTGTAGCACTTCTGGTGCATACATAACCAAGTTGCACATGTTATGCAGTTTTTTTTGTGCTGGGGACTGAACTTAGGTTCCTTCACATGCTAATCACATTGTGTCCCTTCATAAATTTCTGAGCCTTCTTCTCCCCATTTTTCACTGATTCTCCCCTCATGGGAAGATCACTTTTCCTATGGATGTTTCATCTTAATTGCACTATCAGTATAAATAAATACATGCTCTGTCTGCCAGATAATGGTTCAGTGTTTCTGGCCCTAATGTAAAAGTCAGATGCCTTACTTAAAACCACCCCCTTTAAATTGACTTTCTTTACTTCCATGCAGTTCCTGATAGGAAGGCAAGCTGGCCATTCTACTCAGGCCCCAGTCCTTCTGAGTATTTCTCCCTCCCCTCCCTGCCCACTGTCGCCTGTGTACCTGTGTGGCGGGATGCAGGGCACGGACACCACAGGTGCTGCTGCCCTCTTCTCTGCCAAGATCTTCCGAGCTTTCTTCATCTTAATCCGGGACTTAGCCTTGGCCTTCTTGACCTTCTCTGAGCTCCAGCTCTTGCCCTCATCTTCTTCTTCATCCTCTTCTTCCTCACCCTCACTGTGGGATAGAGCAGGCAGTCGACGAGCAGAACCTGGGGGTGTGTGGATGTCACAGTAGGCTGTCTTGCGGACACTAAAGGAGGTACCATTGGCACCTGTCTCCCGCACAGGTTCCATCTTCATGTAAAGGCCAGCCTGTTGGGCACAAGTCACATGGAAGGCTGTGTAGCAATTGGCCTTATGGCACTGAATGCAGGCTCCGGAGCCTCGCTGTTTACAAATGTAGCAGGTGAGCTTCCACCGTGCTGGTGGGATGTGCTCAATGCTATCAATGGGTTCTAGGAAGACTGTGTTGGCAAAGCAAACCTCAGGGATCCACAAGGCACACACCACGTGAGCCCAGCGGCCATCATCTGTCTGCTTGAAGGCACCGCCCTTATTGGGGCACAGAGCACAGTCCACTGCACGAGAAGGTGATTGCAGGCAACGGCGGCACAGCCACTGGCCTTCAGGGATATAGGGGACACCGTAGCACTCCTGGTGCACAGCCAAGTTGCACATGTCACAGAACAGGATGACATTGCTGTTCTGGCACTCGCCATCATTGCAGATACAGCACACAGCATCTTCATCCACTAGTGCATTGGGGTCACCTTTATTGTGACTCTCAAAGTATGACTCCTTCTCCAACCGGTCCATTAAGTACTCAAAGATCTCTTGTGGGATGGGACTTACACCCTCAGTCTTCCGCCGCTCATTCATGATATCCAGCCAGATGTAGTCCTCTTCATCCATGTCATACTCCACCTCCTCATCCAGCTCTTCTGCAGACTTCTCGATGTACCTGCAGTACACACGGGCAGCTTGGCATCATGTGGCTAACATCTTTTTCCTTCAGACAAAGCACTGTTTTTGCCTTCAAGCACTAAGCCTCTCATGAACGCCCATGTATCATTCTAGCCTTACCTTAACTCCACATTTATAAATACTAGCATCATTCCTGTCTTGCAGAAAAGGAAACTTAAATGTGGAGGAAGTTAACTTCCTCAGAAAGTGTCCAAGAGCCTGGTCATGAACACAGGCCTATGTCTCTAGTACTCATGTTGTGGCTATCATAAGATGCAGTCTTCCCTGCAGTATAGACGCTCAGTCAGACCCCTAAAAAGGAGTGATGCTGGAGCGGGGGTGTCATCACATTGTGAGAGTATGGGGGGATTGTACGGTCAGAGGAAGGCAATTCCTTGGACATCACTGGCAAATAAATACAGGCCTTTAGCAAAGATGACAAGTACTAAAGACACGGATGTTATCTCAGAGGTCTCTCAAATTCTATATACTATGTTTATTCTCTGAATAGCCTTGAAAGATAATAGCTACAACTGACTGAGCATTCATTATGGGCCAGGCACTAGGCCAAGGTACAGCTATTTTGGTAATAGCTAACCAATCAGTGTCCTTTATCATCTTTATTATCATTTATTTATCCACAGTGACAGAAAACTGAGGGTGTGATTTTAGATGAATTGAAGTTTTGAGAAAAATGTTAACAATCTATCACAGATAGGTCATATCACCAGGGAGTGACAGTGGTATCCAGTCGCTGCTCCTAGCCTTTAGAGAATCCACTCTGGAATTCTCTGAGGCAGCAGGCCTAGAACAGAGGGCTACTCCAGGTGGCTATGACACAGCAGGCACCCACACTGTCGTGCCTTAAGCTGACTACTAGTCTGTAGCATTGTCAGCTACACAGTACAAGACAAGAATAGATTTTTGGCTTTAAAGAAACCTGGCTTTAAATTTTGTCTTTGCCACTCTGCCATCAGAACAGCACTGCTCTGCCCTGTACCAAAGATTAACTGATAATACAATGGCTATATTCAGTAAATGATACCTTTAAATGGCATTGCAAAAGAAAATGGCCAAGGAGCTGGAGCTATACTCACTTGGTAGAGTGCTTGCCTGGCATGCACAAAGCCCTGGTTCAGTCTCTGACACTCTATAATACCAGGTGTGATGGCATACCTGTAAACCTTAGCACTCAAGAGGTAGAGGCAGAATATTCAAAAGTTCAAGGGAGGTCAGTCTAGGATACATGAGACCTTGTATTTAGAGGGGGTGTGGGAGGTTAAATCAAGTGACATACACCATGTTCTAGCAGAACATTAATTCCTCTCTCTCTTTCTCTACATGGAAAATGGATCTCTGAGCAGTCCAGGTGCACAGAAACTCTGAGGCCATATTGAATGGTCTCTGTATGACAGTAAATGACTTTAAGCTCTTAAGCTCCCTGTACTCTGGTTCCTTATCTATAGAGAAGTAATGCTAATATGTCTGCCACAGCTGTTGTGAGCATGAGTTAATAAAGGGAGACACTTAGAACAGTGCTTCACATGGAGCAAGTATTCAATAAATGTCAATTTTATTAGCTTCTGTATAGCCCAAACCCACCTTGTCTTGAATTATAGCTGTTTGCTCCTAACTCATTCTCTAGACAGAGGCAGGGATTGTATCTGATTCACTGTACAGAAATAGGTCCTCAGTGTTGTTCAATTGAAGGCATTTTGAGGGTGGCAGGGAGGAAAGACTAAAATGTATGTAGGAGGCAGCTCCTTCCTTAGTTGTTTCCCCCTCTTCCCCAAGGTGAGCGCAACTGTGATCATAAGGGTATGATCAGAGCTGGAGTAAACTAGCTGGACAGTTCTAGGGCTATCCTAGTTCTCGTAAACATCAGGTCTTGCCTATTCCTCTGCCATGACACATGAACTGTCATGTGATAGTATATAACACTCCCACAGGCTTCCAGATTACAGAGTGCTGCACAGATAGGTGGGCTGTGTGTCATGTACAATTCCTGACACACCACCCTCCCCCTCAAGAAGTAGCCTGGAATTTGAGCAAGAGAAAATTATGTTATTAGAGTGATGACCTCAGAAGTAAATCACTGTATTGCTGACAGTCACTGTAACATCAAGTAGACCGAATTATTTGGCAAAAGCCACTTTCCACAGAAAAGTCTTTACAAATAAACACAAATGAACAAACTGTCCTCTTGACTTTGGCTGCCAGGACTCTAAGGGGGTTTTACAATTGGTTTTGATAACATCCTATGGCTGAGATTTCTACATACAGTCTTACCACCCTACATCTTTTTTCTCATGTTAAAGAAATTTGCTTTACTGTGTCTGTGGCTTCAGGGCCAGTAAGACAAGTTTAGTAAGTAAAGATGCTTGCTACCAAACCTACCTATCCTGGGATCTGGGACATGCATTGTAAAAGTGAGAACTGAACCCTACAGGTAATTCTCTAGCCTCCACAGGTGCTGTAATGCAAGTGCATGTCCAGATAAACAAATAAATGTAAAAAAGATTTTTTAAAATTAGGAATGCTTGCCACTTCAAAAGAAGCCATTATGATTAACTCTTAAAATGAATGGAATACAAATAAAAACTATATAAAAGAGCCCTGAAGAGGTACTATGTCAACAAAGAAATACTGCTTATAAAGCTGTTAAAGGACAAGTAACAGTAACAAAGCAGTGGGGAAATTACATCAGCTTTATCATTTCCTTTCAGGGCCTTGTCTTCTGCCCTAGGGAGGAGTACTGCACCTGCTCTGCAGATGAGGGATCTAGAAGCAGGATTTTGGGTATAGGAAATGATATAGCTTTGAGGCTTAGTGGACATGGGTCTCAACCTCAGTTCAGAGATTCCTAGCAAGTGATTTGTGACAGGCCTGGCAAATGTGAGCAATGACTGCTTTGAGAGAGTTCTAAAAATAAAGATGTGGCTATAGCTAGGTGTACAACATTCAGGAGAAGAGGTAGGTGTCAAGGCCAGCCTGGGCTACACAAAGAGTTCTAGGCCAGTCAGGGAAAATAGTCAAACTGTCTCAAAACCAGAAACAAACCAAAACACACACACACAAAATCCTAAAAAATAAATAAATAAAATAAAATAAAATAAAAAAGGGAGCAGGAAGGGAGAGATGGCTATAAAGTCCTGAACACAGGACCAGGCATGTGTCAATAGGGCTAAAGGACAGTTCACTCACGCTGCCTTGGCAGACCAGTGCTTTCCTTTACCCTGTTGTCTCCTATCAGCCTATCATCTTGTTTAGTCTTGACTGTTTTTCTAGAGGTAGGATGGTGGTCTTACCGATAGTACGAAGTGGGCCGGGGTGGTGCATCAGGGGTATCTTGCTCTAGCTCACGGTACACCACCTCAGGTAGTTTGGGAGCAGCACTGGCAGGAGCGCTGTGATGATGGTGGTTAGAGTCCTTTCGTTTCTCCTTGTTCTTATGCTTGCCTGACTTAGGTGTAGCCGCAGGTGTCTCAGTGTTTTCCTTGTTGCTGCCATTCTCAGGGGCTTCCTCAGGGGCCTCCTCATCCTCTGACACCACATCCAAGTTGTCAAAGATGCTGATTCTATGGACACGGCCGTGAAGGTCCACTTCTACCATGCGCTGGGCCTGAGCATAGCTCATCACCTCTCGGCCTGGTGACTGTGAGACCTCAGAGGGGCTGGGTGACTGCTTGTTGGCTGGTCGTGACTGGCGCCCTTTCTTTTTGTGCTTGCGCAGCGGGGTCTGCTGTGGGGGCGGTGGGCTGTCGTGGTCATAGTGGTACAGGTGGTACTCAATACCACTGTAACTCTTGTAAACCTTTCGGCAAGTCTCCACAGGGCACTCATATGGTGGCTTAGTTGCCCGCAAGTTGTGGCAGAAGGTCTTCACATCAAAGTCTACCCCCATGCTGTCACATCTAAAATACACAGATCAATTAGCACAAGCCCAACAGTTTCCAGCTCCCGCACCATACAGTGGACTCTATCCAGTCTTCCTTCTCACAAGGTCACTATGTCCTGGCCAGCATCTCTTTAGAGCATCTCTAGGTGCCAGCTTCTTTACAAAGGTCTGGGCCCTTAAGACCTATTATTGCCTATGTCTCAATTCCTTTAGTCTCACACAAAGTGGCAAGAGTGATCTAAGTAGCAATGATCATACCAATTATATGACTAAAAGCCTCCAGCTGCTCTCCAGCTTAAGGCAATATTCAGACCAGCTAATATAATATTCATTGAATTTCTTTTGCTCTCTGGCCCTAGTCTTTCTAGATTCTTTTGAGTAGTTATGATTGTTTACACACAGCAGCATACAGTTCCCTGCATGTTATAATCTTGCAGAGGGCTCTATAGTAGGAATGTTGACTGGTGGGCTCCTACAAATTCTTCAAAACCTAGTTCAAATGACATTTTATTATGACTTCTTTCACTCTCTCATGGAAAAGCTGTTTCCATGAGCATTCTATTCTCACCTCCAATGTGAAATTTTCTGGTTTGGTCTTTACCCATTTTACTAAGATCTTCAATAGATAGCAGACCTATCGACTTCTAAATCCCCCGTTCCTAGTATGCACTGAACTCGCAAGCCTGGGCAAATAATATGAAATATGAATAGCTGAATGAGAAGACCACCAGATTTGGAGTTGAGGAAGATCAGATTAAGCATTAAAAGTTGCCTATGTGTAAGCCTGAGTGAATGCTCAATGACTGAGTCCTAGATTCCAACAGAATCCACAGGACTGCATAACCAGTGCACTGCTCAAGTCTTTATGGGGATCCTCAGCCTGGAACTGGGTGGGGAGAGATAGGGAGAAACCATGTGAAAATGGTCATTTACGCAGGGAAAACAGCATGGGCTACACTTGATTTCCTCATTTACAGATTCATGCAACATTAACTCAGGGACTACCGAGTGCCAGGCCCTAAGGGCACAAACATGAACACAAAAAATCTAGGCATTATGTTCCAGGGTTCTCAAGGGCTAACCCTCCCCCACCTCAGTGCTTCTGGGAGAATGGAGACAGCAGATGGCACCAAACCCCAGGGAGCCCAGCTTAGCCCGGTACTGCCCCGATTTCTCTCAGGACTAGTTGCTTGGGACCACCAATTGCCTAACCTGACAAACACTGACTCTCAGCCTTTCCTTCTCCTGAGGCTTAACCGTGAGAATGGGCAGCTGTCATCCATATATGGACAGCAAGTTAGCCAAGCTATACATTCAACTCCAACTCACTTCTATTTCCTACCTGCTGCTATGCCTTTAAACACAAAACCAATCATAGGTACAAACAAGCTCAACTCTTTCCAAGCCCGGTCCCTCGTGAACGGGTGAACGCTGCCTTCTGACTTTGCTGCCCTGGTTTCCGAACTAGCACAGTGCCCCAAGGGACCTGGCGTCAGAGGTACGAAGGTGAGACCAGAACTTAGCTCTGAAAGCCCTGGGGCCCGAGGGTATGGCGGAAGCTTCTACTCCCGGGAACTCCAGGAGCTGAAGGAAGTACGGGGTAGGGACAAGGCCCGCGGGGCTAGAGCTCAGTCTCCCGGATGCTGCACCGCTTCCCTTTTGTCAAAGTGTTACAAGTCAAACAAGGTTTTCCTTCAGCCACTGGCCCAGGCAGCTTCAAAGGGAACACTGTTGCCGCGGACGCTCCCCACGAACGAATGGAGTGTCAATTCTCCCAGTCCGAGGGGCTTAGGAGGAGCCCAGGGCGCCTCGCCAGGTCTGCCCCTTCTCCACTAGCATTACTTCCCGGACCCGGCCCGTACTTACCGGCCACCTCCAGTCCGGGCTCATCGCCGGGGGCGCCCGCCGGGGCTCCGACCCCGCGTGGGGAAGCCGGCGAGGAAAGACGGGCCAAGAAGAGGAAACCCGAACTCCGGGACGCGAGGGTGGCCGCCCCGGCTCCTGCCCCTCACGCTCTGGCCCGGCTACCCCGGCTTCCCGCGCTGACCCCTGCCACTCCTGGTTCCGCCGATGTCTCAGCGTCGCAATTCCACAAGCGCCCTCGCGTTTCCCTAGCTTTTGAGTCTTTTGGCCTGGAAACCCGGTGCCGTCGGGACAATGGGGGGGCTCCTGGAGGTGGCACAGGGACAGCGGCGGCGAGACCGTGGCGGCAAAGGCTGTGGCAGCGGCGGCAGCAGCAGCGACGGCGACGGCGTCCGCCTGGGTAAACCTGGTCCCGTTGCGCTGCATAGACGCACTTTCGCCACGGTTCCCCGCCGGTCTACTGAAGAGCTTTCGACTAGCCTGTGAGTCTGGAAAGGATCTCTTGGCACCTCACAGGGCTTAGAGAGCGCGTCCATGTTCTAAGGGGAGTTTCTGGAGACGGAAATCGCAGTTTTGGGGAGCCGGAGTCCTCGGGCCGTTTGTGGCGAATCTGCGACTATGGACAGGCAGCGCGAGGCAGGGAGTGAGGAGCCCGCCCTTCTCCCCTCCCCCTCTGCCGCCTTCTGCTCCCTCCCTCCTGCTGGCGCGGCTGCTGCGGTAGGGACCTGGCCTTGGTCTCCGAGGAAGACGACTGGGAGGAACGGGGCGGGAGCGCAGGGTAGGGCGGAGCTGGGGGCAGGGCCCAGAGCCTGAGGGACACAAGGAAGCCGCTAGGGCCTGCAGTTATGGTCAGAGGCGGGGCAACGTGGGAAGAATAGGCCGGCATGGGAGGGGCTTGTGTTTAGGAGGCGGAGCCGCCGGAAAACGGCACCCTGATGCGATGACCGCAGCCGGAAGAGTGGGCCTTGAGGGTTCCAAGTAACAAAGGGCGGAGCTGTTGGTGAGCCTGGAAGGTGGAGCTAAACTAGGGACGAAGATACAGCTGGGAAAGAGGGCCACAGTAGCAGGGTAAGGGCGGGTCTTAGGAAAATAAGGGGCGGGGCTGAAATGTGAGACGGAAGGGCGACCAGGCGGAAGGCGTGGCCCTAGGTTCCTGGTGCTTTCCAGTAAAGCGTTGGGACTCAGATTGGCAGCCCTGGACTACATGGCTACCAGTGGCTGATTGGAAGACGGTGTCAAAACACACAGCCCATTGAATATGACTGACACTTCAAGTGTGAATGTGGGAAAGTTGCTGAATTCTTTTTTGGGTTCCTCATTTGTAAACCCGGAACTCGAAAATTGTGTCAGTTCGTGGGGCTTTTAGAGAACTTGGCTGTCAGAGATCATCGTTATCAGTCAGTGCTCGCAGTTTTGTCATTAAAGAGTATGATGAGGTTTTCCAAGATGCTAGAGTCACTGAAACCTTGTTTTATTTTCACACAGACTTGGTATTCAGTACCCCAAAATGCACGTTTTCTTATGACATGTTTTTCCCGGAGACATGCCAATAAAACCAGCACGCCCAAGAAGTTGTTTACTGGTTAAAAGGTGGAGTCTGGCGTAAAATCAGTAATTTCTTTTAAAGAAGTAGTTTATTGTAGCTTCCCCGTTTTTAAATGGGGATAGTATATAGTCCCTCTGTCCTGGGGTCATGGTAAAGATAAAGACAGATGAGGTCTGTAAATTGCCTAAAACAGTGTCTGTTGTATAAGATTCTCATGCACAGAGAAAATACTAGCTCTTATACTCATCCAGAAAGTTCAGAATAAGCCAGTAATCTCAGCACTCAAGAGGATTGAGTTAGAATTGCCTGGACTGCCTATGAGTTCCAGGTCAGGCTGAGTGACACAGCAAGACCTTATCTAAACAAAACAACGGAAAGAAATGAATCGAAGAAGTTACACAGATTTTCTTTCATTACCGAGGCTGAACTGAAGGCTTTGCACATACAAGACCAGGGATCTATTACAGCATCCCTTTTTTATTTAAAAAAAAATTTTTTTTAAAGTCCAGATAAATTGTCTACACTAGCCTTGAAATTGTGATTACAGGCTTGTACCACTAGGACTACACAGTTGTCTTAAAGCTAGTTCTTTTGAGGTGAAGAACTTAGAAAATCTGATTAAAGCTATGGGTCTGTCCTGAGGGGGGAAATGTACAAGTGTGTATACAAGTCTCTTTTTTTAAGATTTATTTATTATATATAAGTACACTGTAGCTGTCTTCAGACACACCAGAAGAGGGCATCATAGATGGTTGTGAGCCATCGTGTGGTTGCTGGGATTTGAACTCAGGACATCTGGAAGAGCAGTCAGTGCTCTTAACCACTGAGTCATCTCTCCAGTTCCACAAGTTTTCTTAAAATATTTGGAATTTTATATAGAGTGTATTAGGATGAATATTAACCTAACTGAAGTTATCCTTGCTCCCTCCCTCTTGATGTGGCCCCAGGCTCTGGGTCTCCCAGTCTCCCTCTCCAACACCCATGAGACAGAGCTTGAGATCAGCTTTATTATTGGCATGAGGAAGGTATGTGGTGATCATGCCAGGCCTTTCTGAAGTCAGGGCAAAAAGCTTGTCAGCTAGCACTGGTCAACCTAGCTGGCTCTCCTGGCAAGGGTCAGAACTCCAGCAGTGGGTAGACAGGAAAGCAGACAGCTAAGCATTGGCTATGTGGAGTCTCAGGGCTGTTCTGGGGCTGAGGTTGGGTTGGGGTTAGCAGGGGGAGGAGGTCGAGGCTGGATGTCCCTGGTGCGCATGTAGGACAACAGTTGCTCAGGAATCTCAGCCAGTACATCCTTGGCCAGTCGTGCCATGCTCAACACCTGGTTCCCAGATCGGTCAACATAATCTCGGAATGGGACAAACTGGAATAAACAGGAAAGCAGGTGTGAGTTGTGGCCAAGTGAATGGGTAGCATTCAGGTTTCATCTTTGATCCCTAACACCTCTTTTCAAGTATCACTATCTTCTCCATTAATACTGAACTATTTCCTACTTCTGTTTTTTTCTACCCACTCCTTACTTCTCCCCCCACCTTCTATTCGCCCTCAACTCATTCTAATTTGGCTTCATACAGTCATTGAAATTGTCTTGCTAATGTCAGCAATGGCTCTATGAGGCTAAACTCATGCAGTGAGCAGTATTTTTCAGTTTTCATCTTGCTGAGAGTCTCTTTAGCTTCACTGTACTTGAATGTCACCCTCCCAATACATCCCAATTCTTTGTGTGGGGTGCTGGACATTGAACCCAGGATCTTATATATACAAGACAAGCAAACTGTTTACCACTGAACTACATCCCTAGTCCAAATCTCACTCCTGACACCACACTCTTCTTTTTTCCTACTTTTCTAGAAGCTGTTGTTCATGTCACCTCCATTCCCTAGGTTTCCCTGTGCTCTGAACTGCCCACCGCACCCCAGTCTCTCTATGTAGCCCTGGCTGTCATGTAACTTATTAGATAGACTAGGCTGGCCTTCAGAGAGCTCCATCTGCCTCTGCCTCTTGAGTGCTGGGAAGGAGAGAGTCAGACTCGAGAGAGGAAACAGTTGAGAAGGAGAAGCAGTTTGTCAGGGAAAGGAGGTTAGCAAAAGGAGGCATGTGAAAAGCAGGAAGAAAAGTACCTTCTGGAGCCCTCTGTGTACCTATATTCTTTGCTTTTGATTTTACCATTTTGTTTCACAATGGTAAAACAAAAGACACAATGTCATTCTGTTGTGATGCTCCTGTTTCAGCCTCCTAACAGCTTGGGCTGTAGCCACTGTGCCTAACCCTGGCCCAGAAGCATATTTTTGGTTGCTAAAACTCTGTATTCCTTTACGTATAACAAACAGATCCACCCAAGCCCACCTTTACCAGTTGAATACCAGGGCTTCCTGACCTATCTCTGTTCTCTAGCTTCCCTTTACCCAGTCAGTGGGACATTTCTTACTAAAAAACTGAGACTCTTCCTTATCAGTGTATTAACAAGTCATCAAATCCTGTAATGTGATCTTATGTGTCTTATTTTATCTTGTTATGCTTTTGAGATAATCTTATTACATAGCCTAGGCTGGCCTGGGATTCTCAGTCTTCCTGCCTTAGCCTCCAAGTGCAAAAATTACAGACAGACAGACACACACGAGTGTGCACACATGCACACACACACACACACACACACACACACACACACTCCATGTACAGCTCTTAAACAGTTTTTCCTTTGTTTAGATGGGGTCTCATATAGACCCCACACTGGCCTTGAATTCACTGTATAGCAAAATGGCCTTGAACTTTGAAAAAGTATTTATTGTTGATGTTTTTCTATGTGTTCAGTGTGCGTGTGAATGCAGGCATGAGTGTGCCATGGCGGAGGGCAGAGTGGGTTCTCCCCTACCAAGGGAATCCCAGGAATCTAACTCGTGTCATCAGGGTTGTTCAGCAAAGTACATTTAAACCCCTCCCCCCATCTCACTGACCTGACCTTGAACTTCTAATCATTTGGCTTCACCTCCCAAGGGCTGGGATTTCAGGCACATACTTGATTTACACAATGCTGAAGATCAAACCCAGGACCTCATACTAGACAAGTACTCTTACCAATTGAACTGCCTCTCCACCTTTGAATTGGGTTTTGAATTGGCTACTTCTGAAATGACCACTGTTTTGTGTTCATATACCCTAGTCATTTTTGCTGCTTGCTAATGGATACTGGGCTTTTCCCTGGCTTTGCCACAACACACCCCCAGTGCAGCAGCTAGAGAAATCCCTTTAGAATGTAGGTTTATCTGGGTATTGTGGCACACACTCCTAGCACTCAGGAAACTGAAACAGTAGGAAAACCATGAATCCTAGACTAGCCAGGGCTACTAATTCCCTACATAGTGGGTTTCTGTCTAAAACAAGACAATAAATACATGGAGGGATACATGATTAAAAATGCATTCTGATGGTGAAACCTCAGATATTCACCATGGCAGACAGTCCTGCCAGCCTCGTCTGAGCCTCTGGCAGGTCTTACATGCTCTTTCTGTGCCAGTGAGGTCGATACCTTCCTTAGGTTTCAAGTCAGTGTCTACAGCACAGCCTCACAGAAGCCGCCCCTCACTATTGGCTGTTGATGGCATCATTTGCTGGTTGGGCTGTCTGTGTAATACTGGTCATCTCCACTAGAGGGCAGAGACTCGATCCTCCTACATCATAGAACCCACTCAGATCCCGCAAAAAAAAAAAAAAAAAAAAAAAAAAAAAAAAACTGTTCAAAGCTGGTGTGGTGATGCAGTACTGTAAATCCAGCACTCTAGAGGCTGAGGAAGGGATATCAGGAGTCCCAGGCCAGTCTGTGCTACCTAACACTAATTTTCTTACAAGTTTTTTGGTTTTGTTTTTTAAAAAGGGAATTTGTTCTATGAATGAGGAAGGTTTGAGGGGAGAAAAAGTGACTAGGAAGGAGTAAGGGGAGTGGCTCCTAGGAAGCCTTGTTTCTCTCTGCCTTCACTACTCCCAGGGATACCTGAACGATGTCCCGCTCTGCATAGCGTCCCCTGGAGGACACACGGACATCATCACCATCCAGTTCTTCCATTGCTGCAGAAAAGACAGGCAGGCATCATTGCATGGGTCTCTCCCAATCCAGCTCATTCTGCCCCTTCCTCAGAGCCCTTCAGTCCTCACAGAGACCTGACTTGCGTTCTACATCGGTGAGGAACTGTTCCTATTGTCATTACTGTGCTTCCTTCCTGCATGTCCCATTCCCTTAGAAAAGCAGGGGAAGGTGTTGACACCATCATCCATGGTTACAGAGAGGACACACGTTTGACTTCACCAAGGTATCAGTCTGTTTTTTCTTTGAGGGGGGCCCAAGTGGCTAGATCCTTCCTGGTCTCCCCAGTTCTTAGTTCCAGTCATGGACACTCGCCTTCCTACTCACCTTCAAACATGGCAGGTCCGACCCCGACAATAATGATAGACATGGGCAGTGAGGAGGCCTGTGGGGAGAGGAGTGGCTGGGGTAAGGAGCTGGGACAGAACAGTGCCTGTGGTGTCTGTGTGGGTCCCAGGCTCCTGTGTGCCGAAATATACTGCTATGATTGCTTGCAGACTGTCTCTGAATGCACAACAGGTAGAACATAGGCCACGATCTTGCTTGTTTGAGACAAAAGTCTCATTCTGTAGCCCAGGCTGACCTTGAGTATTTCTAGTCTCATTTTTAAAAGGTTTTCCTGCTAGACATGGCAACATGCATCTGTAATCCTAGTACTCATGAGACTGAGACAGGGGGATAGCCACAAGTTCTACACCAATGCTGGTTAAAGAATGAGTTCTAGGCCAGTCTGAGCTACAGTGTAAGACTCCGTCTAAAAAACAGCAACAACAAAACCATGGGAACCTTAATGACAGCAAAATACCCATACTGGGCAAGGTATATCATTCCCACACTTCCAGGATGCAGGAAGCAGAGGCAGGAGGATCAAAGTGAGTTCGAGCACCCTGGTCTATATAACTAGTCCCAGGCTAACAAACCAACAATCAAACATAGCCAGTCCTAGTGGCTCACACCTATAGACCTAGCACTTGGGAAGCTGAGGGAGAAAGATTGCTTCTATTCAGGACAGTCTGGGCCATATAGGGATCCAGTACATAGTAAGACCCTGTTTCAAAACAAAGCAAAATTAAATTAAAAGCATAAAGAAACCCCAAAAAACCGAAAAAAAAAAAAAACCTCCTCTCCCCCTGACAAAGCACAGGCATGCTTCCTGCTGAATATAAAAGACCAGCATTTCTTAAGCTGGTTTCCATAGTGGCTTCATCTGTCATCATGCTGGGACCTAGAGAATCAAAAGTCAGTATTGTTTGTGTCCCAGCCAATAAGCATTTCTGAAACTGGTAGATGAAATTGTTAGGATGCACATGGAATAAACACCATAGCCCCTTCACTGCAAGGACAATGGCCCCTCCCTGACAAGCCTTCCTCTTCAAACTTACACTGACGATGGCCTCTTTGGTCTGTGTCATGTCGGAAATGACGCCATCAGTGATAATGAGCAGAACGTAGTACTGGGAACCATCCGAGATCTTGGCTGCAGACCTACATGAAAGACCAGGGTCTGTGTGCAGTGGCCAGCCAGTGAGTACACGGTCAGTTTCAGCCCCTGCTTCTACAACCACCACGTAAGCAGTGGGCAAGACCGGGGGCTTCTGGATCCCGCACTCTTTGGCAGACATGATTGCTGCCCTTACGTGACATCTCTCCATTCTATATATAATTTTAAGATAAGGTCTCTCATAGCTGAAGCAGACACTGACTAATCCTCCTGCCTGCTTTTACCTCCCTGGTGTGGGATCACATCAGTGACCTACCAAGTCAGTCTGCAGAGCCCCTCCTCTCTTCATCTCTTTTTTAAAAATGTGTTTTTAAAGATTTATTTATTTATTATATATAAGTACACCGTCGCTGCCTTCAGTCACACCAGAAGAGGGCATCAGACCTCATTACAGAGGATTGTGAGCCACCATGTGGTTACTGGGATTTGAACTCAGGACCTCTGGAAGAGCTGTCAGTGTACTTAACCACTGAGCCATCTCTCCAGCCTTCTTCATCATCATGAGTTTTCCCTCAGAAAAGGACTTCAGACATCCCTCAGTCTCCCCCTTACTTTACCCCATCTGCAGATAGGTCTGCATAGTGTGCTGAGGTCCAGAGTAGGTATGGGTAAGGAAGCCTGTGTCTGCATTCTGGCCCTACATCCTCAGAGGCCTCGTCCAGTGTTATCTTTTGTCAAGTGCTTGTTTCATGGATAGTCACTGTTACCTTCCATGTGTGTGCACAGAGCAGGCAGCAGGTAGAATTTTGCTTGTAGTATACTTTTATTTTTCAGTTTTAGATATTGTTTGAGACAGGATCTCACTATGTAGCCACAGCTGGCCTGAAACTCAATTTGTAAACCAGGCTGTCCTTGAACTCACAAAGATCCTGCCTCTAAAGGCTCAGACTATTACACACACACACACACACACACACACACACCTTGCTATGTACTCAATCAATTCTCTCATTCCCAAACAAAAGCCCAGCTTCTTTAGATCATTCTCTGGACTCTACAGAACAGTAACCTGGGCTGATTTGCAGCTACTGTATAGCACAAGCTGGCTTCTAAACTCTGGACTGTCCTACTGCCTTGGCCTCTTGGTTGCTGGGATGTACAACACTTAACCTAGCCTATCCTACTTTTAAAGTGGGGAAACTAAAGTTCATAAACACTAAGCAGCAGTCCCCAAGGGCAAAGAAACTGAGGTCCATCACTGTCCACCCTGGCCTGCTCCTGCATAGTCCTCCATGTACCACACCTGTTCCTGCTAAGTCTAGCCAGCCAGCATCTCCCAAAGCTGTCGCTTATGTCTCTGTGCTTTTAATGTACAATCACCACTGCCAGGCCTACTAGCCCTCTCCTAATGAAGCCCAGACCCTGTAGACCAAGCTAAACACTACTGTAGCCTGTGCCCTGTTATTTAGGATGCAGCCCCATCCATTGAGATCCTCATACCCCAAGGATTCCAAGGATGAATTGTCCTATGTGTGGATGAAGCCAGGGAATGAAGTGCACACAGAGCTCTTAGCATAATTAGAGCAAACAGACAGGATGGGCAAAGAATAGAAAGTTTGCATGTGTTTGTAAGATGAAACACTAGACTTCAAAGTCCCTCTCAGTCTGCTTTCAGCTGAGTTCTCCATCGCCCCTCCCCCCACCCCCAGGGAATGTAGTGTCTTACTTTTGCCACCAGGCAACTTGCTAGAAATTTCTGGGGAGCCTTGGCCTACAGAAGTGATGATTTATTTATATTTCTGTCTCCTGCACCAAGGCGGGAACTCCGGAGGGCAAGGACTAAATTCGATTCATCTGTGAGTCCCCAGTGCCCCAGCAGAGAACTGAGCACACAGCGGCTGCCCTTTGAACGGTGATAATGATAATAAGTACTGCTACAGCACTTACCAGGGCAGGCACTCTTGACATACGCTAACGAGTCCTTATAACAACCCTGCAGTGTCAATATTCCCAGCAGTCTCAATCTCATTTCGCAGAGATAGTTGTTAAGAGAATTGACCAAAGCCACAAAGCCAGCATATGACACTGTATGGCTAACATCCTGGGCCTAATAGCTCAACAGGTAGCTTGCCTAGCACACACAGGCTGGGGGTTTGTTCCCCAGCACCACATACATTAAGTAGAGTGGTGCACGCCTGTAATCTCAACACTGGGAAGGTAGGGAAGCAGAGGCAGGGGCATCCCAAGGTCTACGTTATCCTCAGCTACAATGTCAACCTAGAATATATGAGGCAGTGTTGGGGGTGGTGGGTAAGGGTAGGGTGTGGCACTGAGGTACTACTAATTTACTCTACTCCAGAATCTACACTTATGATAGAATTGTCCTTAACTGAATGTTTACTAAATAAGTGAGTAAACAAATCAGTGTAGTTGCTCAAGACATCTAAAACGTCTGCTTAATAACCATAACCAAAATGGTCAGATTCCAGGATGCAGCATGTTCCATCTTCTCTTTTTCCTTTTTTTTTTTTTTTTTTTGTTTGTTTGTTTGTTTTGAGAGATGGTCTCACTATGCTGTCCTAGCTAGCCTGGAATTCACTAGGCTGACTTCCAGCCTAGTGAATTCCAGGCTCAGAGATCTTCCCGCCTCTGCCTCCTGGGTGCTGAAACTAAAGATGTGGATCACTATGCCTGGCTCTTATTTAAAACTTTCATTTCCCTGTTCTTAACATTTTCTACAGCAATGTCATGTTAATTTTTTATAATTAAAGTAACTATTATCTTCCCTATGCATCAAAGAGTAAATCAGTCTTCAATAGGGAATGGAAAGTCTATGGACCTAAAAATTTCTCAGGAAGCCATTAACATGTGTTTTCCTTAGTATTTATTTGTTTTCTTGTTGTTTTTAAAGATTGATTTATTTTTATTTTTATGAGTAGACTGTAGCTGTCTTCAGACACATCAGAAGATCTCATTACAGATGGTTTTGAGCCATCATATGGTTGCTGGGAATTGAACTCAGGACCTCTGGAAGAGCAGCCAGTGCTCTTAACCACTGAGCCATCCCTCCAGCCCTGTTTGTTTTGTTCTGTTTTTAGATAGGGTTTCTGGTAGCCCAGGTTGTCCTAGAACTCATTCTGTAGCTTTGGATGAACCTGAACTTCTAATCTTCCCAAATGCTAGGATTACAGACATGTGTCACCACCCCTGCTTTATGGGGTGCTGAGAACTGAACCCAGTGCCTTCTGCAGGCTGGGCAAGCACAGCCCTCATCTATTGTCTTTCCCCATTTTTTACGCACAAGCTTTCTGGAACACCTTGTTTTAGCTAGAGCTCAGCATGTAATGATTTAATTGTTTTGTTTTGAGACAGGATGTCAATATGTAGCCCAGATTGGCCTTGAATTTGAGATTATTCTGTCTCAGCTCATAACTATGAGAATGATAAGTATATATCTGTCTGCTTTTACTTTTTTTATTCAATGAGAAAAACATCCTTCTTTCTCCCCCCACCATCTGTATGCGTATATGAAGTGTGTGTGTGTGTGTGTGTGTGTGTGTGTGCGTGCGCGTGCGCGCGCGAGCTCATGCACTCAAATTTGTATTTGTGCATTCAGATTCCAGAGGTTGATATCAAGTGTCTTACCCTTATCCATCTTTACCTTATTTTTTAAAACAGGGTCTTCCTCTGAGCCTGGAGCTGACTGATTTGATTAGACGGCCTGGCCAGCAAGCTCCAGGAAAATACTTTCCTCCACCTCCCCAGATGTAGGGTTCCAGGAGTACACCTCTACACCCAAATTTTTATGTGGGTCCTGGGAATATGAACTTGGGTCCTCTTGTTTGGGCAGCAAGCACTTTATGACTTGCATGGTCTTCTAGCCGGCTCCTTTTCTTCCTTAAGCTTCAGTACTTAGCCCATTCCTTTGTTATATGTTTGTTTTATTCTGTAGCTTTGTTTTTATTTACTTCTAATACCCTTTGCTTTCTTATTAGTTGATATATAATCTGGCTTTTCTTTTCTTTTAAGATTTATTTATTTATTTTATGTATACGAGTACACTGTTACTGTCTTCAGACACACCAGAAGAGGGTATCAGATCCCATTACAGATGGTTGTGAGCCACTCACTATGTGGTTGCTGGGAATTGAACTCAGGACCTCTGGAAGAGCAGTCAGTGCCCTTAACCACTGAGCCATCCCTCCAGCTCATAATCTGGCTTTTCTTTGCTTATATTTATTCTAAAGTTTTGCATAGTTTTAAACTTATCACCTCTGTGTGCTTTCTTTGGATTAGATACTATACTGTTACCTCTTACATTATTATGTATTTTTTTCTACCTAACTTCACAATACTTTCAAATATAAGGCAATATTACTGGGCATGGTGTTGCATACCTGTCATGGCAACCCTTGGAAGGCAGTAGCAGACGGATCACTTGGCTATATAGAAGGCTAAAGGTCAGCCTTAACCACATAGTGAGACCTTGTTTCAAAAACAGGCAAAAAGAAGGGAGGCTGGGCATGGTGGTGAGCTCCTTTAATCCCAGCACTCAGGAGGCAGAGAAGGCAAATGAATCTCTGAGTTTGAGGCCAGTCTAGTCTAAAACCAGGACAGCTAGAGTTACATAGAGAAACCCTGTGTCAGAAAAACAAAACAAAAGAAGGAAGGAGAAGTTCATTATCTAACCACCTCCCAGGTTCTATTAAAGAGGCTAAACTAAAGTGGGCTGTGGCAGCACAGGCCTTTAATCCCAGCCCTGGGGAGGCAGAGGCAGATGGATTTCTGTGAGTTTAAGGCCAGCTTGATCTGTCTAGTAAATTCTGGCATAGCCAGGACCAAGTAGAGAGATCCTGTCTAAAAAACCAAAACCATAAAATCAAAAACGCAACAACAACAAAAGTGAGTCTGTGGTGGTTTCACTAAGAATGACCCCCATGGGCTCATATATTTGAATGCTAAATTTATCAGGCAGTGGCACTATTTGAGAAAGGTTTGAAGGATTAGGAGGTGTGGCCTTATTGGAGGAAGTGTGTCACTGGGAGTGGGCTTTGAGGTTTCAAATGCCCCCCTTGCGCCCCTCATCCTACCCAGTCTGTATGGATCAGGAGGTGGAATTCTCAGCTACTTCTCTACACCATGGCCACTGTGTGCTGCCATGCCCCATCATGATAGGGGCTAACCTCTGAAACTGTAAGCCAGCCCTCTCTTCCTTTTTATTTTTTGAGGCAGGGTTTCTTTATGTGGACTAACTGTAGACCAGGCTGGCCTTGAGCTCTTCTTGCTGCTGCTGCTGCTCCTTGAGTGCTGGGATTAAAGACATTCACCTTTCCTGCCTGGCTAAATGCTTTCTTTTTTTTTTAAGTTTTTAAAGATTTATTTATTTTATTTATATGAACACACTATCACTGTTTTCAGACAGACCAGAAGAAGGTATCTGATCCCATTACAGATGGTGGTGAGCCACCATGTGGTTGCTGGGAATTGAACTCAGGACCTCTGGAAGAGCAGTCATTGCTCTTAACCACTGAGTCATCTCTCCAGCCCAAATGCTTTCTTTTATAAGAGTTCCCTTGGTCACGGTGTCTCTTCCCAGCAGTAGAACAGTGACGAAGGCAGAAGCTAAGCTAGCTGGCATGGTAGTGTCACACCCATTAATAGCAGCACTTAGGGGGTGGAAGCAGGAGAATCAGGAGTTCAAGACCAACATAGCAAGTTCCAGGCCAACCTGGCCTATATGAGATCCTTTTTCAGAAAAACAAACAAATGATACAAAGCAAGTTGGCTAAGCCTCACACACATGCCTGCTATGAAACCTGGTACCTTCACCATTGTCCTTCAGAATCTTCATCTCTTAGGCAAAGTCAAGGCCATCAAGGCTACTTTGTCGCCTGGAACATGACTCCCAGGTATCACTAAGGTTGTTTCTTGACACTTTCTCTAAGCACAGGCAGGCAGAGTACCTTCTCTGCCTGATTCTGGATAACACTGGACACTTCCCCTTCTCTCCAAAGTCCACGTTCACGCAGAGTGGGCCTGCCTGTGTCTGGGTCCAGTCATATGTCCCTCACCCTCACTAAGTTCCTTTACCTGGCCACCTGGTTGATGACAGGCGCAAAGTAAGTGGGCCCATAAAGCTGCACCGTGCGCAGACTCTGGAAGTAACTCTCCAGCACACCTTCAATGCCTGCACAGTTGGGGTCTTCATCATTATTGTTCTGTAAAAGAAGAAAAAAAAGGTTCAGCTACGCTAAGCCCACACTGAGAACATCCAGGAGTGCTTGGATCCCAGTTCACTGCCCCCAACCCCTTCATGCTTCCCTCCAACCGCAGCACCTCCCAGGCCTGGCACTGTTGCACAGCTCTTCCTAGGCCCTTGCCCTTCACAAAATATTGACAGACGTGATCTATCAATGGAGGGGCTCTGGGCTAGTGTACTGTACCAGGGGAAACTGGTGGGAGATCCGCCCCTCTGGGGGCAGCTTGGCCCCAAAACCATAGGCTGGGAAGAGCTTGTCACTGTCGTAGTCCTGGATGATCTCTCCCACTGCTTTGAGGGCCATGGCATAGGCACTGAGCTGGTAGGGACTCATGTAGTGCAGCGAGGTGGGCTGCAGGGGATTCCCTGTAGAGAAACAGGGGCTTCGACCTCACACTCACCTGCTTATCCTCGTACACATCTACCCACCAATCCATTTACCCACCTCTACCCACGAGCTTGGTCCTCCTGTGACTGCATCCTCCATCCGTCTGTTAGAATGTAAACCCTTCTCAAGACTCTCCTTACTCCTCTCTGCCTTTTACATTGCATTACAATGGCCACCCATTACCACACATCCTCCAACCCACCTGCCGGCGGCCAACTCAGTTTTCAATCTGCTTGTTCATTTCAATCCACCGACTTGTGTATTCTCTGGTTCATCGGTGCAACCTGGTTACTTCTTTCTCTTCCTTTCTGTCTTTATACTGGTCTCCTTACTCAGCCATCCCTGCTATCATCCCCTTCTCCTAGCTGACGCACGTTACCCCTCAGTTTGAAAAGGTGTCTGCCTGTGCACTCATGCACACACCTCATGCCCCTTAGCACACTCACTCCCAGTCCTTCTCCTCATGATATAACCATTGATTTTCCCATCGATTAATCATCCTTCACCTATTAACTTAGGCTTGCGCATACCTACCCTCCAATCCATTTGTCCTCTCCTCATAACCCCACTGTCTCCCACCCATCCATTTTCTCTCTGGTTGATTGACCTATCTAACTTCGACCTTCTCTGACCTGGGTACCCATCACGTCCTGCATCTTCTGTCCACCTTTGCACCCAGTGCTTCCCCTTCATCACCCCTTTACAAGAAATGTCCTGACTTGGCTTTACACAAGTGTAGACTTCTTGGGGAGTTACATCTTATCCCAGGTAGGACTCTAGGCTAATCTCTAAAGGATTCCTTAGACTGCCCATTCCCACACCCATGTCTCACCGTTGGAAGCAGTGAAGTCAATAGCTACTGTGAAGTTCAGCTGTGTCCTAGGGGAAAAGTAGGTGGGTTGATTAATGAGGGACCAAAACCTAAGAAATCAGTATTTCCCAAACACGGACACACATTAAACTGCAGATTGTGATTCAGACAATCTGGGTAGAACCAACAAAGTGCCAAGTGCTGCTGCTGGTGGTGGTGCTGATGCTGGTCCACTTTGGAAGCAGAATTAAATGCCTGGTCTTATGACTAGGGTATTGTATGTGGCTTAACGTAACACCATAGTCCTGAGATAGTAACTAAAATATGTTTTACATAAAGAAGTGCACAGTAGCTAGTTCACTGCCTGGGTCTGTCTGTGGTCAGTGACACAAGCACATATCTCCCATGGTCAGCCTGGCAGGACTGTCTTTGCTGTTGTCTCCCTGTGAGGCATTTCCTGTGTGTGACTGCATGGACACACTAGGCGTTGAATGAACTGCATCCCCAGCTCCTAAGCCACTGTTTGAGACAACTGATCGGGCTTCTGTCTTCCAAAGGGACCAGCAGCCCCACAAAGAACAAGGAACATTGTGCACTTCACAGAACACTTGATATATCTTTTGCTATTGCCAGGCAGTTTATCTCCATGAGCTCACTGACCACTCACAAGCAAGAAAACTTACTGCTGGCTTGGCCGATGACTCACCCTCCCTTGATGTAATCCACAAAAGTGAATTCTGAGTCCACAGAGAAGGAAAGGAGCGTCACCTGTGGTACACAAGAGGGCAGCGCTGCCACTTTTGTAAGCACAGCTGAGGTAGCAGAAGAGAGGGAACCTAGCAAACCTTTGGAGAGAACTGCATTGTGGGATATGTGTACTTCCACTCATGCCCAGCTTCTCCCACCCTGTGCAGTCTCTACAAACATCCTGGAACTTCCGAAAGCATTTTACATTTGGAAGTATAACTTAGGGTATTCTTTTTAATTTCTGCAAAAGTATAACAGTTAGAAATTTTCCTGGGTCAGAAAGAACAAAAACAAAAAAAAGTTCAGTGGCATCGCCTTATCCTCAGTGTTACTGTCCCAAGTCACTTGTGCCCACTGCCTTGTTCTCCCTCCAGTAGTTTTCATGTGTGTCATGGGATAGAGACAGAAGGTTCTGGGAGGTCAGAGTCCAGGGAGTACTCACAGTCCCCGAGTTGGTATATTTTTTCTTCTTGCATTTCTTCCTAGGGTTAAGTACCTAAGCAGAGGATGGTCACAGTGACAGTTACCAGCTACCTAAAACAGAGAGCCTGGCAAAATGGGAGGGCATGCCCTCACCTCATACACCGTGAACTGATTCTGGGCCTTACTCAGCTCCCGGTAGCTGGTTGTGAACTCACCGATGAAGTCATGGCTGTAATGAGGCAATGGGCAGGTAAGCAGCAGCTACTGGTACAGAGCCAAACCCTAGAGCTTTTATTGCCTTAGCGTCTAACTTGGGCTACAAGAGAGTAGGGCTGTGGCTAGATGGGGAAGAAAAAGGTGGAAGACGGTGTACTAGAGAACTATCTAAGCAGCTCGGCTGTGTGTTCGCCATCATTCTGGCTCCCAGAGCTGCTTTGAGGTTCCTAATGAATGTACCACATGGTCTAGGAACTGCTCCAGGGAGCACAGGAGAAAGAAGCACATCGGCTCATCTACCTTCCATCTCGGTCCCAGTCATATACGTCGATCTTCACTGTTCTGAAATGCACATGATAAATCCACACATGGGCTGTGTGTACATGCCAAACCAAAGAGTCCCCAGCCACTTACCATATTCCTGTCACTCCTCCATCCATCTGTCCTTCCATCAGTTGTTCATTTTTAGCCTTGCACCTTTTCATTCACCTCACACACATATTAGATCACTTCCCTCTGTCACATGCTCGCACTCACGTGCTTTCGCACACACACATACACACACATGCACACACGCACACTCACGCACGTACTTGCCATTCGAATCTCACTTTATTCCAATGTTCTTAGCACTTTCAGAACGTCTCATTTAATGCATTATCTCTAAGTATCATTCCCTGTAAGTACTATTGTTCCTATTTTTGGAGAAGAAAGTTGATATGTACCCTTCCCCTTCTCCCTCCAGCCCCTTGGGGATGAGAATCTAAGCAACTTGGCTAAGATTTCATAGCTAGTAAGTGACAACTGATATTTAAACCCAGATATCCTGTTTCCAAAGACCTTAACCTATCCTCCCTTCCTTTATTTCTTTCTCTCTTTCTTTGGAACTCCCGATTTCCCTTCAACAATTTTGCTATAATCCCAGGGTGGCTTTAAACTCTAGATGCTTTTGCCTCATCCTCCTGAGTCCTGGGATTACAAACACATGTCACTCAATGTAGCCATCCATTTACTCATATATATGCCAAACCAATTACCTATTCATCTTTCTCTGTATTCACCCATCAAACTATCAGCCCACCATTCACCAACTCTAACACATATACATGATACAAGCATCCATCTGTCTGTTCATCTGCTCAATTAAATACCCAGCCATAATAACCTCTGTCCAGCCATTTGTATAACCATCCATTCAGGTGCCCTTCAGCCCTTCCACCCGCCCACCCGATATCTATACCACCCACTCAGTAGACCCTTTGGGTGAGCCATCTCCTTTACACACATCAATCGATTGATTCATCCACTAATCATCTATTCATCCTTCTAAGATTCATCTGTCTGGCCATCAGTTTACCCATCACTCCACATGTTTTATTCTGTTCTTGATTTTCATTTATGTGTCTGCCTCTCTCAAGTTATGCATCAACTCTTACACACTCAGCTATCAGGTCTCCATATCTTCTATCTTCTGTCCATCTGCTGACATACCTACCAGTCTAACCTTCTATTCATGTCTCCTCCCCTCCCCACCTACCACCCCCTTTATCCATCCATCCACCCATCCGACCATCTATGCTTGTATCTGCTCACTCATTGTTCACCTGCTCTTTCACACACTATTTCCTCGTCCTGTGGCTCAGGAACCTCATCATTTTTTCAGAGGGAGCCTCACTCTTGTCCTGATCCCTGATTCCCTGTGAGCCAGACCTGTCATAGTCTCCATTGCACAGTGCCCGCACAGGGATGCTGAAGGGCTGCCATACTGGGTTCAGTGTGTTTTTCACAACCTCTGTCTTGTGGCAGATGGTGAACCTGGAGGGAGGCAGGAAACTGGAGAATGCCTTGGAGGGGCACTAAGACCACTACTTGTAGAGATTCCCAAGATTCTCCACTCATTAAACTTGGGCCACATTTTTAGCCTCAGCACCTTATGGGAATGACTTACGTGCCATCTTCATTGCTCCTGTAGAACACAAGGAAGGGGTCTGACTTCCCAAAGAAGTCCTTTTTGTCCAGCTTGTTTGCACACAGCTGCATGGTGGCAATGTCCTAGGGATGGATAAAGTGGGGCTGTTGGGACCCAAATAGGCCGGAGCTTTCCAAAGTGTCCAGGGAGGGAGTCTGGGGAATGAAGGAGTTTGCGTTCTAGCGTGTGGCCTCACTGACCCGGCAGTTGCTGAGCTCCTCAGCAGTCAGCAGTATGGTTCCACACTTCTTGCCTGGCACACCCCTAGAAGCAGAAAAGACCTCTTAGAGAGAGGAGGGAGGGTGAACAGCAGAGTCAGGGTGACCAATCGGGGCTTTATGAGCTAGGGCATTCAGTTTGTCATTTGCTGACAAACCCCTAAGTGCACCCCACTTCTCTTCTGAGTGAGAAAAGGCCTGCTTTGGCTTGATGGTTTCTTAAGTCTGTAGGCAGGGGCTAGACCAGCCTAGGGGGCATCACCTAGCAGCAGTGTGACCCTGGCACTCACCCAGCAGCTCTTCTCCCCTTGAATTGGGAATGGCTATGGGCTGTGAAGGATTTGAGCCCCAAAGGCAAGTCCTTTGTGAGCCTTGTACAAGTGAAAGGTGCATTCTTCAAACAGCCCTGGCTGTTTACACTGCTACATCGGGAGGGGCCAGCCCCCAATCTGCAGACTGGCAGACTCGGCCTCAGGGAGTTTCTAGAAGAGTGGCCTGTTAGAAGCTACATACAAGTGCAGTGTGACAGTTCTGAATAAGAGAAATTTCTGTTTAGACCAAGAGGCAAAAGTGTGCTTTTCCTTTGGAAGGAAAGGAGAAAGGAAGGGACACACACACACACACACACACACACACACACACACACACACACACACACTTCTGCTCTCTCTTCTCCCTCTCTCCCTTCCCCCTTCTTCTTCTTCTTCTTCTCTCTCTCTCTCTCTCTCTCTCTCTCTCTCTCTCTCTCTCTCATGTATCATGTGCATGGCAATATAGAAACCTACTATTAAGGAAACTAAAGTAAGGGCTCAAGTGTTGAGGCCGGCCTGGACTGCCTAGTCAGACTCTGTCTCAACAAACAAAGCATAGTTGGATGCATGGCCCATACCTGTAACTCCAGCACATGTGAAGCTGAGGCAGGAGAATAGCTGTAAGCTTGATGCCAGCTTGGGATACACAGTGAGTTTAGGTTAGCCTAGGCTACATAGCAAGACCATGCTTCAATTCCCCTTCAAGGCTAACCTGGTCTACAGAGGGTGTTCCAGGACAGCCAAGACTATACAGAAAAACTGCTCAAACAAACAAACTAAAATGCAAGCAGTGATAACACCATCTCTACTCTCTCCACTCCCCAAACAGCAAAGGACTTAAACAAAATGAAAAAGACAAGGAAATTTTCTTCTCTCCTGCCCCTAGAAGGAACATTTTCCTGTGCTCAAAGGGTATAGCTTGAGACCCCTCCACCTTGATTTGCCTTGAGTCCCTAATATTATGGGACTTTGTTGACAGAGGCCTGTAACTCATGAGCTTTAAAGGCACCCACAGTGTCCTGGGGGATTGAGTCCAGGAGCTGGCAACATGGGTTAGAAGATAAAGGGGTAAAGGCACTTGCTGCCTAGCTTGGCAACCTGAATTTAATTCCTATGACATACTTGGTGGAAGGAGGGAATCAACTCCCACAGGTTAACCCTCTGACCTCTAGATGTGTGCTGGGACACCTGTGTGCACACCCCCTTACAACTACAAAAGGCAAGTCCCAGGTTCAAGTCCTTGCTAACTTGCTATGTGACTTTCTCCATCTCTAAAGTGAGAGGCTTACCTAGGCATGGCAGACACCAGTACACAGGCCAGCAGGAGAATCATCTAAGTTTGAGGCCAGCCAGGACTACATAAAAACCTTGTCTCAGGCTAGAGAGACAGCTTAGCAGGTAAGAGCACTGACTGCTCTTCCAGAGGCCCTGAGTTCAAATCCCAGCAACCACATGGTGGCTCACAACCATCTGCAATAAGATCAGATGCCCCCTTCTGATGTGTCTGAAGATAATGATAGTGTACTCATATCCATAAAATAAATAAATCTTTAAAGAAGTAATAAATAAAAGATTTGGAAAAAACCTGTCTCATTAAAAGTAATAATAATAAATGGAGATGTGGTGATCTGTGTCTGCTGAGGTAGGAGGGTAGGAGATAAAGACCAGCCACCTCTATATAGACAGTTCAGGATCAGAGAAACCTTGTCTCAAACAACAACAAAAGCTGTTTTGTTTGTTTTATTTGTTTAGTTCCTTCAAATCCGATCCTGAAAGCTTTAATAAGAGGATGTGGATGTGGATGTGGCTGTTGCCCAACAAGGAACCATCCAGCCTCCTGCCGGTTGCCTTACATTTTCTCCATGTTCTCCGTGCCTTCTTCAATGAGGGAGAAATGCAGTCTCTTTCTGAGTATCACTCTGACTTTAATATACTTATTTGCAGAACAGCAGCCCTGTTTAAACCCAACTCTGACTAACCCTTACTACACTCACCCAGTAGAACACAGCCACACAGTCCAGCAAACCAGTCTCCATTTCAACACACATGGCCTCAAATGTCAGGTCTTTACCACCGAGCACCCAAGGCCTTTCTCTCTCCAGTTCTGCTACACAGACACTCATTCCTCTACCCTCAAAGCATCAGAGCCTCCTCCCATCCTCAGTCGCTCAGCCAGTGACCTGGTTTCCCACTTGCTGACAAAACTGAAGCAACCAGAAGAGATAGTCCACCCACCGCCATGCCACCCTGCCTGCCACCAGCATTTCACCCACATGGCTGAGTCTTCCTACAGCTACTATAAATGAACTATCACGTGCCTCTTTACCCCTCTGCCAGCTACTACCCGCTCTGTCTTGTCTGCATAAGGACACCACACCAGCTATGTTCCCCCTTCTTTTTCTATGAGATTCTTTGTAGCTAAGGATTGCCTAGTATTCACTATGTAGCCCAGGATGGCTCAGACTCCTGGCAGTGCTTTTGTTGTTCTTTAGTGCTATGATTACAGGCACAGGCTACCACAGCTGCATGGTTTCCCCTTCTATTTATCCCCTCACCCCACCCCCACCCTGGCATCTCATACTTTACTCTCTCCCACCGTTCATCCCCCCCAGCTTCCCCCCAGTACAAATGCGATATACTTTCTCTCCTGTTGGAAAACTACAGACTGACATATGGATACAAAGATGCCACAATGAAACTCATTTAAAAACACAATTAAAAATTATAAATCTATTCTTCTTTTCTTTTATGATATACCCTAGGCTGATCTTGAACTCCAAAACCTGCCTTATTCTTCCAAGTGCTGGGATTACAAGTTGAGCATCATTTTACATTTGATTGTTTCTGTGTATATGTGGATGACTTGTAGCATTTGGTTTTCTCCTTTTGTCATCAGGAATGGTGGAATGTGCTTTTATCCACTGGGCCATATCACCAGCCCTGTAAACTTATCCTTGACCCCAGGTCTGTGACACTATGTCTCCCTTTTTCCCTTTGCAGCAAAAACTCTGAAATTTCTCTGCCTCCTCCATGTGTCCCTTTTCCATCCACTCCTAGACCTTTCTATCCTTCACTTCCTCTTACTAGTAGAGATACTTTCTAATTTCTCATTTTGTCTGACCTGTAGCAGCATTAGATATGATTGGTCCCCATACTCTGGTTCCTCCTCTTCCTTCTTTTTATGGTGTTGGGATCAAACCCAGGACCACATGTATACTAAAGACACCGTCTATCACTGAACTACACTATAGCAACTTTCTTTAAACAACAACAACAACAACAAAAAAAAAAAAAAAACAAAAAAAAAAGAAAGAAAAAGAATGACATTTGTTTTTCTTGCAATGTGAGGGTGGGGAATTAAAACCATATTCCATGTTTTATGCAGAAACTGCCATTATGAAGCGAGGTATAGTGGTTGGCACATGTTTGAAATCCCAGCACTTGGCAGGTGGAGAAAAGAGGTTTGGGAGTTCAAGGCTAGTCTTGGCTGCATATGGAATTCAAGAATAGCTTGAGACATGTCTCCAAAACAAAAGAGCCATCAAAGTAAGGCATTTCTGCTATGACTGATAAAGTGTCTTTAGTGTGGTACCTGTGACACTCCGCCACCTATGCTGCAGCGTATACTCAGTCAAAAGCTAAAAGGTATTAACAGCTTGAAACTGCTATGCATGCTTAACCACAGCCTGATCAAAATGATCAAAATGATCAGGGATGCCCCTGTCACAAAACAGACTGTACAGAGGTAAAGTCTCACGGCCTGTTCATGTGTGCCTACTAGCTGTCATATATTTGCTATCTAATAGAACACATGCATTCATGCTGAATCCACCCTTCAGACTGGGATTCTGCCTGCCTGTCTCTGTTCCCGCCCTCCTCCGGCTCCCTGCCCCCTGGTTGACCTGCTGCGATATTCAACGATATTACCTAGGTTGGTTTCCAGCTGGAGGCAATCTGCCTGCCTTAGCCTCCTGAGTGCTGGGTGTACAGGAGTGGGACACATGCATCGATGGCAGTATGCTCGTTCTAACACCACCCAAATGACTTCAGTTGGTGGCATACTTTCTTCTTTCTCGCTGCTCAGGAAAAAGGCCCTGGCCTTCTTTCCTGTTGCCCCTTTCCTTGGGATTTCTTGGCTTCCCTTCAGAATATACCCAGGATCTGACCTATCCCTCAGTGCTTCCTCCCTGGATTACAATGCCAGGTTTCTTATTGGCCACTTTTCTGATTGGCCCGCTTTTTGATAGGCTATCTGCTTCTGTCTTTGTCAGCCTAGGATTTATTCTTTTTGTAGTTTTTTTGAGCCAGAGTTTGTTGCTAACTTGGTGGTCAGCACAGTCAGATTCCGGCTCTCATGCTCGGAACCTTACATAGACTCTCAGAGTGAAAGCTACAAGGCCCTGCCTGGGAACTTCCTAATCTACAGCCTCCTGCCTTGTTCCTCTCTTGGCTCCACCCCACTGGCTGGTTTATTATAATGAAGGTTCATTAAGGCAGATTCCTCTATGTCCCTAAGGCTTACTCTTCACCTTCAGGTACTATTCCAGGGTTACTAGTCTTCGGGTTGACCAAAGGATTGACTATGGTGCCTCTCTCCCACCTGTGTTTTTACATTTTTACTTTGATTCCTCTTTCCATATATCATTTACTATTACAACTGTTTTGCACTGATTTCCATCTCCTTTCTCCAGCTATCTTGGCTCACGTTTATAATTCTATTCCATTAAGCATCGGGTGACAGAGGTCCAGAACAGTGGTAGAACAGGTGATTGGGGATCCTCATCCAGGACAAGGCACTGGAATGCAGCTAATGCACCATCTCAAGAGGAGGGCTTGGGAGAAGGCTTTAAAGATTGGACCAGACTTGGAAAAAGAACGAAGAGGAAACATGTCCAGCCTGAGATTGATTTGAGCAGAGAGAGACGAGACTTTCTAGAGGAATAAAGTGAGGTGGGGAAAGAAGGCTCCTGTTGAAGCAATCTCTGCAGCCCCTACAGACACCCTGCCTACCTGGCTGGGGGGGGCAACTTAGAGCGACTCCTCCCTCCCCAGGACCCTTTCCCGTTCAGCTCACGTAAGAGGTCGCTCCACACGGCTGCCCTGGCCTCCAATCACCTCTCCCAGGGCCAGGAATGCTTGTCCCAGGAAATCCTGTGCCAAAACAGGAGTCAGTGGGTCGGGGAGGAGCACGGAGTCCCAAACCTACCCTGGTGATGCTGCAGCTTGCTGTTGACCAAGATAACTCAGAAGTCTAAATGACAGCCCCACACGCTGTTTTCTATTTCTTGAGACTCTCCCAACCAAATTCTTTTCCAGTGCAATCCACAGTAACCTCCTCACCTTCTGCAGGTCCGGGAGGTAGGCAGGGAGGAAGAAAGACAGTGACTAAGGCAAGAGCAGACAGCGGAAGGAGCTCGGGTAGGGGCTGATAGGCCACAGGGGCCAGGATCTAAGACGGGCTGGTGGGTGCATGCGAGGTGGGGGGCACAGGGAGGTGGAGGTGTTCAGGGAAGTCCTTTGACAGGTTAGCCTCTATATGCCCAAGCAACCTGCCAGCGACACGCTGGCTTACCGGTTTGGAGATATTGGCTTTAGAGTCGACGTTGTACCTGGGAAGAGAGTGGAACCAGTGTGGGGTGGAACTGGGTGGGAGAAAGTCTGGAAGAGGTTAGGTTCAGTTTTGGTTAAGATTGTAGGTAGAGAAAGGGGCAGTGGACACCAACTCAACTTGGGTGTGGTTTAGGATGTGCGTGTCAGGGGAGAGGGTCATGCATAGGGTGAAGCCAAGGAGGAAGCTTAATGGGGATGAAGTCAATGGGAGGGAGACCGAGGCCAAGATGGAGCTAAATTAGAAGGCAGGGTTGTGGGCAGGGCCTGGCTTGCAGGAGGGAACAGGATGGATCCAGCGGAAGGAGGCGCCAACCTAGGTATGGGGGCGGGGCTAAGACCACAGTGAAGCCTTCGGAGAGGGACTTGGGCTTGGGGGAGGAGCCAGGTAGCAAGGTGAGGTGGGGGCGAAACCAGGAAGAATTCTGGGCTGATTCAGGTTGGGAAGGGGGAGGGCAAGACAGGATTCTAGGAGGAGCCTCACACATCGAAGCGGAGATTTTGCTTTTCTTCAAAGAAATAGTCGAGAACAAATTTGCGCACGAAGTCTGGGTTCAGTGTGTTGTCAATCACCTCCGTTCGTCCAAACTGGGCGGCAGGGAGGGGAGGGGGGGATGGAGCATGAGTGCGAGGCGTGCAGTCGGGCTAGAGGTTCCCGGGAGCTGCCCTGGGCTGGGCTGGGGACTCACCTCCCGCCACTCCTGGCTGGCCCGGCTCTGCGTGTGAAGCACCACCACTGCGGGTGGGGGCAGGGGAGGGGAGCTCGTCAGGTCGGCCCGCACCCCTCACCGCCCCACCCACTCCTACACCCCGGGTTCCTCCTCCAGGCCCTGGAGCTGCTTACTGGGGTCGGACTTGGAGAATGTATCCAGGTCTAGCAAATTCCTAGAGAAAAGCAACAAACAGATGGACAGAGGGCTAGCTAGCTCTGGTGCTCACCACCTTGACACAGTCCTGAACTGACTGTGCACCTGGAGGAGACGTGGGGTGCAAATTGTACTCCCTTCCTATTACTATCTCCCCAGTGACTGTTGGGGTCCACACTGTCAGCGTTCGGGACAGCATCATAAATCTTTGCCAGTTGGCTGTATATGTGCCCGCACTGTCTCCAAGGGTCCAGGACTGCAGCTCGCCCCAGAACTTCGGCCCTGTATGGCCCAGCTCTTTAGGGATTCCCACAGCCCACCTTTTGAGCCAGTAGGCTTGGGTGGGGCTGCCTAAGGAGACCCCTCTTATATCCTGACAGTAACTCCAGCCTTTAGCCTCAGTTCTCTGTTGCCCACTTCTGGTCGTCCCTCTGTGATCTAGCCTTCCCACACCGAACCCGCAGCTGCGGTAGGTAGGATGGGGAATTGCCAGTACTTAACCCTCCCCACCGCGGCCCGCTCACCGGCACGACACAGTAATTTCAATCTTGGTGGCCGGGACGCTACGCTCCAAAGCTCCGCCGAGAGACATGGCTGGTCCAATGGCCAAAGCCGTGTAAGGGCTGCGAGACCCCCGGTGCCGAAGCTAGGGGCAGTGGCGAGGCCGGCCCATGTGCGGAGGCAGCGGCGCTCTCTCCAGCCTTGTGTGCGCTCCGCTGCTCGCGCCCTGACAGTGGCCACCAGCAGCAGCGGCTCCAGATGGCAGCACAGCCCCGCCCGGCCCTGCAGGCGGCCCCCGCCCCATTGGAGCAGCCTGGAGCTAGTCGGAGAAACTCATCCATGCCCCAGCTCTGACCTACACATCCTCTGGAAACACCACCAGAGTGGTGCAAACATCAGAACTATCCATGGTTCTGAAACGTTGGGCTGACAGGTGGGAGTCGGTAGCCCCTGATTCTGAGAAGCTCTCATCTTTTCCACTCCTAACCCATCTTGGTCTTTGGATATGAAGTTACATTTTCCCATTACTATTTGTGTGGCCTTGAACAAGGTACTCAATGTTAGTAGTTATGGCCCTAGTGGCAACCACTGGTGCACTTTAAGATGGCTTAATGATCTCTGGGTAACATTGATGGTCTGTCAGAGATCAGGGCTCTAGGAACAGTTTGTTGACACAGTACCTGTCTACTATATGCAAAGGCTTAGGTTCCATCCCCAGTACAGGGTATGAAGATTGGTGAAGTCTATAAATTGATACCTTAGAATCCCAACATTCATCAAGCAGCCCCCTCCTGTGCTGTGTGCTCATGGCTGCCTCCACAGCCCAGAAGCCTGTCCCTCTGTTGGCTCAGGTCTTCTATCCCAGAGCACTGTTTCTTCAGGGCCTGCTAAAGATGAAAGTCCATACTCTGGGTCAGTGAGGAGACCCAGAACTTGCACAGAACAGGCAGCCGTGGTTAAGCCCACTCAGGCTGTTGACCCCTACTCCTCAGTCTCAGGAACTCACGTGCCACCCTTCACGGTTCATGCTGACGGATGGGGGATGAGTTTGGTTCAGTGGTAGAGTATTTGCTCACACACAAGGCCTGTTTCTTTCCCCAGCACAAAGAACAGAGATAAACCCTCCATTGTAATTCCCAAAACTTAGACCCTTCCTCCAGCACAGGGACAGGTAGTAAGGCTCTGAGAGCTCTACGACAGTCACAGCCAGATGAAATACCAGAGGAAAGCCATTCAAAACACTTGATTTTATTTTGTGATTAGTGTGAAATTGCCTCATTTTCAGTGCAGGTGACTCTCCTTCCCAGGAAATAAAAATTGCAGGATGGGTTCTTTTTTGACAGGATAGCCTCCACGAGGCCCTGGGAACCCCCTGTACCCTCCAACACAGTTTTGAGCGCTGACAGTAATCAAAGACCAGGGTTGGTGGGAGGCAGTGATGAGACTAGTCACCAGTCAGGAAACTGGGAGGTAGAAAGTCCCATCCTCAGGCCTGCTCAGGTTTGGGGCTGCCATGTGTGCAACAGAAGGGGAATGTGGCACTTCTGCTCTCCAATGCCCCTTTTGCCAGGCATGGCTTGATTCCACCAAGGGCTCAGCTGAGACAGGGGCAGGAAATGGCTGTGGGCTGTCAGCTTCACAAGGCGCTGGTGCTTGTGCTCCGGAGCCCAACACCACGGGCAAACTGTTCTAGCAGGCCCCCAATGGCACCCGAGGGACTGGGGGCTGCGGCTCGAAGCCTCACTGTGCTGCTGTATGCAGCCAAGAAGGCAGACCGCACCTCCTGCAGCCGTGTCTCCCGGTCACTCAGAGCTGTGAGTCTGTAGGGAAGGGAGAGCGATGAATATATTACCATAGGACAGGATCCAACAATGCCATTCCAAATGGCCTATCTTTGCATTTTCATCTGCATAAAGTTAAGCTTCTAGTTTGTGGTCCAGACTCAAAACATGTAGATGGCTTCTCTCCTCTTACACATAATTTTCAGCTTAGTCTACTCTTCCACACATTAACTTTTATTGGGCACTGACTCTTCCTGCTGGACAAACAATTCTGGTGATGGGGAAGGTGGAGCTAAGCAGTGGTGTATTTTTGCTCCACTACCTGTTGGCTCCCATTCCCGCTAAGAACAAGCTGAGGCACAAACCTTGTCTGCCAGTAAGGAGGCACTCCCCAACCCCCAAGATATGGCAACAGGTCTCAGCTGCTAGTGGGCTACAGCTTTTCTTATGGTTAAGACTGAACACCCTGTCCTCTAGGAGGAGATTCAGCCACTGGAAACCTACTGCCCTGAAGAGGCCAAGATCTCTCAGTGGAAAGCCCTGGGCTCTGGCTGCCCCTTCAGTACTGGGGTCTCCCAGGTAAGCAGCTACAAAGGTATTGCTCCGATTCTTCTCCTTTCCCTATTAGGACACTGACTGTGGCATTGAGAAAGTCTCACTCCATCGTCTGGAATTACAAATCAAATAGGGAAATAAGCACACATGACCCATGCTTATCCATGTGCAAATTCCACACAGAGTTGTCTGATGCCCTAGAGGGTGTGTAACAGAAGAGGCTTGAGGTTATCTGGCACCATCCTCTGGACTTCAGGTCAGGTATGTGCAGACATTCGATAGATGGTTTGCTAGATGGTGGGCTGCAGAACCCTCTTTCAAGGGCCACAGACCCAGATGAGTCTCCACAGCCATCCACAAAGACTAATGAGGACACTAACTCATCCCAGCTTTCTGTCCTCTGAAAGCCATCCTTGGAGAATCCGTCTCCAAGAGATTCTGTAGAGGCAACAGCAATGTGTCCCCTTCTTAATAAGCTCAGGTCCTGGGGAAACAGATGAAACTGTAGGAATAGAGGGCAGTCTTGATACCAAGAGGAGAAGGAGAGACAAGTCCCTAGGGAAGTAGGCTGGTGGGAGTTGTCTGAGAGGTAGAGAGAAGCAGCATGCTCTGGGCAAAGCAAAGTCAAACTGATCCTCCAGCAGTATAAAGAAAATGAGGTGATGCTATCCCTGCAGCCCCGAGGTCTCTGCTGGCACTGTGGGGAGACATGTGTCCTTGAGCCTTTCCTTTCTAATAAGGCTTCTCTCAGGCTGGAGGCCATGTGCATTGTCTCTCAGCTTCTCTTCAGCTTCAGTGGATGTCTGAATCCATACAATACAAGGGATAGTCAAGGATCTACCTGTGTATTCACATGGCCTTCTACCTCTAGGGAGCGGAAGAGATGAAGACCAGTCTGTTTAGTGACAAGAAATGGAACCAAGACAGGATACTGATGTACACAAGCAGGCAGTGGAGCTGGGATAGCAATTCTCTCTCCAGAGCTGCCTAACAGGCTTGGGAAAGTCAAGGCTAAGAGTCCCAAACAGACTGGAACAAAGCAGCTAGGATCTATACTGTGTTGTTCTAACAAAGTTCAAGGGCTGTCTTCACAAGGAATGGAGACCCCGATTCATAGTCTTGGAGGCTAAGATGATACAATCTTCTGTCCTTGTGAGAAGATCTGGGGAGCTGGCTAGGAATCCAGAGGTCACCTCAGACTTTGTATGATTTGTTTGGATTATCTGGGGCTGTATCTGCCTGCTTCTAAGGTGAGGGATGCTGACAAGCAGGGCAAAGGTGACCTGTGCTGTCTCCAGAGAGGATTCTTTCACCACTCCAGCAGAATACTTCTTAAAGAGACCTAAGGATGACTTTCTACCCTACAAAAATGGGATGGGGAATGTGCTTTGCTTGGCAGAGTGCCTGCTTAGCATGGATGAAGCCGAATTCCATTCTTAGGACCATGTAAATCAGGCTTGGGGGCCCAGCATGGAAACTCGACATATAGAAAGTAAAGGCAGTGATCAAAAGTTCAAGGTGATCTTTGGCTACTACTATACCAATCTAACCTAGGCTAGAGATTCTGTCTCAAAAACAAATCCCAAAACCAAAAACCTAAGATCTTGCTTTGTGTCTTGGGGCCTGGCTGCCAGGGAGGCTGGGCTAAGCAATGGATACGGAAATCCTATGGTGGATTCCCAGTTGTAAGGGAATACCTGGGAGTATTCAGGTATCCTAGTGTCTGCCAAACCCCTGCGTGACTTCAGGAGGACCCTCATCTTTCCCAATTTCTAGAGTAACTTGCCTCCAATCCAACAGCAAAGGGTTGAATATTGTGAACCAGATTCCAGTAGTGATGGGGTGAGTCCCTAGCATTTTCAGCCATCATGACATGGTTGGAGGTGAGAAGGCGGGCTTATTGAAGGGTCTGTTATGTATATCTGAGGTCAGGCTTTTTTCCTGGGACTGGAAGTTCTCTCCTGCCTGACATCTACGAGACACTGAAGCTCTCTGTCAAGGGGACATGTGGTTTCCCCCTAGAGGAAGAGGCATTTGATCCAGCAGTGCTAGCCAATCCTTATTTTTGTCCTTAGCAAAAATGGAAGAGTCGGGGTAGAAAGCAACTCTTGGTTCTGCTTGGATTGCAGACCCAGGCTAAGCCAGTGCCACTCTGCTCTGGCCTCTAACATACACCTACTTTCTATCCCACTGTTCTGGTTTCAAAGGATCCTTATGTCAGGCAAAGCCTCACACATAAATAGAATCCTCTATAGTTACAGTCCAGCTAGCTTTCCCTCAGGGCACACCTGACACATCTGTGGATGGCGTTTAGATGCTGAGTGAACATGAAGCCTAACGTACTTCCTGAGCAGCCATAGGAGTCCTTCACTCCCTGGGGTCTACAGGCTGCAGACAAATGGAGGGGTAGAGACCCCAAGCTGCTCCCTCAGGTCAGCCTCACCCTCACTGCTGACCAGCACTCTACTCCCAATTGCTCTCCAGCTTTTGACATGGGCAGGGGAGTATCCTGCCTTCTCAAGCAAGACACTTACAGATAACTGTTAGGGAGCTCATCCTGGAAGCTGAAAGGGAGAGAGGAGTCTGTGTGCAGGACAGGCCGTTCCTGAATACTGCCACAGCCCGATACCATCTGCCAGCTGCCAAAGTCTGTGGAGAGAGAGGATCCGGGCAGGGAATGGTCCACTGATCTGGGGCAGAGAGGAGAGAGAGGGGAGATGATGTAGTCAGTCATATGTCTGACAGGAGTGCCCTGGGGAAGGGTGGGTAATGGCCCCGTGCCACGGCTGTGAGGTTCTGATAGAACAGCTGAAAGCAAACTACTTTCTCCATAGGAGCAAACGGGGTAAGGAGTGATTAAGAAGACTGTGAGGAGTGCTTTGTGCAGATACAGAAGCTAAAGACAAAGAGCAAAGCAGGGCAACAAGAAGTTCCCCAGACCCAAAGCCTGTGGCAGATGTGCCTTTCCTGGAGGCTGCTGCAGTAAAGTGGCACCTCAACAGTAGCCACCAGGAAGGTTAGGCTGTCACCCACTCTGTGACATGCACATATGCTGTGTGGAACCCAGGGCGACTGAGAACTTATCAGAATGGAGGACAAGCTTTTTGGAGCCTTGGAGGGTGGTGGCCTAGATGGAAGAGTGTACAGACAAGCCCTGAGGTCCCCTTCCTTCTGCAGCTCCTTCTAGGAGCCAGAGTTTGTATTCAAGAGCGGCACAGAGCAAATTCATGGCTATGCCCAGAGGGGAGGGAGGAAGATTTGGAATTGGGAGGGAGCTGTGCTTCTCCCCCCCCCCCCCCCCACCAGACTAAGCTTCCTCCTCTGCCCTGGACAACAGCTGACCTGTGGGCATCTGGGAGGCTGCAAGTCAGTCTCTGGCGTCAAGCCCAGAACTCACTACACAGCCCAGGCTGGCCTCAAAATTTGAGCTGTCCTCCTGTTTTAGCCTCCCCAAGTGCTAGGACCTTTTATTGGTTAACTCAAGAATAGTAAATACAGCTCCTACCAGGATCCAGAACCAGGGCTAGAGTATAAAAACTGGTGGGCCAGGAAGTAGGGGGCAAAATACTTTACATTACTTAGTTCCTGGAATCAGTGGATCCTGGGGTGATAACACTCCCCCTCCCACCACATTTAGCCAATTTAAAAAATTTTTACATACATTGGTGTTTTGACTGCATGTATGTTTCATGTTCCAGGGTATCAAACCCTCTGGAACTGGAGTTAGACAGTTGTGAGCTGTCAGTTGGGAATTGAACCCAGGTCTTCTGGAAGATCAGCCAGTGCTCTTAACCACTGAGCCATATTTTTCTTCAGCTAATCGTACTGTCAAGCACCCATGACTAAACTACAGCTCGGTGATCTGTTTGGAAGAGGCCTGCAACAAACTATGTAGTCCATGTTGGCTTTGAATTCATACCAATCCTCCTGCCTTAGCTTCCCACCATACCAAGATACAAAGAGTTTCATTTTTATATTACATTTATGTGTGTTTTTGTAATCCATGCATGCCATAGTGGATGTCAGAAGACAACTTGCAGGAATTGCTTCTCTCCCTCTACATGTAAACCCTTGGATTGAACTTTGATCATTAGACTGGCTGTGCCACTAGATAGAAGGGAAAACAAATGACTTTCCACATTAAAAGCTGCTGTGAACTGGAAAGACTTCAACACTGGGCCTTGCCATATTCACTGTGGTGACTCTCTGCCAAGTGTGATGTCTTTAGAGATAAAAACAGGACATGGTTTACTACCCGACAGAAGCCAGGTTTTCTGGGTTCTAGATAAACCTCAGACCTGTGAATCACAGCCAGCCTCCAAAGAAAAGCCTGCCCTGGGTGTTCTGGCTATGCTGGGCCTTTAGCTAGTACAAACCTCTGGAGGCACAGCCTAGCTCCTCAGTCTCCACAGTTCATCTGATGGGTAGATTCTTTTCCCATTTTTAGCAGCTTATGAGGAAACAGCTTCTGAGACTCAAAGATTAGAGGGTGAGGAGTGGGGCACCTGGGCAGAGGAAGCTGGAAAGATGAGATATTCCTAGCCAAGGAATGCAATGAAGTTTCTATCGAGGAAGCTCACCAGGGAATCACAGCCATGGAATGTGTTCCTGCCTAGTTCCCCTTAAGCACTGTGGTCCCCTGGGGTAGTCACTTCCTTTTGCTTTTCAGAGGCAATACCAGGTAAGAGCAAAGCGAGAGGGTATCCCTCTTACAGGACAGAAAGAGCTTTCACTGAACAGCCACTCTTGAGAGACACTGAAAAATTTCAAGAATGAACACACGAGAAATTCCTACCTGAGGTAAAGTCAAAGACTAGGTTATGTAAAATAACCATTTAGCTCTTGCATTTGACAGACATTTAATACTTGGATTACAGCAGACTAAACAGACACAAAAGGTAAGTCTCCTTGGAGGAACCTGTGCAAGAAGGGAGGAAGATCTGTAGGAAGTTCAAGTACTTGGGTTACCCTCACAAGTGTCAACAAAGCCTGCAAAGAAAGAAGTCTGAATTTTTGCCTCCTGCTCAAGCACCAGAGAGAACATGGCCAAACATCCTTAAAACTGGAGCTGTGGAGCTTTGTCCTAGACCAGGGGCCTAGATAAACTAAGCCTATGCACAGGATAGTGGCTTCTTGGCAACACTTTAGTCTTATATCTGGCTCCAGTCAAGGCCCACTCTTCCTACCTCCTGGCAGACACCTAGCTAAGGGCAGTTATAGCCAGGGGGCCTTTTGGCTTCTAGTTTTTGTACTGAAACACACACACACACACACACACACACACACAAAATAAAATTAAAAAAAATAAAAACAAAAAATACGGATATAGAGTGCGGGTGAGGCATCAGGCCTGCCCTTTTACCAGCTGTCCAGTGTCCTGACATGTCTGACAGATAAATGATTGATAAGAACAGTTCCTAAAAATAAACAAAAACCAGCTACAGTTTGTGAACATTTGTGGAAAGAACAAATATCATGCTAGGTAAGACAGATACCACCTTACTTTATTACTCCCATTTTACCATAATTTACAATGCTCAGTGGTTCCTGTTCCTTTTTAAGAATGGGGTGAAAAAACTGAGCTTAGAGGGAACTGATCTCCTCTCCCCCCCACCCCGCAGAAGGTTGCACAACTGGAAACGCTAAAGCTGTGACTGAAATCTGGTCTGGCCCAAGCCCATTCTAGCCAATTTTCCTTAAAAATAAAACCAAAAGACAGGGGCTCACCTTGTAGTTCTGGCTAGCCTGGAACTCACTAAGTAGACTAGGCTGACTTCAGACAGGTCTATTGCCTCAGTTTCCCTAGTGCTGGGATTGAAGGTGTGCCACCACTGCTGGCTGATTTTCCTTCTTAATCTGAGGCTAGCTCATGAAGAGGTCTTTTACATGTGACTGGAAGAAGAGGCCTTCATGAGAGCCTTCTGTGTGAGAAAGGAAAGCAAGGGGAGTCTCAGGAGCCAGCAGCCAGCAGCCACTGTGGCAAGATGGAGAGAGCTGCCAGAAGAGCAACGACAAGGACCCACAGGGAATTAGGGACCCAGGTAAGAGTATACCTGCAGTACCTTTTCCATTTGTCTGTTTCCCTTACTGCTTTCTGAAAGCATCTCGACTAATCATGCGGTCACAGAATGTCTGAAAGTAGCCTCCTGCCTAAAGAATCTGATTACAGATTAGAGAAAGGAAAGCCATTCACCAGGTGGCAAATGACATTAAGGGAATATTGGAGCCAGGTCTTTGAGGGGCCTATATGTTACCAGATCCAGACTCCTCTTGACACCAATCATAAAGGCAACTTGGGATGCATCTCAAGGATGGCCCCTGGCCTCTGCCCAAGAACCTGGGAGGGGACTCTCACTACACTGGCCTTTTTATATTTGAACATGTCGACCCAACAAGGGCTCCTACATTCCTCATGGAGAAGTCTTGGTGCTCAGTTTTCTCCCCAAGGTCTCAAGCTGGGACTGCCTTAGGTATGCCAGCACCCATGTTAGGTGTGGAGCAGGGCAGCAACTGTGTTGTGTACAGAGTGCCCCGTCTTCTCTGTTGTATAAACAGCCTGGGACAGAGCTCACTGCAGTGCCCGGGGAAGCAGCTAACAGGGCAGCAGATTAGTTCCTATGTTGCTATTTAGCTATTCAACCAGGCTGTTGGGTGTCTCTCAGCCAAGTTCATCTGCTCTTCAGGTTGTTTGGCACCAAGCTGGGCTCAGTGGTGGCACCATCTTCCTTGGTCATGGACAGCACTCACTATGCCAGAACCCCCACCCTCACCCCTAAAGAGACATAAGAGCAAAGATTAAGACCATACCAAGGTGAAGCATGGTGACTTCCTAGTTAAGGCCATACAATCAGAACCTTTGGCTGATTATACAATGGCAGTGAAAAGCCAAAACGTCACTGTCTTCTCAATGAGAATGTGGATTAAGGTTTGCTAAGAATCAGCACTCCACAGAACTTCCCTCCCCACTTCATGAGCAAAGCCAGATTTCTCTCATGGGGTCCTGCTCACTTTAAGACAGACAAGTTTAGAGAATGTGGAGCCCATGAGACCTAGCACTCACATCAGCAGTGACTTTGGCAGTCAGCTTTCCTAAAGGGGTGTTTCCACACAGAATTGCCCATAGCACTGAGACCTGATTGGCTACTGTTACCTAAGAGGCATAGTAGCTAATGACAGGATCCCGCAGGCACATTAAGATAAAAGAGACTAAATTAATTTTAATGTTAATGGAGATACATAATTAGAATGCTCCAAATTAGAATAGTGTAGTCTTTCAAACCTCTGGCAGTAGAAGTCCGATTCAGAACTGCGTTGCCTGGCTAGCTGGCCTAGCACTGGGCAGACATTCACAGAAGATGCTGCTCACATCTAGCCTACACACTGTCTTTCCAGTTCCCATTTAAGTCCATACGATCCTTGGCCTGGGCTTGGAGTATAGGGCTTTGGGGTTGGATGTGGATCCCCCAATACTCCTCAGCCTCCCAGAGAGAGGACCTTTGTGGCCATTCTGGACCAGCTGATAAAAGTCAAATGTTTAAAAAAAAAATCCACAAGATTGAAAGAAGCTATGACAGTGGGTGGAGAAGCAGAAGGAATACTGACAGGTCAACATGGGTGTTGTCTATAGTTGGGGCGAGGCCTAGATGGCAAGCAGAACCTTCTGGTTTCCTTCAGTTACTCAGTGGTACTACACAAGCAGAAAAGGAGCCAGGAACCATGAGCAAGAACCTCAGCTCAGACAGCAAGAGTCTTATAGTGAGTGCCACTACAACCCAGAGTAACCCTAATGACAGCCAAGTGCAGACAAGGGGTCACAGCAACAGGCCTACATGCCAACCTCACATGTGAACAGGCACAGGCAATGTGGGCTGTCTGCTTGGCCCTGGCTGCATTTAGTCACAGCCACCAAGGGCTACAGTCTTGGCTTAACAAATGCATCAGGGTTTGCAAATGGCACTGAGGTAGGGCACATAGGCAAGCAGCTGGCATCATGCTTGCCCACCTACCACTCATCTGCTCTGCCTCCTGTCTACTGTCCAGTAACCGAAGGTGGGTACCAAAAGTTTTAATCTTTTAACAGGCCTGCTACCAAGGAGGACACGGAGTCAGAAAGCTACAAGGACATTACATGGCACAACTGAAATCAGGTCTAAGTGGGATTCCAGAGATCATGTCCATTTTGCTAATCCTTTAGTGACCTCTCAACTCTATAGTGTTCTGTTCTCTTCTGAAGGGCTATGAAGTCTCTAGGAATTTAGGCAGGAAAGCAATCAGCACTCAGTTATTTGGAATAGGAGATGAAAAAAGTAGGACCATCAGCTGGGAAATGCTTTCCCCCAAGTGCCAGACCACCCCACTCCCATTTATTGGCCCTGGGGTACACTGTTTTAGCTTTTCCCAGGAGGCAGCATGCTGGCCACCTCATCATGGCACATCTGGCTCCAGTTGATGCTTTTTTAATGTATACTGAGTTGCTGTGGTCTTCCACAGCCACACATCTGATTGATCCCTTCTCTGTTGTACCTTCTCTGTGGACATGGGATGTGAAATTTAATGAACCCAAAGTGTCCTGACCCATCTTGAGTAAACAATGGGCAGTCCAGAGACCTGGAATCTTCCAAAGGTAACACATGGCGGCAGTCCTGACCATCGTTACAATGTTGTGTACCCACATACTGCACAGTATTCCAGGAAACAATTACAAAAGTCTTTACAAACCAGTGAAGGCTCTGTGCCCTAACAGCAAGCAATCCTTCAAAAAGTGGGCCTGCTAACTATCCACTTCCTTCAGCTCCTAAGTAGCTACCCATCAAAGCACATACCAAGGAAACCCAGCTAGCTTAAATGTAAGATATCCCACTTCCAAACTTGATAATGGAGGAAGGCCAGCCACATCCTACAGCAGGTCCCTTACCCCTTGAGGTTCCTCACCTGGGTTTGGGGACCTCAAGAGGACTGCTGCCTATCCTGAAAAAGTTGTCAGAATGGTTTGAGGATGAAGAGCTAGAAGACTTGGCTTCAGTGAGCCCATGGTGTGAAGGTAGGCGGTCCTCAGAGGGCGGTGGCCGGCTCCAGAGCATACTCTGTGGGGAGGATGAGTGACTCTTCCTCCTGTGGCAGAAGAGCAAGGCTGTCACAGTTGGATCCCCAGAGTCACTTTGTCTATGGGGAAAATGTCATACACAGTAGGCACAAATACTTGGCTCTCTCCCAGGCTCAAGGCCATAGGTGACAAGGGCTGGGACTTTAACTGAGAAGGTAAGACAGTCAAATACACTGGTCCATTAGCCTCAGACCATTCAAGAACATTGTTCTTGGTGACACAATAACTGTTCCATTCTCTCACTCACAGTGGCTACACAAAATCTGCCGTGTGTCTAAGGAGGAAGACCTAAAGGACCCATCCTGCCACATCTCAGTGGGAGGATCCTCAAAGCAGGTCCCTTACCTTTTGTTTTGAGATGGCCAATCACATCCTAGCACATTGGACAGGTGCTCTTCTCTCCCCCATTTCACTGCTGCTCCTTAGTCCCATTGGGAGCACCAGCCCTTTATGCTCCTGAGCTACCATGCAGTGCCCCTCACCAACCAGATGGCTGGGCTCTGAGGCCCAGTACTGACAGCAGGGGATTAAGCTATGTTCTCAAGCCTTCTGTCAGAGCCCCCTTTGTTCCTGGGGCTTCAGCCTGGCTCCCTAAGGCTGGTGGCCTTGGGCCACAGCTGTGAGTTTACTCTATCTCAGTCTGGCCCCTCACCAAGCTGCCTGAGTTGGTGCTCCTGCCGGGACAAGTTCCACAGCCTCATAGCTGAAGCTCCCCACAGCTCCTGGTGAGTGCTCCAAGACCAGGGAGAAGTCGCTGCCTAGGCTGGTTGTGCTGCCTCGATCTCTGTGTCCTGAAAGCAGTAGAAAGTTAGCATGCTACCTTCCCCATGACCAGTCTACTACCCATCTCCCACCTTTTCAACACTATATGGCTAGACAAATAAGCTTCTAGCAGCACAGTTCCCCACGTGGTCTATACTCAAATAGCTATGGTAAAGAAGTGAAGCCTGTTAGGGGACAGGACTCACTCAACATGCAGATATCTTCCACAGTGAAGCCTGCATCCCGAGTTGGCAAACTCTTCCTCCTAGAATGACAACCCCAAGCAGGAAATTCAGCTGTAGCTGGAGTTTTCACTGTTCTCTCCTGACTTTGCCCAGCCTGAACAACAGTTCCAAATCCTGGCACCTCATGAAATGAGCCCTATCAACAGAGTCTGCCAAGTAACAGGCCCACTTCCAGGATCTACCAGCCTGGCTCTGCTGGTCATATATGCCTGACTGAAGTCAACACAGCTTGCTTTTCCTTACCATCTTGACCAACTGTGGCTCAACAAGTGACAAATGTGGGTAAAGAAGACAAGTCAACTAGCAGGATCAAAGTTCTCACTGGAGTTCCAGAACAATTGCCAGATATACGAGACTGTTCTCCAGGCTGGAAGCAGATTTCTATTCCTCTGTGCAGATGACCAGGCTGGTTTTGAACTCAAGATTTGTCTGCCAAATTCTGAGACTAAAGGTATGCACCACGATTGCCCAGCTGAATATGATTCAGTTTCTATAGGGTCATATTCTGAGTTTTTTCTTTTAATAGTGCTGAAGCTTGAACCCAGGGCCTGAAGAATAGTAAGTAGGTACTATACTCCTGAGCTACACTCTCAACTCACAGATGCCCTAGTATACGGCTCAAGATGAGGAGTATCAGCTCAAGCTAGTGAGAAGTGGTGCGTCCTCCTATCCACAGGCTTGTTTCTCCTTACAGCGTCACCAGTTCTTCCCCGTGAGAGACTACTCATTCCTTGTTCACTTAGGACCTCGGCATGGACACCTGCTCTAGTGTTCAGGGCTGGGATAAACAACAGTATCTCACTGTGAAGGAGAGCCCCTTGAGTGCCTCTGCCTCCCTCCACTTACCGCTGCGTCTTCAGACAGAACTCTTCGGAGGTTATGTGCTTCAAAAAATTGAAGCAAAAAAAGAAAATCTGAAGGAGTGAGAAAAAGCACAGTAAGAAGCCAGCCTTCCCCAGTGGAAAGACAGACAACAGAACATGCAGAAGAGTCAGCTGGGTGCTCTGGTTAACACCTCTTTTGGGGAATGACTTTCTTTGGGGACCCTGTTGGATCCTTCCAGTTTATGACTGATGTGGGTGACACAGAGGGCTCAGCAGGTGCCCATGGGCTAGGGACAGGTAAGATGTAATGTGCTTTTCTGAAAACAGAGGTTCAATGTAGAGCCTTTAAATCTTCAACACACATTCTCAACTTTTACAATGAAATAACAGCAGTTCCCACTTCCACCTCAGAGCCCAGGGAGAGCTACTGACAGGGAAGGACAGCTGGGAGAGAAAGTATCTTGGGCAATGGGATTAGTGGGTGAGGCAGGACAAAGAACAAAGACATTCCATGAGGAGGGGTGCACCAGATACAGGATCATAACTGGGGCAGGGCAGCCATGATCTGGCTGAACCTGTTATGCCTAGGCCTTCACTGTGAAGTGGATCTAGGAGGAGGACTGACTCTGGCAGAAAACCCACAAGCAAATCCCAGCCAGTGTCCTAGTCCAGTGGCCTCTAGAAACATACCAGAGGCTTTGGTTTATTTATCCAGCACAACACACCAGGCTCTATGCCACCCAGTGATCCCAAAAGGTGCAACCCATGAGACTCAGAAAAACACCCATTCATTCCCACAGGGCCTTGAAAGATTAAAAAAAAAAAAAAAAAAGGCAGAGGGTTGCTCAGATCTGGTCAGTAGGAAATATCCTGCATTACATAAAATGACACAGGTGTTTCATCAGACTCTTGAGCCTTTTAATGTGCTAATGTATCCTGGGAATCTCAAAGACAGAGTAAAGAGACACTTACCAGCTGGTTTTAGCTTGCTATATTATAGAGGTGTCTAGTCTGGAGAGGTAAAAGCCTCAGCCCTGTATTCCAAAGACCTATGCACATACTGAGGGACTTGAAGGGTGGGACTCAGAGCCCAGTCAGCTCAGCCTCATTTTTGCCATTATTCTCTGAAGGGAGCATCTGGCTTGCTCTGGGGGAGGAGGGAGATGGAGTAGAGGACAGAATGTCCTAAAGCACCAGCAAAATCTCCAAAGAGGCTACAAAGAGGCCTTCTGCCTAGATTCCAACGCCAAAGGCTCTGCCTCTGGCAGAGTTCATGGCGTCTCTGAGGAGCAGGCTTATGAGCTCTGCAGAGCTAAGTGCTCACAGAGATTTGGAAGGGAGATGAGCAGCTGGGCAGAAGTAACAAAAGAAAGCTGGAGATAAGACGCCAAGAAGGAAGCAAGCTCAGGAGTGGGAGGGAGAGAAGGAAGGATGCTTCTGGACATTTTGGGTGGGTGGAGACAGAACCAACACTGTCATGATAGGCATCTGTATCTCTCAGTGAGACACCAGGAGACTCAAGGTGAAGCATGCTGCTCAAGGTCACCTAGGCAATAAGCAGGACCAGTAGACACACATTCAAGCCAAATTTAAGATCTGATGTTGGGGGAACTACAAGCAGGCAAAGATGTGGAAAGGGCAGAGAGGAGAGAGGAGGCAAGGCAGAGGAGGAATCTGATTAGACTGAAATGGAAAGACAAGGAGGACCTGGAGGCAGCCTACAAATGAGAAGCAGGCGGAACTGGGTGTACAGACCACCTTGGAAAAGGGAGGGACTCTTGAGTGTGGCAGGATTGAAGACAGAAGCACTCCATGTTTCAGCTTTGAGCATGGGAGTCATGGAAAGCAACTTCTACACTGGTTCCAGGGCCAAGTGCAGAAAGAAAATTAGCCTAAAATGACCATAGTAGCCGTGGTCAGAACTTTCTCTGTGGTACAAAGGGAGCTCTTGCTCTAGCTTTTCCCACCACACTGACTGAGGGAAGAGGATGGTAAGCTCATCCAAGTACACTGGGTTGAGAAACTGCCTTCACAGCATGGCAACCAGAATGAATGTCCTCCTGTCTTAAGGTGTGGTACATGTCTATGAGGGGGTACTTACCTCCTCTCCTTTGCTGAGCCGATCTACCAACATGTGTCTGGAAAAAGAGAGAGAGAAAGTCAAAGCACAACACAGAGCTGAGGGAGACATGTGACCCACAGACAGAACAAGTCTTTGGCACCGATGCATCACATGAAGCCTGCCAACATCTTTGATCCTTTCTAAAGGGAGCCAACTCCCCCCACCCCAGCTGTTTTCTTATCTCTGTTCCTCATAAGAAAAGCTAATACATCATGTACACACACCTCAAAGGCTGGTGTTCCTTGAAGACTTACCCAAAGAGGAACCAGTCATAGGCCACAGTCAGGTAGAGGATCTCAGCAGGCTTCAGGGATGTATGAATTAGCCCATCCTAGTAGAGATGAAGGGTGGCAAGATCAGGAAGCTGCCTTCCTAGTGCAGGCCTCCTTGCTCCACGAGCAAATTACACCACAGACTGGGTGACAATACCACCCTTACCATACCCGACCCCCAACCAAGAACAGGATTAAACATGACACCTGCTGAATGTGCCTTCACACTAAAGCCTCTCTGTATCTATCTTGGAGACAAGACACCAAAGGGTAGAACCTAACAGGGTCTCTGCATGCTCCCTGACCCCAGCTCATACTCACAGCCCACAAGGAAAGGCGTAGAAGAGAGATGAAGAGAGGGGTTCGGTCCCAGCCTGAGATACAGTGTACCAGCAGCCCGCAGTCATCTATTGTGGAACAGGAATACCAAATGAGAACCATACAGGGTTTTCCTGAAAACCCTGGTTGAAAAAGGCCTCCAGTCTGGGGCAGATAAGGCCTTCAAGCCAGCTTAGTGTCCCTCTTCCCCAGTCCCTAGTGACCTGTCCAAAGTTATTCCCCAATCTCATCCTAGAAATGAGTGCGTGCGAGCATCTGTCTTGGTTTCTAGCATCTCCTTAGTTGAAGTTCTCTTTTTAGTTGTATTTGTAATTGTCTGTGTGCACACATAAGAGTGCACAGGCCAATGTCAGAGAACTTGTGGGAATTTGTTCTCTTCCACCATGGTCCAGGACATAGTCTATACCCAATTCATTAACTTTTGTGCGGCAAGTGTGTTTTTAAGCTCTCAGAATACTCAGGGAGGAATCCAGCCCAAAAAGTCTCTTTGGTTTGGGGATTCATGGAGAGGTAATCCCACCTTCCTAGCCAGCACTTTACAGGCTTTGGACGCTGGCAGAGACTTACCATCTCTGTTCATGATGGAAAGCAGCAGTTTCAGGTAGTTCTGTGTTTGTTGCACCAGGTCCCAGCTCTGCTGGGCAAAACAGAAAAGGGATCAAGAAATATAACCAAGAGGAATGAACAATTTAAATATTACAAAAAAAAAAAAAAAAAAAAAAAAAAAACCAAAAAAAACCCCACAAAGGAAAAAAAAAGCCACACACACACACACACACACACACACACACACACACACACACACACACTGTCTGTGCATGGTGACATGTGCCCATGACCTCAGCATTCACTTGGGAGGCAAGAGGAACATGAGTTTGAGGTCAGTCTTGGCTACATACTGAGTATCAAAAGTACCAAAACAAACACAAATGCCAGCTAGGGTGTGGGTCAGTGGTAGAGCACATGCTTTTCATTTAAGAGATGCTGGTTCTGTCCTACCACCGAAATCAACTAAAATGCTGCCAGGTGTGATGGTGTGCCCTTGTAACCCCAGCTTAGGAAGCCCAGGAAGGAGGCCCAGTAAAATTCAAAACCAACCCTCAGCTACGTCAGCCTGCATGAGACACTGCCACAAACTAACAAATGGGGCCAAGCGTGGCCTTTTGGGCAGCAATTCTATGAAGTTCTTGATCTTAAGCTCCAGGCCTCAAACCCCAACACCTTGAGACTCAGTCCTCAGCTCCAGGAGTTCTCCTTGCATCCATCTCCCCACACCCTCCCTTACCCAGTGTTCTGAGAGTCTTCAGCAGGTGCTCTCAAGCAACCACATGCCAGTGGCTTCTCAGTCCAGGGGCCCCAGGGTGGATACAGCTTCCAAACAGTCACATGAGAGTCATTCCTTCATCGGCACCACACGATGGAAACCAACACAAATACAAGCCTCCTCAATCACCCTTATACTCCCCTTAAATGAGTGTGTTCACTGCATATTATCTCTTTTGTTATCAGTGTTTAACATTGTGCGTGTGTGTGTGGGTGTGTGTGTGTGTATTTGAAGAGTACTGGTTAAGAGCACTGGCTGCTCTTAGGATCAGGGTTCAATTTCCTGCACCCACATCTGTAACTGCAGTTCTGAGATGGCTCAAGGAAATCTATCTTCTGGCCTCTTTGCACATTGTGGCATCGCACACAGTGGTGTACAGACATGCAGTCATGCAAAGCACCCATATGCATTAAACAACAACTTAATTGTTGTAACACTACATTATATATAATACTGCTGGCATGGCTTGTGTGTAAAGGTCAGAGGAGAACTTTTGGGAATCAGTTCTCTCCCTTCCACCTCTGATGGGTGCAGGGGATCAAGCTCAGGTCGTCAGGCTTGGCAACGACCATTTTTATCCACTGAGCCATCTGTCTGTCTGCCTTTTTTTTAGTGATTGTCTTATTAGCCTAGGTTAGTCTGAAACTCATGTTCTTTCTGCTTCTGCTTCCTTAGTGGTGGATTATACATATGTACCACCATGCCGCACTACACTGTCTTTTGATGAATAATGTACACAGTGTATTTTTTTAAATAAGAGGCTCACTAGGTGGGAGTCAGGAAATACACACATGCTGCCAAAAACCTGTTCAAGCTAAGTGAGAGGGCTAGACCAGGCACTACGGAGCAGCCCACTCTCAATCTGAATTCCATGAAGGGGCCTGACCCAGTTCTGCAGAGCCGTTTTCCCTTGCTAGGGACAGCCTCTGCTCTCTTAGGACACAGCTACCTATCAGCATTCAGGGCTGTGCAGAGAGGGTTGTGCATGCCAACGAGAGAGCACTTCCCTGGGGGGAAGGGAACACGGCACCTGTAATTGCAATGGTTTTCCCAGGAATTTAAAGCAGACTCATTTACCTGACCCTCCCACGCCCCCAGAGAGTTCTGACCCACTTTCAGCAGCTCTAGAGACCTGCTGCAGCATTGTGCTAATAAAGCTATTACCAGCAGGAGAGCATGAGGGTCTCTTTATGCATCTGACTCAACATGCAAGACACACCATTGCCAAGAGATTTCCTCTGAGCTGGGATTCTGCGGAGTGAGGACAGGAACCATAGAGCAGGAAGCCTCAGGTTAGGCTTGCTGTGAAGATAGCACGGGGAGGGCAGAGACCAAGGTGGGAGGGGGCTCTGCAGATCGACAAGCAGTGCAGATCTAAAGGAGACTTGGATCAGGAAGAGAAAGCAAGTTCCCAGGGCTGGGCCCAGGTATCTGTGGAGAGGCCTGCACTGGGGAGGCCCAAAGTCACACAAGATGAGCTGAGGGAATGGGTCTGGTAGTACCAGACTCTAAGATTTACAGGGGAGATGAACAGGTAAGATCACTCAGTGAGGTATAGCACTAGAGAATTTGGGACCCCAAAGCTAACATGCAGAGAGGACGAAGTGCTCTCCTGGCTGAAGACGACATGAGGAGATTCAGCAAGACCAACTGGCTTGACTGCTGCATTTCATCCTGCCACCATCACGTGCCTGGAATCAAGTCAGGTCCACTCTCTAAACCAGCTAGCCAGCAGCATGCCTGCTCAGAGAACACTCACACTCAGGGGTCCTAATGAGGCCTGGACTAGGGCTGCTCTTCTAGGGAAAGGCAAAGTCTGCTCAAGGCCAGAGAGCCCTCTTTCCACCCTTCTCAGAGGAGATGGCCTTATCAGGATCAGCACATAGCCCCTCCTGTCACCCGAGGTGAGTAGTTCAAATCTAACCGGCACCTTCATAAGGAAAACAACTGGCCCCAGAGAAGAGCAGCTTAAGGTAGAGGCCATCTGAGAGCTCTGCACACAAACTGAGGAGCTTGTAGGCTCCCCTTAGTCATTTAATCTGTGAAGCCACAGCCCAGGGTGAAGGACCCCATAAGCCTACTTACTCTTCAGATGCCAATGAATAGGACCAGATGTCTTTTCCTCTCTAATGATCCTCTTACAGAAACACTTGTGCAGGGTGATGCTGAAATTTCCCTCTTGCATGTACTTACTCAGTTGCCTGAGCATCTAAGCTATGATAAGATAAATCCATGTTGGAGAGATGGCATGGTGGGTAAAGGCACTTATCATCAACCTTGGTGGCCTGAGTTCAGTTGAGACAGGGTCTTCTAAGTTGCTCAGCTGGCCTCAAACTTGCAATGATCCTTCTGAGTAAGGGATGTTAGACACGTGCCCTCTCCCCAAATGCCTAACTTTGTGTGGGGACACGAGGAGGAGATACACAAGATGTGGCTCCTCTGTCCTCATGGAGCAGATTTCTAAACCTGTGACTACAGCTCGGTGGAAAATTCCATGATAGATACACCCAGGGGGTTAATGGGAAGGCAGATCCAGGCGTCCAATCATCAGGGTTGGGGAGAGAAGGCAAATCAGGAAAGTCTTCCTGAAGTGAACACAGAGCCAAATCCTGAAGGGCAAGGTGTCAGCCAGACAGGAAGAAGCTGAGAGCAGCCAGGTAACAGGACAGGACAGGAAAAGGTGGCAGAAGAGCTACTTGTCTTGTCTGAGGCAAGTAGCAAGCAGCAAGGGAGACTCCCAGCAGCTGTCAGCTTGTGACAGTTAAACAGTCTGGAGAGCCAGCTCCATCTTTAAGGTTTTTGCAGTCAAATGAGGTCAGGCAGCTCACACTTCTTCTAACAGAACACATTAAAAAGAAAAATGAAAAGCTGCTGAGCCCAGATGTGGAAAAACAGACTTTGTGAGGTCCCCTGGAAATAGATCCCTCTGGTGGACAGAAATTGAGTTACATTCAGAAGACTAACACTCTAGGTCAAAAGCAGTAAGGACTGATGTATGTAATGGTATACATCTTTAAGATCTTTGAATTCAAGGCTGGCCTGATGGTGTACACAAGAGTTCCAGGTCAACTAGGGCTATACAGTGAGACCTTGTCTGTGGAAAAGAAAACCACACATGCAAAAAGACAATTCGATAGACAAGCAATCCCTTTTTGTCTAGGCTGGGGGATGTCAGAACACCACAGAATTTGCACAAGGGTCTCAAAGGATAGGAAACAGAGTCCCTTGGTCATAATATCCCCCCCTTTATACTGCCTGCATAATCAGGCCCTCACCTGATACTGGCTCCAGTCAATGTTCAGAGATTGAGTCAGGAAGTTGGGGATGTTCAGTGGGGCATCGACGTAGTCCTAAGGACAGAATGACACTGAGATGTAATTGAGCAGATGTACTTGTGGCAACAACAGGTCCTATCTCTGAAGCAGAACAGACTTCCATAGTGTTTGCCTTCTGGGCTAGATGCTTGGGGTACTCTAGAATAGCTTTAAAAAAGCAAACTGACAGGTCATATGGCTGAAGGAAGTTTATCTGTCAGAAACCAAAGTATTTGAAGCTGCAAGAAGCAAGAGCAAGCCACTGGAGGCTCCCTGCACACAATCTGCTACCTGAAGAAAGAATGCTGCTTCCAGGCAGCCATGAGAAATGGGGAAAGGGGGTGTGCTGTGAGATATTTACACACTCATTTGAGCAGAAGAAAAGACTAATTCAGGCAATAAGAAAAGGGTAGTGTTCTCCCTGGGAGGACGACTAGCTCTTTGTGGTCTCCTGTTACAAAGAAACATAGCTGAATATTGTTACTCATACCTGCTTCCAGTTAAATATGAGCCCTTCAGCCATGTAATCTCGATCTTTATATTCCTTGAAGAATTCACAGCCTGGAAAAAAAAAAGCAAAGTTACAGCATTTCCTGTCCTGGTCAAAAAAGCTCCTGAGACAGCCCTGGGAGCAAAGATCTCACTCAGCTTTCTAAACTGGTGGCCTCAAGCAGGCTGAGGTTTACTGGAAGGTGAGGTCCACAGCCAGAGCAAGCTCTTGGCATCACTTTATCTTTAGCTATACAAGGTCTCAATTGTCACCAACACTGTGTTCTCTGGCCACTAGTGATGCTGCTCTCACTGAAGGTCCCTTTTTATCCTACAAGCCCAGTCATAGCAGGAGTCCACTGTCTTGCAGATGTTGAGGCACCATCTTTGATAATGTGTGCAGCAATCTTTCAGAAAGAACTGCACATCCTTACTCCAGAGACACGGGCCACACCTGCAAGCTAACAAGTGCTCAGTTGACATCATCGCCAACGCAGCAGTAAAGGTACTTTCTCCATTATTCAAACTCCCACGAAACTCTACCAGGCAAGGCCTTGTCAACACAGGGAGGAACTGGACAGAGAAGAGGCTTTGGAAACAAGCCTAACTTCAAAGTGCAGTTTTTACCACACCTGTGACTGGGATTAAGCTGGTGTCATAGAGCACCGGTCTTCCTACTTGTAGAATGGCTGTTTAGGCTGAAACGCAGTAATACATGGAGACAGTATAGTCAGTTGCACAGCTACTCAGGGACCTGTAACATTCAAACGGCAACACATAACTGACATCACATGACTAAGCCAAGAGGTTGGCACAGGATTCAACTAGCCTTTTGTTTTATAACCTGGAACTGGCTATGCAGACCATGCTGGTCAGATGAACATACCCACTTTGATAGTAGATGCTACTGTGGCATTAAGTCACAGGGTAGGGGAAGGTACCTGGGGAACAATTTAAAAGAGTGACTTTTGAGTTTCTCAACTAATGAATGTGCTGACTCCAGCAGACACATGGCTTTGGCTACACAAAGTCCAGTAAGAGGTAGCAATTTCTCAATTCTGTGAAGCCAGAGGCTGAGTTCCCAGGGACTTCTGGGCTTGCCTCAGGGCAAAATAGAGCCTTCTGAGGAGAGAAGGTGGGGTCCTAGAGCCCATGTGCTCAATGTGGCTTTCATTTCACATACTAATAACCCAGACTCAAAACAGACTAATTTTTAGCATAACACTTCATAATCTTTAGCATAACACTTTTTGGGGTGCCTTGCCAGGAGAAAGTACAGCTGTAACTATCAGAGGCTTTGAGGTTTATGAGCCTGGGCTAAGAGGAGATCCCAGTTATCTCTAAGGGCACCATAAAATTCTCTACTTTTCTAAATCCTGACTGCTAGAGCAATTCTACAGGCCCCAAGATGAGTTTCAACAAAGCCTATGATGCACACACAGTTTTTGTGAGAAACTGACAAAATTAAAGCAAACAGATATGGTACCAGGCAGATCCTGATTTCATTATTACAATAAGCTTCTGAACCAAGTAGTAAGGGCAAAAAAGCAGGGGAGAGTAACTTCACTTCAAAAGGAAACAGTTTGTGCAGTAGAGTTTGGCCCCATCTATTCTGCTGTGAAGGAAGAGCTGGGAGCACTGCTCATTTCCAATATAAGCTAAACCGATACTATCCTCAGTCCCCTGTGAGCCTTGAAGTTCTTAAAGGACTCAAGTGACAGTCCTTGAAGGCCAAAGGTATCTTGTGACTTTCAGTAACAGCAATTTTGTTCTGTAAAGTGACACAGGCATGAAGAGAAAGCCAAGAACACAAGCGTGGAAACCAAGTGCTGCTTCTGTCCCTTCATGGCTGTGTCTGGCTAGTTTCCATTTTGGCTTGTCTTATGGATCCTCCTCTCAACACATAAAACCAGACAAGCGAAGTACATAAAAATTTCATGGAAATAAATTCAGATCAAAATTTTTATGTCATCATTTCTGCTCAGTTTTGTAGGCACTTTTCCCTCTACATAACTGGGAATATAAACTAGATAACTGTGCATCCTGTTCCTTGCCTATGTTAAGATGTCTCACTGTGTAGTCCTGGCTGGCCTGGACTGTACTACACAGATTAGACTTGACTTTACAGTGACTATCTCTGCCTCCCACGTACTGGGATTATAGCTGTTTGTACCATGTACTCCCGTTTACTGCACTGAGCATCATTCTCTCTGACCATGGAATGTTTTGTTCTATCAATGGAAGTACCATTGTTTACTTTTGGAAAACTTCCCCCCAATTATTTATCCACTTGATATCTGGTTGCAGCACCCCCTCTCCTCCCAGTCCTCCCCTCATACACATAGGGCCTCCCCCATCCCCATTTTCTTAATTCTTATTATTAATGAAACTATGCCCCTGATTTTGCTATTACAGGAAGACATCATACTAAGTATCTTCAGCCCTAAGCCAGATGGACTGTGACTCAATGACACAGGTTATTAGGAAAATAACAAAGGATGTTAACATTTAAGGAACCTGTGGTTAACTTGCCAAACTACAACTAAAGACACCTGCACAACTGCTATTGGAAGAAGGCGCTGGTGCTAACACTACTTTTCCTAGCCATGCCCTTTTTGGAACTCAGATATAAACAAGTATATGGATGTCTGTTCCTCAGGGAGCATATCTAATCACATGCAGTAGCTGAGGCTGTGGTTACCACAAAGCCACTGATGCCTCTGACACAGAACGTAATGGCATCAAGTGAAGATTGGGTGCTTCTGAAGAAACCTTTGCCTCAGTGTGTATCCAGCATTGCCAAGCCTAGTGGAATCTTTATAACTTACATCAGCCCAAAGTTACTCTTGGGCAAGAAAAGGTTTCAAGAGCCTTTCTTCCCACAAACTCCTCATAAGAACCATAATTTACAGAGCCTAATAGGGCTGGGTCTCACTTTATTCTAAAACACTGTCATTATTCCCATGATATAAAGGAGGGAAATGATTTTCAGAAAGGTTAAGGGGCTTATTTCAGCAAGGGTAGGGAGCTATACCCAGTCCTATAGGGCACCAAGCACATAGCTGGTACAAAAGAGTGTCATAAGGCTTCATGGTAGGCACTGAGGACCATAAAAGAGTGAGTCTGAAGATCATCCACAAGGAACTAGCTGGACTTACATAGTTCTGTGAGAGGCTATAGCAGCCTGCTACTGGCTACGTGTCTGTAAACTAGGATGGAAAGCCCCAGCCCAGACTGAAGGAAGGTGTCAGTGTAGAGATGTAGAGGTTTGGAGGGAAGGCATTTCTTGCTGTAGTCCACAAAGCCTGGCACTCATGTTTAGTGAGCAGGCAGGGACAGTGGGGAAACAGTGTCACGCAGCTCCAGTTTCCAGTGTGAGAACACACCCTGGCCACAGAGAGATGCAAGTGGATACGCAGGGCCCAGCCATATAGGGAGGTTACTGTTTCTGTCTGGGGTGACAGCTCTGGACATGCATGAGAAGGCACATGCCACACGGGCCAGAGCAGCACAAATAATGGCTAACAACACAAACATGCCATTTCTTCATATGTGCAAAGGCCATGGCTATGCAAAGTCTAGTCTTTATGAGAAACCCCCGAGTTAAACTTTTCCCAGTACCAACTGCTACCCGAAGGGATCTGAAGCTCAGAGGAGAAGTAATGGTTTTCAGGGTTGTGGCTCATGAGTGGTAAGATCAGATCCCATCCCTGACTATCACCACTTCCTAGATTTCAAAAAAATGAAGACTCTGAAGGATCCTGTCTGACCCTCAGTCATGACTCCTGTGATCTGGGGCCCAGATGTCCATGCTCCTGATAGAGCTCCTCCCAGAGCGCTCCCAGGACACACATGCACAGAGTTTGAGTCAGGTATCCTACCTGGATACGGAATAGAGAGGAGGGTGAAGTTTGCATAGCGCTGGGCTTTGTCCACCTTCTCAGAGGAGGTTACACTATAAGACAGGAACATGTGTTATGGTTTCCCAACACACACACACACACACACACACACACACACACACACACACACACTCCTAAATGAGTGTTACAATTTCTTAAAATGAACTTTTTGCTAAAGAGCTGTCTCTCAGACTTATGAATGATGTCCTCAGCAGCAAATGAGCTCTTCCCTGTCCCCATCTGAACAACTCAAGTAAGAGGTCTTTTTTCACTCTAACGAAACAGCAGGCCTCAACCAGTACCCAAGAGTTGGAGGATAACCTTCCATATCATCAGCTCCATGGAGGCATGAGGCACATCCACTCTTGGTCCGGAGGCTGGGACAGAGCCGGACAGTAGGAAGGACTTCTCTACCTCCAAAGGCCACTCCTAAACATAGGAACATGTAACTGAGAGCACTGCACAACTGTCATCCCAGGATTTGGGAGGCTGAGCTAGGAGGAACCTTACAAATTCAGGACTAGTGTGGGCTACATAGCGAGTGAGTTCAAAACCACATCTCAAAAAACAAAACAAAAAAACCAAAAATAAGCAAAACAAAGTAAAAGTAAACAGAAAAGAAAAATGAAACAAAAACTCCCACAAAAAAAAAAAAAAAAAAAAAAAAAATGGGGCTCAGAGGATGGCTCAGTTGGTCAAGCGCTTGCTACACCAGCATGAGGACTGGGATCCAGATCCCTAGCACCTATGTAAAAAACTGGAAGTGGCTGCAACACCGGTAATCAGTGAGGTGAAAGCAGAGACAGGACATCTCCTGGCTTTCTAGCCAAGCAGGCAGCTGGACTGGTGAGCTCCAGGTTTACTGAAAGACTCTTTCAGTCTTTGGGCTCCACGTACATATCACCAGCACGCACGTGTGTGTGAAGGGACATCAGGACCTACTGCACAAGGCTGTTTCAAAGCTGAGAGAGGCTGTGCAGACGGCCCCTCACACAAGCCCACCAGTGCCAGGACGGCCATGCACTGTGGGCCAGCCCTGCACAGTGTGAACACCAGCCTGAGTCTGCTTCTTGCCAGATGCCCTGTACTCACTTCATGCCAAACTTCACCTTCTTGTTCTCCACCATCAGGTCACAAATGTACTTGACTGACAGGTATTGAAGCAGCTTGATATCATAGCCTCTCACCTTATCAAAAAGGTGCGTGTCACCACTTCTGAAATAAACCACCAGAAAGAGAGGTTGAGACCAGGTTGACTCAGAAGCATAGGGTAGGGAGCTATTTTAGGAAGTATGGATGAAAACCTGTGCTCGATTCTTCAGAAGTCAGGGGAAAGGGGGAGGAAGGTGACTTTCCAAGAGATTATCCCTATCTTGGGACACGTTTCAAAGAAGAGCAATTTGCAGCCAGAGTGGGAAAGAGCTTTCTGCACTGCTTGACATTAAGCCAGAAGACTCAAGATAATCTCCAGTTCTAAAAGGCATCAAGCTGGTGGCTGAGATTGCATAAACTTCCACTAGAGTTCATCTCCACCTCTCTTTTCCTTCCACTTAGGACCATTTTTAGTCATATGCCTTATGGATATAACAGATTGAAAAATCTTCAACCGATAAAGACTGTTTAGGATGATTTGACCAACTGTTTGTGAAATACTATGTAAGTGAATTCCTTCTACTTACCAGGCCAGAGGAGGAAGAGGAAGAGAAGTAGAACATGAAAACATTCAAATTCTCAGGCTACTTTCTGTTCAGCCATGCAGATGACAGCAGTTGGAGGGTTAAAAGGCACTGCTGGCAGTCAGTGGCCTCACTAACAACTGTGTGCTGTAGGTGACCTGGCTAAGGCAGAAGTCACCTGACCTTGGGGGAAGCCAAACATTTTTGAGCATAAGCCAGAGTTACTACTTTCAAAGCCAATGGCAGAACCCAGGCATAGCAACGTACCCGAGCCAGTTAGAGCAGCAGATCATAACTAGGGTACCTGTGTACATTTTAAGAGATGCTGGATGCCACCTAAAGACGTTTCGTGTGGCACCAACCACACAAATGAGATTTTCAGTCTTGTTCATTAAAAACTATTTGAAAGGGGCAGAGTATGAATCAGCCCATTTCCCCCCCTTTAAAGGAGTTCAGTGATACATGTCTATAGTCCTAAAACTTGGGATAGTGACAGGACCAGGACCTTGGCTACATAGAAGTTCAGAGCCAGTCTGGACTATATGAGACCTTAACTCAAAAAGCCTACAAAAATAGAGTCAGCCACTGTGGTCTTATGAGATCATCTCAAATGTGGTTTCCTCTGCACCCAAAACACACACACACACACACACACACACCAAAGAAGGGAAAAAAGGGTGCATGTGACTCAAAATTCAATTGTAGGATATAGTCATTACACAAGGACTTTACTCCAACCCTGTAATTCAGAGCCAGGCATGCTGAGTGACGCCTGGCAGGTTCATACTTGGCAGACGAGCTGCATCCTGCCACTGTGTAGGGCTCTAAACAAAGACATCAGGGCCAACCTGAGAAGAGCAACTCAAAAACCCTAAGGTCAGCATGTGCTGTGATCCTGGTTGATGACTGCTTGGGTTAACGAAGCTACTGGGTGGACTTCAGAAGTGCTATTTTGGGGATATGAAGTTGAGAGATGGGGACAACGAGCCAATGCACTTATCCAGACCAGAGATGAATACGCATTGCCAGAGAGCATGGCTGCCACCAACCAGCCAACCATCCCTGACTCAAACTCCTACCCACAGTGACCCCCGTACTGACCGAAGAACAAAGTCCTCTTCTGTGACATCTTCTGTATTTGCCCAGGTATCATCTGCTCCCCCTGCCAGAGAAACCAGTCTGTCAGCACTGAAACTGGTGACATCCTTGCTAGGCCCAGTGGAGCCCACCTGCACCTTCCCCAGGCTCAGCCCTCATGTCTCCATTAGGGCCACATGCCCACCTGTGTTTAAGTGTGCTTCGTCTTGCAAGTGAAACCCTAGTTTCTGCTCTGGAGTGCTCTGGCCCCTACCCTGCTTCATCAGACCTTCTCCTCACACCACTCTGGCCAAGGCAGGACTAATCCTTCTGACCAGGTTTTTCCAGTTTTAGACCCATAAAAGGCTGTTCAATATTCACCTGAGAAAAAATAGTTGTATCCAGAGCGTCCATACAGCTCTCCCCATCCAGCCAGTGTGGCCGACCTGCAAATATGCTGGAGACAAACAGCAATTTCAGGGTCAGATGACATCTGAAGCATGCACAGCCTAAGGAATGCTGGTGCTTTTTACTAGCATAGAGACCACCAGTCAGAGTCTGAAGTCTGCTTACAACTTATTCACCTACAGACTCTACCAAAGGGTTCTCTCCCCTAAACTAAAGGTATCAGTGTCACGTCAGCGATGAGAGTAAGACTTGGAGCACATCTATGTACACCAGGTACTAGGCACAGTACTGTCAGGTGACACCACCATCTCACTCAACTCACAAGACCATAGGCAAGCATGGCAGGCAGTAGGGATGACAACTATCTCACAAGAAAGGAAAAATTGGCTCAGGGAGGCTAAGAGCTGTAAACAGCCATAGAATGTGGTACAGGTTGACAAATGGCCCAGGCTCACATACCTCCAAAGGCCTTTTACCTACTATTTGAAACTTTTTAGCGCAGAGGGCAACTTTTATACCGAGAGAAGCAATTAAGAGACATACTTGGGACCTTAATTTTTAACAAAAAATTATTGAAGCAGTCATGATAATATGTGTCTGTAATTTCATCACTTAAGATCAGAGGCAGGGGCAGCCACAGTTGCATTTTAGGTTTGAAGCCAGCCTGGGCTTCATGAGACTATCAAGCGCATTCAGAGAAGGAGAGTGAGAGGGGAAGAATTCTCCGAAATCAAGACCAATCTGGACTACACAAGTTCTAGGACAAAAAAAAAAAAAAAAAAAAAAAGACAAAAAACAAAGAAAATCCATAATTATCAAGGAAAAAAACAGTGGCTTTTATTTGGCTGCCTTTTTCCTTAAACAGGGGTTATAGGAAATGGAAGCCAGCACAGTGCTCTACAACTAAACTAAATCCCCGCCTTCTTTCTTATCATGGCAGGGATCACTTTGAGAGCCTGAATTCTACAAGCTAAGCCAACAGTATCTTTAAAAAAGACTGTATGTGTATATATGCAAGATGTGTGTTTGTGGGACAGTATGCACCGAGACAAGTTTGCTCTCCGCCCATTTTTATGTGAGTTCTGAGGATCAAACTCAGGTTGCCAGGCTTGTACAGTAAGCCATTTGCTGGCCTATAAACTTTCATTACTTAATATAGTTTGTTGAAATCTAGTAGTCTGTCGAGGGGAATGGGGTATGTCTAGTGACATGGAAACAAGCCAGTCTAGTTTGACTGCAGGCTGGGAGACCGGCACCATTGCACTAAGACAAATGAAGACAGGCGACAGACCAGTTGAAGTTCATTTCTAAATTGGTCCCGAAATCCGCATTGTAAAGTGGGTTTCTGGAGAGATGGCTCAGCAGTTAAGAGCACTGTTTGCTCTTCCAAAGGTCTGGAGTTCAATCCCCAGCTACCACATGGTGGCTCACAACAATCTATAAAGGGATCTGGTGCCCTCTTCTGGCACACAGGTATACATGCAGACTGAGCACTCAAACATAAATGTTTAAAAAAAAAGTGGGTTTCTGAAAGATTACAAAATATTGTCTACTGTAGGGTCCTCACTGTCCTACAAGGTAACAAAGTTGATAAAATGGGTACAGGAGGGAACCACTAGGTCAACTGTCTAGCTCTTGCTGGGGGTGAGAGCAGGCAAAAACATAAGCAGTTCCTGGGTATCACCCAAGAACTGGCTGGAGGTTCTCGGAGATGTGGCCTGTTTGTACATGTGCTCTTCTGTGTTTGAGCTCCAAACAGCACCTTAGTCCCCAGGATCCCGCCAGGGACCACTATTGCTCCAGGGTAGCTTCTTCCCAAAGAACATTCTCATATAAGCAGATCGCTGCTGCAGTCTGTCCAGAAGCCCGTGGAGAAGGGCTAGAGCTGAACTTCCTGCTGATCTAGACATAATGTACTACTATGGTCGGGGCTACCTAACTTTTCTGGGTCTGAAAGCATCCATAATCAGCTGAAACTGTCAACTGTTGGGCTGAAATCTTTGGGAATCTCCACATTTGGAATTGGATGGATACTGGAGGATGGTGGTAAGGCCAATCTGAGCTACAAAGTAAAATAAAATTAGTAAAGTACTTGTGCAAGTATGTGAACTTTGGGTCCCCAGCACCCTCATTAAAAAAAAAAAAAAGCCAGGTGTGGCTGTGCATGTCTACATACAATCCTAGCACGATGAGGTAGAAACAGCATATGGCTAGGAGCAGTGCAGAATGCTCTAATCCACATAATGTCTAAGAAAGGGAAAGGGGATTGAGAAATGATACCCAGTATTAACCCCTAGTTAAGCACACACAGTTATGTGCACACACAGGCCACACATGCACACACATTAACTAAAGGGCAAGCTCAGTGGCTCAGGCCTGTAGTCATCAGCACTTAGGCTGAGGTAAGAGGATTGCTTTTACTTTTCTTCCTCTGTGCTTCAGAGACCTGATGAATAGAGGAAATTTGCTAGGATTTTACAATCCACTGATATGTCTGAAGAGTCTTATCAGTTAAAGAGTTTCAACCTGCCACATCCCCAAGGCATGAGGCTTAAAATGATCCCAGAGTGAGAGTGGACTCTGATGGAAGCTAAAGAAATATCCCAGGACTCGGGGATGGTGAGGCAGAGAAGGAATGCTGAGTTTAAGGGCAGCCTGGGCTACTGAGCAAAACCGTTTTTCAAAGATAAAGAAAATCAGGAGTTGCTGCTTTGTATTCCCAAAGGAAAAAGCTTCACTCTTTGCTGAAATAATGTCAATGCCCCCACACTGATGCATTTACAAGTCTACATCAGAGGTCAGGACTAAAGGATTTCTCACTACTCCTGTGTAAGACAAGGCTAACCCTGAACTCCTTGATCCTTCTGCCTCTACCTGGGATTACAAGCATGTACTGCCATGCCTGACTCAAACCCGAGTTTTTTTTGCTATGTAAACTCAGTCAAGTTATTTAGCCAAAAACATATTAAGTCAAGTAAAAGGAGATCACATTATGGAGCTACCCAACAGACCTACTGAACATATGAACTCCAAAGATTGGGAGTTTTGTCTGTTACAGGAATAACATATCTCAAAGTCTGGAGACAAAGTACACATCCAATAAATACATGGCTAATCACATGACTGAAAGAAGGGACAAACAGGACATTACCTGATTTAATCTACTCTGCAGAATAAGCTGAGGCCATACGTAGGCAATAAGAGCCAGGACCTGACCTAGGCAATCTAGCTGTATAGCGTAGGACAGGGAGGCCCTGGTATTACATCCCTTCCGTATCTGAAATCTTCCTTCAGTCAGAAATGGTTCACTTCTCTGGCCCGTTTCCCATACTGTGCGATGTCCAACAACTGCCCTGCCTTATGCTGTTAGAGAACAAAAAGGCTCTACAATTTTGCATGAAGTTGGTGACCAGAACAGGAGACAACAAATGGCGATGTGAGTGGGCCTTACCTTGCCTTTGAACAAGATCACTGGGCAGACAAACCGACCTCTGCACCTGGCCATCTTGCTTCGGTGAATGAGGTCTTGCAGCTTGTTCACCTGCACCGTGCTCTGAAACCTAACACAAGCAGAAGGATGAGGCCAGCCAGGCAGTAACAGGTGTCTGTTCAAAGATCTAAGGAGGCCACACATGTATAAGACTCTCTAGAATTGTTTTTGAGTCAAGATCTTACTACATAGCTGAGGCAGACCTTCAATTTAGGTGTAACCCAGGCTGGCTTTAAAATCTGTAGCCTAAACTAGCCTTGAATTTGTAGCAAACCTCTTAGCTCAGCTTCCCAAGTGCTAAGATCACAGACATGCTCCATGCCAAGTTCTAGTCAATGAAAATTTAGTAAATGCCATTATTCCTAAATTTCAGATCATTGATATATCAACTTTTTCACGAAAAGAAAAAGAACTTAACTTTAAGTATTAAAATCCAAATTACCCTGATTTCAGAGCCTTTCCAATGGAAAATAAAAGCCAAATTAAATTATCTGGATGTGGTGGTACATGTTTGTAATCTCAGCCCATGCAAAAGGCTGAGACAGGAGGATTACTATAAACTCAAAGCCAGCCTGGGCGACATAGTGAGTTCAGGCCAGTCTGAGTTACAACATGAGATTTTGTCTCAAAACAAGGACCATATAGAAAATCCCCATTCAAACCCAAACAAATGAAAAAAATCCAAAAGGAAATGAGCTTCAGTAAGCTACACTAGCACCAAACAACACTTCCCTAAAACACAAACAGCACTGGAGTGTGTGGTACATGTACAAGACCTCACTAGCCAGCCAGGCTACCCAGTGAGTGAGGGCCAGGCTTAGTGAGACACCCCGTCTCAAAAGGTAAGGTGGTACATGAACTGCAAAGGCCTTTGCCTCCACAGACACAGGAAAGCATTCACACCTATACGCCACACACAGAGAAACAGGCAGGGAAGTCAAAGCGGTACAGTGCGCCCTCAGAAGGAAGTCAAATGTTCTCCTTAAGGGACTTTGAGCCAGCCTTACAGAAAGCTCAGTCCCCTTCCACATCCTGACCCTTCAACTGATCCTGTTACCACACACAGCTCCTCAGGACACAGTGCACCTCAGCACTGTTTCAGTGAATTGGCAGTAAATGGCAGAAGAATAGTCAAGTGGTTTAAGGATTGTGGCTCCCAGTTGGCTGTACACGCTCCTACTGATGGCTCTATACCCATGTGAATAGACTGGATTCAGTAGAAAAACAATTTAAAAAAGACAATGAAGTTGGGAGGTGGGAAAGGGACACAGACGAGAGGTCTGGGAGATGGGAGAAGGACAATTAACATGCACTATATACATGTATAAAAATTCCTAAAATTAAAATATATTTTACAAAATCATATGCCAGACTAGGACTACCTGCATGAAATCTCAGTCACTATGGCAGGATGAGCAAAGCTGAGGAATCACAAATACAAGTTCTGAGATCTGGAGTAAGGTCATGGTCAGCCTTCAAATTTTAGCAAAACTCAGTCTCAAAATGACAAGAGCTAGTGAGATGGTTCGGCAAGTAAAACTTCTTGCCATGAAAGCCAGACTACCTTAGTTTAATTCAACAGTCTCATATACATGGGAAGAACTGGCTCCCTAAAGTTTTCCTGTGAACTGAATGCCCCACTTCCCACATCATATACAAACATAGCAGTAAATAAAATTAAAACAAAAATAGTGTAATGGTATGGCATTTGGTCTCCATGTGTGAAGCCCTAGGTTCAAGTCCCAGAACCTAAAAATAAAGGTGTGTGTTTAAGGGTGGGGAAGATATATCTTCAAGTAAAAGTTAATTTAAAGATCATGAAAAATAAGAAGGGGTTGGGAGGGGGGCTCCTGTGGAGCCCCTCTCTTGGTAGTTTTTCTTACACCTATCTTTGCTCTGCAAAAATCCAAAAGAACCAAAGAGGTTTAAGAGGACGACGCTCCCTCCCCGTGGTATATTTTTCAGAAGGTCAGATTTAAGATATAATTTGTTAACAGAATGTCATTTCTTTGTACAAAGAGGAAAATGACAAGCTTTATGGGCCAGGATTCTTGTATTGAGTACCCACAGATAGGTTGGCTCACCGGCCAATCCTGCAGCTGAGAAGCTGGATGCTGCTGCTCTCCCTGTTTTAGTTTCTCTACGACATATAAAGTCACTTAGTCCAAAACAAAGGCAACACTAAACTCTAGGACTGTGAAGTAGAGTGTACGGCAAAGCTCCTAGTACCCAGCTTCCCAACCCGGTCACCATTCCCTTTCTCAGCCCTGTCAGCACGATCCACTGGCCTCTCAGCTAGTTCAACAGAAGCTCCCTTTGGACCCAATCCCAGAACATGGGAAGCAAAGGCAGAAAAATTAGGAGTTCAAGCCTTATAACTATACCATGTTTACAGCTACCTTGGGCTATATGAGACCCTATCCCAAAAACAAAGGGGGGAGCCTCCTTAGTGAGTACAAGTACTTACTGCACAACTTTAGTAGCCTAGTTTGGATCCAAAGACTTTAACAAGCTGGGCATGATCTCATGTGCCTCTGTAACCTCAGAACTGTTGAGGGTGGCAGAGCAGGAGGACTCATAAGGTTTGCTAGCTGATAGCCTAGCTGGAAAGAGCTCTCATTCAGGGAGAGACCTTTCTTCAAAGGAATAAGGCGAAGAGTGCTAGGTGAATATGTGATGTTCTCTGGCCTTCAATGCCTGGGCACAGGTACATGTACCACCTCCAACTTGCACCTATCCCTCACACATATACTACATTTACTTTTTTTTAGGTTATAAAAAAACAGAACTGGGCATAGTAATGCACACTTGCAATTCTAGGACTTAAGAGGTGGACACAGGAAGGTGAGGAATTCAAGGTCATCCTGACTCTATAGACAATTCAAAGCCAGGTTGAGCTATGTGTTATCCTGTCTCAAAAACCAAAAGCAAAACAAAAACCTTGCATCAGATTCTCCTAGGTTGCATTCAGCAAGTTCTCCTAAAAGCTAGCACAGAAGGCTGAAGCAAAAGTTCCAGATCAGCTGGTGCTACATAGTATCAGACCCTGTCTCATAAAAATACCCTCGCCACATACCAACAGAGATAGGACCAGCACAGGTATTAAGCTCTGAACTTAGGGCTCCAAAATTATTTTCTGTTGCTGCTATTGAGACAGTGTCTGTGTCCTCCAGCCTGTCCTCAGGCTCAAAATTCTGCCTCAGTCTCCCACAGACTAGGATTATGCCCGAATTCTTTTTTTTTTTTTAAAACTGTAAGAACATTCATTTTCTATTATGCTAGATCATGGCTTATCTGCCTGGCCACTACTCAAAGAACTAGTTCCGCTTCTGCTTCCTCACTAGTTCCTGTTTTTACTCTGTCACTTGCCAGTGAATTGTCTAGCCTATGACTAGACCTGAAGGAACACTGTATGTTTACACATTTCCATCTACAACCCAGTAGTGAGATTCCCTTTGCTATTTGCTACTGGGAACTGAACCCAGGGCCTGTCCCTGAGGTAAATCTCTAGCCCCTCCTTTGGTTTTAATTATTTAATTGGTTTTGGTCTTCATGAACATCATTTGCTCACAAAACTATCTTTAAGCTTTTTCTCCATTGGACTGCAGTGGTTCACACTACTCTGAGTTTCACTGCCCCAAAACAAGAAGATGCCAGAAAGTCAGCCAAAAAAGTCAAATACATAGGAAATAAATCTGGTGGCAAGGCCAAAAAGAAGTGGTTCAAAGGCAAAGTTCAGGACAAGCTGAATAATCTCATCCTGTTTGACAAAGCTACAAAAGAAATTCTTTAAGAGGGCTGGAGAGATGGCTCAGCAGTTAAGAGCACTGACTGCTCTTCCACAGGTCCTGAGTTCAAATCCCAGCAACCACATGGTGGCTCACAACCATCTGTAATGGGATCTGATGCCCTCTATGGTGTCTGAAGACAGCTACAGTGTACTCATAAAATAAAACACCATTTATATTTCTAAAACAATTTAAAAAGAACACATTGGAGAGAAGCCTTATGAATGTAATGAATGTTGTAAAGCCTTTGCACAGCAGTGTCATCTGAAAACATGACAGATCACATATTAGAGACATTTAGGAGACAGCTTCAAGAATATCGTTCAGATTTTGAGGTCAACCAGTGCACACACTGAGTTTTAAAACCACCTTGTCTTTGCAGAGTAATCCTGGCTTAAAACAAAACCAAGAAATCAAAAATACCAAAACGAAATCCAAATATGAAATCCAGTTCATCAAGAGTATTGTGTTACCTATGAAAATATGAAGGTATAGAGTTCATCTGCGCAGGATATAAATCCACAGAACCCTTTAGTGACCACATAGTCATACTGGAGAGTTTTATCTTTTAAAAGACAGGAGTAATAGAATATCATCATCTCATTTTATAATATACTTTGAACATGAACTGTATTCTCAGTGGTATCCAAGTTTGGTTCTCAGCATCCACGTCAAATGACTCAGATCTACCCATGATTCCAGATCCAAGAAATCTGATGTATTTTTGGGCTTTTTTTTTTTTTTTTTTTTTTTTTTGCCTTTTTAAGGCACTAGGTATATAAACAATGTAAAGACATGTGTGACTCTGTATTGTGAAAAACGTTTTCTCATGGGTAAGATTTTTTTTTTCTTAATTAAAATCAATGTGACTCAAAAAAAATTCTGTAAGAAAGTTCCCAACTATAAGCTTATTGATTCCTCCAGCTGTGGTCTCTGAAAGACTGAAGATTCGAGGTTCCTTGGCCAGGAAAGCCCTTCAGGAGCTACTTAGTAAGGGACTTAGCTACCTGGCTTCAAAGCACAGAGCCCCGATAATTTACACCAGAAACACAAAGGGTGGAGATGTCCCAGCTGCTGGTGAAGATGCATGAACAGGTTCAATCAGAGGTACATGGGAAAATAAAACTATTGAATCAAGTGAGAAAGAAAACCTACTTTTAAAGCATGGTTTGGTAATAAATGACCACAATCTTATTCTTGAGGCTGAGGCAGGAAGACTGGGTGTATGCAGGGAGCAGCCAACCTCCATTAGGAATGTTGTACTGGTTTAGGAAAGCTTGCCAGAATTGATGTGGCAACAGTATTTTCTGGTTTTTTTTTTTTTTTTTTTAAATTGTTGGGCACTCATTTCTTTAGTTTTCACTACAGGGTTTCTCTGTGTAGCCCTGGACATCCTGGAACTCCCTCTGTAGACCAGGTTGGCTTCGAACTCAAGAGATATCTACTGCCTATGGCTCTTGAGTGCTGGGATTAAAGGCGTGTACTGCCACAGCCACCAGGCTTGTGTTTTGGTTTTTTTTTGTTTTTTGTTTTTTTTTTTTAAAGCCCTTTAAAAAGATTTTATTTGTAGAGGGAGGGAGGAGGAATAAACATACATCATAGTGCATAATGGTCAAAGGACAACTTTGAGGACATGGTTCTCTCCTAATATTTTTAAGGAAGGTTCTCGCACCACTATGCTGCATAATCGAGTTTCTGGTGAATTCTGTCTCCCACCTTGCTATAGGAGCTCTCTCAATCAGTAGCCTCACCTGTACTTTCCCCTGGCTAGGGCTCTTTGTAGACTGCTAACGCTTAATTACACCCAGCAGGCCTGAGGATGAGGATTTCCCCAGTTGGACTTCACCTTATTAGATTCTTAGGGTTCACCACAGAGGCAACTCAGCAAACATTCAGAGCAAACCCTCTGGCCCCCATGGACAGAACTGGGGAGGTTTCTTAACTAGACCAAGCCACATTCTGAATTGAATTATACCCTGTCTCATTTGTGTCACAGTAACATAAGCAGGCAATCATATTTCTTCCTATCCAATTAGACCCAAATCTTCTTTTCAACAAATGCTCATTGCCACCTAAAAGTCACTTTAATATAATGACCATGCAAGAAGTGAAAACTAACTACAAACTCTAAAGCAGGGCATACTGACATCTCCCTGAGATTCTAGTTATGCAAGGCAAGAGGAAACTGAGTTTAAGGTCAGCCTGAAAAACATAGCCTAGATCCCATCTCAAAAAGAAAAAAAGAGGAGCCTAGTGGTAGTGCATGCCTTTAATCCAGCACTCAGGATGCAGAGGCAGGCAGATCTGTTAGTTTAAGGCCAACCTGGTCTACAGAGTTCTAGGACAGCCAGGGCTACGCAAAACAGCAGCAGCAACAACAACAATCCCAAAAAAACCCTATCTGGAAAAAAAAAAAAAAGAAAAAATTAAGGGAAAAAAAAGGGGGGGGGGGAGCTGGAAAGAGACCCATGACTAAGAGCATGCACTGCTCTTCTAGAGAACCTATGTTCTGTCCCTAACATCCATATAGGAAGTTCACAACCACCCGGAACCCCAGCTCCAGCAGGACTGAATGTCTGACCTTTATTGATACTTAAGTACCTATACACACTTTCAAGGCCCTTAGTGGCACACAGACAGACACATAACACACACACACACGTTAACAAAACCCTTCAAGAGTAGCATCGTGTTCTTTCCCTGGACAGTGAGTCTCATGGACAAGGTGGCAGTAAAGAAAAGGCAGACAAGTGGACAGAGGGAAACGTTCTGCTTACTGACTGGCTCTTGGGTAAAGGGAAATTGCCTCTCTGGGCTTCAACTTTTTTCTCTGAATAGGGGTGATACTGTATTTTTACAGGTGACATGTGGGATGTAAGTATGTGAAATCCTAACTCATAACAATTGGAGAGCAATCAAATAATCACTTCTCTTCCCCCTCTACACAGGATCTCATATAGTCCAAGTTTGTATCAGACTTACCTTGTAGCCAAGAATAATATAGTCAGTTCTCCCGGGGATTACAAGCATATACCACAATGGCCAGTTTATATAGTGCTAAGGATTTAACCCAGGGGCTTCATGTCTGCTAAAAACAAGTACTCGAGCATCTGAGCTATTATCAGCCCCTGGAAATTCTCTTTCATGCTAGAATGAATAAGCACTAAACATGTTTCTCTCAGGGCAAGCAACCATAACTGAGAGCCTATTAGAGAGTGCTCAATCTTGGCCCCACCTCTGATTCTGCAGTAACAAGATCCCTTGGGGGTTCACTCACATGAATGCTATCAGAGGGCAGAGGTTAAGTGCCACACAGCACTCACGAGAGTAAAAAGTAAAAAGGGGAAAGGGGTTGGGCAAGACATGATGGACACTTCTAACTCTACCTCTTGGGTGATGTAAGCAGAAGGATGAGTTCAAGGCCAGCCCTGGTTACATGGATGACAATTTTGGTAGCAAGTGAGAGACACCTACAGACTGACTGAAGCTCACAGGACTATAAAAGGCTATGTTTCCCTACCATTGGAAGGGAAGTTAGAGAAGAACTGAGGAAGATGCTGTGATGAAGCAGAGTCCTTCAGCCCCAGAAATGCCTGGGGAGGATGTGACTGCAGTTCTAGGATCATCACAGAGTAATAAACTAATTTTTCAAGAGATCGGTATCTTCTAGATATCCCTTCACACATAGGACAACAAAGGCTTCAGTCTTAAACTCCTCTGACCATGCTGTTCATCTGCTTGTAAACATCTGTCCCCACATCTGGCTATAGGATATAAGGCACCTAAGGAGGTCTGAGAATGTGGAATGTGGAAACTGCTTTAGAAGGTCTAGGAGGGATCCTGGAATCTACGGTCTTTAGTTGTGCACGGGTGTTACTGATGAAAAGCACTACACCCATACATGTTCCAGAAGTCCACACTCCTTGGCAATGGTCAGTGCTACACTGAGTTGAGCATGGTGGCTCACACCTGTAATCTGAGCACATGGGAAGATGAGGCAAAGTTGACAAAGGTCAGCCAGGACTACAACGTGAAACCTCGTCTCAAAGCAAACAAACCAAAATAAGACGAACATAAAGAAAGGAAAGGGAAAGGAAGGGAAAAAGTGTGAAGGTAAGGAAGTAGAAAGAAGTAAAAGGTAGGGCAAGGAAAGAAAAAAAGTCTGTTCAAAAGTGTCCCTGAGGACTTTAGGGAAACACTGCTGCACAGGCTCTCTATCATGAAGTCATGTCCCATACACCCACAGGGATTAACCATCCTCTAGGTTTGCCCACAGCAGCACTTCTGAACTCTTTCCACACATGTAAATTACTTAGGCATCTTGGTATGCTGTGATTTTGACCCATGGCTCTAAAGCCCGAAAGTCCATGCTTCCCCCAATGTCTTTACTTTGAGCAGCAGGAGCTTACACATCACCCTCATTTACAGGGCAAAGATTATATAGCAGCTCCTGGAACATCCTTAAGACAGAAAGCGGGGACCTTAAGGGATGCAAACATGGAGCCTAAGTGTTGTGAATTATCTGTGCCAAAGAACCACAACCCTTTACTACCTGATGAGATCTTCCCAATCAGGTGTCTCAAGTCTGCTCTGCTGTGAACTGCTACTTGCAGAGCACTGGAGCCTGGGTCAGACTTCAATGTACATGTAGCTCTTACTTTCAATTCTTACAACACACACATCAGGCTTGCATTAGCAAAATTTATTATCAGGAACTGCACAAGCCACTTTTCTAGAATTAGTCCTTGCAAGCCTTAACTATTAGGAGGCCGAGAATTACCAAAGAAAAACTAAGGACAAAGAGAATGAATAACTTCCCTAGCATTACAGAGTCAGAAAATGGACAAGCAGGACAGTAACTCAAGCAGTGTGACTGTAGGTCTAGGTTCGTAAGAGACACACATGGAAAACACTTCTAAGCCTGTCTTGAAAGCTGGGCGTGGTGGCACAAGGATGTAACCACAGCACTTAGGCAGTAGAGGCAGGAGGATCAGAGTTAAAGATCATTCTCTGGCTACATAGTGAGCACAGGGCCAACTCAGGCTACAGATACCTACCTCTAACATATAGCATCTTGATATATCATTCCTTCTAACTACACCTACTAAAGACAAGACGGCACTGAAGTTCTTCATAGGGGTCAAGTGTGTCTGTTGTCTTAGATCAATGAAGTCAAACAGAGGGGTGAAAGAGAGCTCCAGGGCTGGGATAATCCGCTTCTCATCTTGAGCTGCACTACTTGGCCAATCAAACTTAACCCTTAAATAAATAAGGATGCCAGGAACCCCTCCTGGGGAAAGTGAGCATGCCCTGCCCAGTTTCCTGACCCTGGGGATGAGCCTCTGAGGTCTGCCCGACATGCACACTACAGTCACAGGATGCTCACGTGTCTTTCTCTTTCTCAGAACTCTCATACTCCAGGAATACGATGTGGCGGGGGTAGTGGCCGCAGATATCACCATTCACATTTGGAATCACGCTGAAACAGTAGTCACGGCCAAATAGCTCCAGACACCTCTTCTCAATGAGTTCAACCTGCATAGAGAAGGAGACTTGATCTGAAGAGAATTTTTGCATTCTGATATTGTGAGCATTGAGTGGCCACATGATACGAAGAGGCCACTGGGAGTAAGTGACAGGCACTTTTGTGATTATCATTCAAGGTTGGGAAGAAACATGCTGGGCCACAGGCTCTTCTATGCTAACTCACATGTGGTATGCTTCAGACGGTACCTAAACCCATTAACCACACTGCACACAAAACTGTGTAGTCAATATGGAGAGAGTCTACCATCCATGAGATGTAAGAACTGTTTGTAGATGTAATGGCACATACCTGTTATCCTGGCTGAAGCAGGAAGGTTAGGAGTTCACAACCAGGCTAGGCTACTTAGTGAGACCTTGTCCCAAAAAACAAAGGAACAGTAGTAACTCTTGCTTTAGGTTACTATTATAGAATTACCACATTATGTTCCTTTAACACCAGATTTTTTTTTCTCTGTTCTACAGCTCAGACTAGTATTTGAAGCTTCAGTCAGCTGCATGATGGTACACACCTACAATCTTAGTACATGGGATGTTAAGGCAGGAAGATGCTGAGTTTAAAGCCAGTCTGGATATATATGTGTATGTGTGTGTATCTCAAGACTATGTCTCAACAACTCCTACAAAAACAAAGATGCTCCAGTCAGCAAAATTAATAAAAGCTGCAGACAGCTGCCTCTTTACATGCCTATAAAACTGAAGGCTCCTTCTAAAATTAATTTTTTTGTTCGTAGTTCAGTGAAAAGCGCACTGGAAGAAAAGCTTACACCCTGTAACACATCAAGAACCGTGCAAGAGATCATGAGGCCTTAAGCAATATTAAGACCAGCTGTGGTGAAATTAAGGTTTAACTTGTAAAACCCTAATCTTCACAGACATTAAGAGGGAAGTGAGAGCCATCAAAATCAGGTTCCTCCTATAACCACTCAAAACCACCCCTTGAAGACAGGTGTGGTAGCTCACACGTCTATTCACCACTTGGGAGGCTAATGCAGGAGGATTAATAGTTACAGGCCTGGGATAATGACTGTGAGGCCAAGCCAGGGCCACAAAAGACCATGCCTCAAAACACACAAGATTGGCGATATATCTCCAGTACCACATAAACCAAGCTTGAGGGTAAACACCTGTAACCCCACTGCCTAAGAAGTGGACACAGGAGGATCAGGAGTGTTAAGACTGTCCTTGTTTGGATAACAAATTTAAGGCTTATCTGAACAAACACACATTACAAATCTAGGGTCTGCCTCTCCAGAAACTGATGTAAGAGGATCTGAGACCAGAAATCTTTGTGTTTAACAAGAGCTCCAAATGATGCCAAGTATAATTTGAAATGGACGTGGTTATCTGGTGTGATAATACATTACTGGTCTTTCTTAGGTTACCTCAAAAAGTAATAGAAGATGCTTCCTACAGCATGTCCCAGTCTCTAGGTAACCTCTAGGCCACACCAGTTTTATGGCCCAGGAGAGAACTCCAATGTGTAATGCTAAAGTTGCCGCACTGGGAAAGAGAAAGGTAGGGTCTACCAGTGCTGAGGTGAGTAAGTCTCAACTAGACCAGAAGCTTTCTTTTCAGGCCTGGTGATTAGGGTGGCGGTGGGGTGTGGGGGGAGGAGAACAACGACAGAGAGTTCTTTCTAATAAAAGGAACAGAAAGGGAGTGTGGGTTTTCTTCTTACTCTACAGGAAAGGAAAGGGAAGGGCCAAAGTCACGTTGGCGCCTTATATGGAGGCTACACACTCCGCTGTTTTCTGGGCTCCATAATGCCACATTACTCCAGGCTCCTGCTCTGATCTCTGTTCCAGAAGAGTCTCAATTTGGGCGTTTTGTTTTTTTACCTGTTGGTAACTCCTCCTAGGCTCACGAAAGGTACTAATCTTCTCTAGTTCCCATTGTCTAACCTTTGCACCTGGTCCACAACTCCGACCTTTGACCTCTAAACCCCTTTTCTAAAGCAACCCCCCCCCCCAAAAACCACAAAGAGCCTCGGTCCTCCTCTTTGGTGTTAAGCCGGATCCTTACTCTCCAAGTGTCCACATCCTAGATAAGTTCCTCTCCTGTGCCTCCCCAAGGAGGTCTCCTTCCAGCTCTCCTCCCATCCCTAACTCCAGTCTTCCCTCAGTAACTCAGGCTAGGGACCATTACCACGTCGTTGCACCTCTAGGGCTCACCTTAGAGCCGCTCTTCCCACCGCTGTCCTTGGCACGGTACTGAGTCCGAGAGAACTCTTCCAGCAGCTCCCAGAGTCCCGGCTCCTGAGGCGGCGGGCTGCCCGAAGAGGCGGAGGAACCCGCCGAGGCGGTGGCGGGGGCCCGAGCACCCGCCATGCACAGCCTCGAGTCTCCTCAGGGCGCCTTCGCCCAACCCATGGCACCTGAAGCTCGGACTCCGGCTCTAAAAACCTCCTGTACCCACTCAGCCGCCGCCTTCTTCTTCCACTTCCGGCCCCGCCCCACCTTTCCGGATGTTTACTCCTGCCGCGGCCAATCAAAACCCGGGGTTTGTGCCCGGCCCACAGGTCCCCGGCCCACCCCTGACGCGGAGGGATCCAAGTGGCCTCACGGCGGGGTCCGCGCTCCGCCCAAGGGGTTTCCCCGGGGGAAGCCGGGCTAAACCACTGTGGCTGAGGGCGTAGGGGGGGGGGGCGGCGTGAACCTTTGGAGCGAGGCGAGGAAGGAAGCGCCAGGGCGTGAGTTAATGCTAGCAGCCAGAGAGCTGCAAGAATTAAAAGGGCGTTTCAAACAGCACTTCTCCGCTGCTCTTATGGACGTCCCTTACAATATAGCGTGGCCCATCCTATTTCTTGACGAAGGTGTTTGAAAACTGCCTTTTTTCTTTTTCTTTAAAAGGATTTTCTAGCTGGTGCCAGTAGGCAAGCACCAGAGGATGAAGCATGAGAAATCAGGCATTTGAGACGAGCCTAGATTACACCTTAAATTTTTTTTAAATGTTTACAAAAATGTAGAAAAATAGACTAATGTTTCTTCATCTTTCTATTAGCTGCTTTCATCATTAATCAACGCATGCCGATCTCCTGCTCAATTTTTCCCTGTCTAGGGAATTATTCTGTTTGTGTATTGGGCTGTTGCTTGTTTTGTATGTTGCAGGAAATTATTTGTGATCTAGCCAAGGCTGGCCTTGAACTCCTGACTCACCTGCCTCCACTTTCCCTGTGCGGACAATCTCAGATTATAGCCCAAAACCCCTAGAATTGTTAGACTCAGAAGATATGTGTGCTTTCTACTCCAAGTATCAATGTTTGAGGAGAAGGGTAAGGCCTTCTCAAGTATTATATATCTGAGGCAATCAGTCAGACAGTTGATTAAGCTTTAACTTGCTATCTAAGAAAAACTCAAAATGAAATTAATGCTATCAAAACATAGTAAGTTAACATAATATCTTAATTAAAATATTCATTTTCTTAGATTTGCAAAGAAATATAAGAGAAACAAAAACCATAACCTCTGCTGATTCAGGCATTCCTCATGCTCAACTAGGTGACCTTTGTCCTGAGTTCTCATACTGTAAATTAGTTTTCCCTTTTGGGCACAATGGTCAAATAGAATCAAAATATACATTTATTATTATTATCATTATTATCATTATTATTTAGTCATGTCTTCTAAACTGTGATGATTATTCTTGCTTACCAACTTGGGAAAAGGGATCTTCACCTGAGTAATTGCTTTCACTAGTTTGGCCTCTGGGCACATCTGGAGGACATTTTCTTGATTGGTAATTGATGAAGAGGGAGGTGTCAACTTTGGAGAGGTGGAAAAAGCTGGTAAACAGTATTTATTTCTTCATGACCTCTACTCCAGTTCCTGCCTCCAGGTTCTTGCTTGGGTTCCTGTCCTGCCTGGTGGTCCTCAGTAATGGATTGTGACAAGACAGTGTGAGCTCAGTAAGCATCTTCTCAGGTTGCTTTTGTTTTTATCGTAGCAGCAAAAGTAGAACAAACAATTTAGGATTTTCCTTTCCAGTCACAGTGGCCTACACCTGTGAGTGCAGCCTTCAGAAAGCTGAGGCCAAAGATTCAAGACCAGCTGTGCTACTACAATATAAGACTCACTCTCTCAAAAAAAAAAAAAATCTGTTGCTATGAGTTATGTTGTAGATACTTCTAGTAAATATACACCCATGATGTCAGGTATACTTTTGGAGATGTAGATGAAGATGTATGTACATGCTATCTCACCAGTCCTACTAGTGATACCTTATTTGGCTTTAAAAAAAAATGCAACCATCTTCCTTCTTCCATTCCACAGGGTCTTATGTAGCACAGGATGGCCCCAAGATCCTTGTGTAGCTGGGGATCACCTCTTGAGCAGTTAGAAGCATGTACTAACATGCCTAGTTTAGCAGTGCTGGAGACCTTTGTGAATCAACCCTAAGGCTTGAGTGAGACAGGCAAACACTACCAACTGAGCTTCACACTGCTCCTCTTTTAATTTTGGTAACAGAATCTCACTGTTATCTATATATTTCCCAGACTGGCAATAAATAGATTCCGGGGCTCCAAGAATCTTCCTGCCTTAGGCTCTAGATAAGAACTGAACCTGGCCAAAAATCAAGTTTATTTATCAAGCTGAAATATAGAATGCATACTTATGAGTGCACACACTTTCATTCATTGTACCTATTGAAAAAGCATAAAATTCTCATTCCAAGATGTTGAGCATTTATATCACCCCAGAAAGCACCCTAATCCTCTCCTGGTTGGTCTCACTCATCTCCACCCCCAGACGGCCACTGATTTGCTTTCTGCCACTAGACATTCCTATAAATGGAATCAGACAACATGTCCTCTCCTGCATCTGGCTTTTTGGGCAGAGTTAATTTTGATTTTAATTTGCATATCCCTGATTAATGAAGCTGATCACCTTTTCCATATTTATTGCTGATTTGAATATCCTCTCTTGGGTGCTTGTAAACATCTTTTGCCCATTTTTCTTTCCTCCTCCTCCCCCCTCTTCATTTTGTTTTGTTTCTTTGGGGATCGTGGGCTGGGCATAGTCTCACTAGGTATCACAGGCTGGCCTGGAATTCACTATGTAGTCCAGGATAGCATATGCCTCTTTCTCCAACATTCAAGAGGATGAGGCAAAAGGATTGAGAGTTAAGGTCCACTTGGGATACCCAGTGAGCTCCAGGTTAGCATTCAGGTGCCACCATGTCTGGTTCCCCACTGTTTCCTAAAACTAACTTAAAAGCATTTTCGAAGTATAATCAAACTCACTGTGTAAGTGATAATAACTTTGAACTCCCAGTCTTCTGGCCTCTACTTCCTGAGAGCTGGGATTACCTGCCACTACAGCTGTTCTGCAATACTGGGATGGAGCCCAGGGCTTCCTGCAAGCCAAGCAAATGCTCTACGGACTGCGATACTTCCCAGCTCCTAAGGTTTTGTGCTTAGAGTAAATTAGAAGTAAAGGGAATTTCCTTTTCTCTTCTCTCTCTCTCTCTCTCTCTCTCTCTCTCTCTCTCTCTCTCTCTCTCTCTCTCTCTCTCTCTCAAAGGCATACTACTATTTCTGTGCCCACGACATTTCCCAATCTCTATCTATCCCAACTGCTGGTAATTGTAAAAAAGATCTGTCCCAGGACCTGGTTCTCTTTGTAGATAGATCTGCGCAGCTCAAGAAGTCCTTTTATTTTAGAGTTGCTTTAATTTTAAAAGTTTTTCAACAGTTTTAGAAGAATAACTAATATATTTAAATAAACTTATTGAAAAAGCATCACCTTTGCAGGGATGTCCTGTTTTTAAAATGATCACATGGACATGAATGTCTTTGCATAGGCCCATTCTTCCCATTAAGATTGAAACAAGGACAAAGGCATCATCTCAAATATAGTTCCAACCCTGGAGACACTGAAGCAGTGGGTTTTTCTCAGGCTGACTCCAGCCTGGGCTACAGGTGGACTCTCTTAAAACTAAATTCAAGTAGTGTTTGCTTTCCAGTCTTGGCCTATTGTATCAGGCACCACAGTGATGCCCGGCAAGAGTTAGACTGACTTTCACAAATTCCTTTTAAGGGAGGGATGTTAGCAGCTGAGAAGGATACTGCACCAGGAAGCACAGACAAGACTATTATGGCCTTTGGGCCTGGAGCACCTGGCAGTCGCGGCTACATGAAAGAGTGGTTGATTTCAGGTATTTCTACTGGTACCCACCCAATGAGAGTGGCCAGCACCTCTGCGCCTACCTCCACAGGGCACCTGCGTCTCTGCACTGAAGCCATTCTAAGATTGGCAGGTCCTGCCCAAAGGGTTGGAGAACCAGTGACCTTCAAGGCTTACAAGAAGGGGAAACTACAGACATCTATTGAGAGGGTGCTGTGTCCCTAGGGCTAAAAAGCCAAGGCTGTTTAGAAGTGCATCTGACATGGGTACTATAGTTAGAAAAGAAGGGGTCTTTTTGTTTTGGTTTTTTTTTTTTTTTTTTTTTTTTTTTTTTTTTTTTTTTTTGCCTGATAAACCTGTATTCAGGAAAACATAATTGATTTCTGTTGTTGCTTTTGAGACATGTTTTTAACTCTGTAGCTCAGGTTGACCTTAGTCTTGACTTGATTCTACCACCTTAGCCTCCCAAGACCTGGGTTTACAGGTGAGCCACTGATGATTTTTTTTTCTCTCAAAAAAATTTTTTTGGCACAAAGCTTAAACAAAAGGTAACAATAAAACCTATGATGAGGAGCTGGAGAGTTGGTTCAGCAGTTAAGAGCACTGACTGCTCTTCCAGAGATCCTGAGTTCAATTCCCAGCAACCACATGGTGGCTCACAACCATCTGTAATGGGATCTGATGCCCTCTTCTGGTGTGTCCGAAGACAGTGACAGTGTACTCATATACATGAAGTAAATAAATATTAAACAATTAAAAAAAAACCTATGATGACTGTGATGGTATGCATCTGTAATACAGGTGTAATACAAGTGTAATACAGGTGTAATACAGGTGTGCACCTATGATTCCAGCACTCACGATGCTGAGGCAGAAAGATCGAGTTTCAGGCGAGTTTTAGCTACATAGCACACTAGTATATGGAAAAATAAAATATCCAAACTATGTTCAAACTTGCATTTAAGGCCTCTCCCAAATTTCTAACTCCATTTTCACACATTCTCCTGTTCTTTCAGTTTTGGGTGTTTTTGTTTCCTTTGCTTTCTTGTTTGTTTTGAGACAGAGTCTCCTGTACTCCAGGTTAGACCCAACTCCCAAAGTAGCCAGCAGTGAATAGATAACCTTGAACTTCTGTCGCTCCAACCTTTACCTCCTGAGTGTTGGAGTTATGGGCAAGCACTGTCATATTTTTAGGAGGGGATCAAACCCAAGGTTCTGTGCATGCTAGGCAAAAACTTGCCAAACAAATTACATTCATGACCTCTTTTTTTTCTCCTTCCCTCCCTTCCTGTGTGTGACTCCTGTGATCTTATTTTGCATGTTTCTCTATCCTTTGTAGAGTCCACGAAGTAAATGTCTTCTCTAAAGGGGAATCACATGGGCTAGTGCCCTAGGCCAGGATTTCACAAATGGAAGGCATCTGTTAGCAGTCTTACACTGCTTCTGATGTTGATCCCAAGACTCAGGTGCTCTTAGTCTGATTCAGCCCTTTCAAAGATCTCCTCTATTACCTCACTGTGGCTAATATAAGAGTCAAAAAGGGGGCTGGAGAGATGGCTCAGTGGTTAAGAACACTGACAGTTCTTCCAGAGGTCCTGAGTTCAATTCCCAGCAACCACATGGTGGCTCACAACCATCTGATGCCCTCTTCTGGTGTGTCTGAATAGAGCAATAGGGCACTCACATAAAATAAATAAATAAATCTTTTTAAAAAAAGAGTAAAGAAACCAAAAAGATAAAATTTTCATTATTTAGTTATGTGTGTGTGCTCTGGTGCATGTGGAGGTCAGAGGACAACTTTATTGAAACTGATTCTCACCTTTCACTCTGTGGGTCCTGAGGACAGTCTCAGATCAGCAGGCTTGGTGGCAAGCTGTCCTAGAAGTCACTATGTAGACCTGGCTGGCCTCAAACTCACGGACATCTGCTTACCTCTGCCTCCCCAGTGATAAGATTAAAGGCATGGGCCACCATGTGGGTTTTTTAAAAAAAAATGTATGTTTTTTTAAACAGTTAAAATAGTTGCAGACTGGTCAACATCATCTTGGAGATTTTAATGACAGAGATAAACTGCTACACAGACATCATCTCGGGAACTGAATTCACCGGAGGGAGCAGAGGGAACCAGATTAAATCTCAGACTGTCTTACAAGGTTTGAGAAGTACTAGATTTTCCAGTTTGCCTCTTGACCTGATCACCCCAATGGATTTTTAAAATTTACAACCATCATGCTCAAAACACCCTGGCCAGCAGAGCAACGATCCACATGCGGCAAGGAGGAAAAAGTTCAGTTACCATGATTCAGTAGCTGGTGCTGGTTCAGACTTCTAGAGTCTGACACCGGGCGGTTTATTTAGGCATATTTAAGCTTAAATGGCATAATTTTAGAGAAAGTTTCCTGGTGATAGTTAACTCAATCTTGTGTGTACAACAGAGCTTAAGACGTGATTACACTGAAACTCACTGTAAAAGTGTGAGCGACCTCTTCCAAACTACTGACTATTGGGTTCTATTGACTCAGAGCCAATGCTCAAGATAAGGGTACAGGGAGAATGACAGAGATAAACATAAAAGTCTGGGGGAGTCGGGTGTCACCTGGCCCTGCAGACAGCACAGAGATCACCAGGCTGTTCACCACAAGCATTTCCAGCCTCCTGGGAAGAAAACAGGTCATATATCTCTTTTAAAAAGACAACCCTCCATATTTAAGATTCCTAGTCTCCCTAGTACTTAATCTGAAGGACAAGGATCTACCACCGGGTGTGGGTCAGATTTAGAATTCTAGATTTGCCCCAGTCTTCTCCAACTGCCTCCTAAGTGCCAAGCATTTGAAGCAGCTCTTTCTCATCACAGGACTCCAAGATCACGGTCTAGGGTGGGATTGCTGGTTCTGTGTGACCGAGCCTGCATTTTTCAAGTTGCCATCTATTCTACACCTGCATAAAACTGTCTTTGCTTTTATCTGACCATTGTTTATGTTATCTTATGTGTTTATCAGTTTTTTCCCCCAAGAGTCATTTTATTTTGAATGATGTGTATGTCTGTGTGTGTATGTACTCATGAGTGCATTGTGTGTGGAGGCCAGCAGGGGGTGCTGGATCCCCTGGAGCTGAGCTACAGGTGGTTGTGGGGCCATGACATGGGTTCTGGGAACCAAACTTTGGTCTTCTGCAAGTGCTCTTAACAGCTGAGCTATCTTTCTAGTCCAACTGCTGCCATCCACACAGCCTACCTTCCTTACTCTTTGACAGGTCACAAAATCGTGACATAATAATTATGTTTGTATATTTATTAACGGGATTCAGCTTTGAAGGCAACTCTGGGAAGGGGTGGGAGAGGCAGTGAGATGGGTCAGTGGTAAAAGTACTTGCTGGAAAATCCGGGATACCAGCCACTTAATCAACTGAAACACAGGTGGATGGAGAGGAGGGCACCATCTCCATAAAATTGTTCTCTTACCTCCACACATGAATCAGAGTATATGTATGTGCGCGCACGCACACACACACACACACACACACACACACCATTAAAAACCTAACTTCTTATCAAGTATTTGACCATTCTGAAATATGTAGGATAATTAAGACAGGGTAAAAACTTGAACTCTCCCCCTTTATTTACCTGGGTTTTTGTTTGTTTGTTTTGTTTTGCAGTACAGTTGTCCAGTCTTGTTAGGCCATGTTCAGAAGACATACCTGTGAGGCCTGCTCTATTTGTTTGTTTGTTTAAGGTAAACTGGAAGAGTAGATCTGAGGAAGAGGGTCAGGGAGGAGGGACTGGGAGGAATGGAGGGAAACCTGTGGTAGGGCTATGCAGTGTGAGAGAAGAGCTAAAAATAAATGGATGGATCTTTAATGGGTGGAATGTATTGAATCTTGTTCTAGTAATCAGTTATCAACGTGACATGGAGTCACCTCAGGGTGCCTCAGCTGAGAGAATTTGTATTCTGTTAAGAGACTGCCTTATGGTCAATGTGGAGTGGCCTGGCCCACTGCAGGAAGCCCTTTACAAATGCTATGTGGAAAGCTACTACTGTAGGAAAAATATATAGTTTAAAGGGAGTTACCCTATAGTGTGGGGAAAATATATAGTTTAAAGGGAGTTACCCCATAATGTGGGGATAACACCTACCCTAGACACCACTGGCTATCAAATAAGATACCCAGTGTCAAGTATGGGTTTTGAGTTATTTGTCAGTTCCATTGATCCCCTGTAAATTGTATTTAAATGTAATTTAATAACTTTATTAGTTATTAATATATTCCAGCCACCCCCACTCATTAATTGAGGCAGAGTTTAAGGATTTTTTTTTAAAACCAGCTTTAATACAATCACTGGGCAAACTACCCCTAATCTATTTTTCTACGCTTGACTGTTAATTTGTCAGGTGTGCTCCTCAGTACTTGCTGTTTGAGTCTCTGCCTGGGTTATTTCTGCTCACCAGTCTATCCTCAGGGGGCATTGTTATTTGGCTATGATGCTCCTGGCCCATCATGTCTAATAAAGACCTCCTGCTCTGTCTTATTTCTCCTTCTCTCTCCTCTTTCTCTTTCTCTTCTTTCTTCTCATGATTCCTATCTGGGGCCCCCAGCCTAGCCACTGAAGCCCTGCCTACCTCTATTCTCCCTGGAGTAATTAGCTGTAGTCATTTTTATTTAATCAATAGCTTTAAATTGGGGAGCAAGGTTTACATAACAAAGGCAGATGCAAGAGAGAGAACTTGCTCCTCTGGAAGCAACCAGATCTTGGGGTTCCAAATTTAGCATTTGTATACACAGCACCAGACCAACCCCCAACATCCCCCCAACATTATAGGCTATTGCCATTGCTTTCTGGAATTTGCTGGTATGACCCTACCCTATTGTTTTAGACACACTACACATCTTGAGTCATAGGACATGGTGAAATCAGTCAAGTACCACCTGCAAGCTTTATTTCTACTAACTAGTTCTCATAGCTGTGGTAGTTTGAATGAAAGTGGCCCCCATGGGCTCACAGGGATTGGAGCCATTAGAAGGCATGGCCTTGCTGGGGTGGATGTGGCCTTGTTAGAGGAAGTACATCACTGAAGTTTTGAGACTTCAAGTGCTCAAGCCAAGCCTAGTGTCACTCTTCCTGCTGCCTGCAAATACAGATGTGGAACTCTCAGCTCATTCTCCACCAGCTTGTCTGCCCATAGGTCACCATGCTTTCTATCATGATGATCGATAATGGACTAAACCTTTGAACCTGTAAGCCAGCTGCAGTTAAATATCTTCCTTCATAAGAGTTGTTATGGTCATGGTGTTTGTTCACAGCAATAGAAGCCCTAATCATGACAATAGCTGGAAAGTTCTGTGTATGCTACAGGGAGAGAAAAAGCTGTCCTCAGTCTCACCCAGCCGTGAGTCCTGCAGGCTTTGATGACTGGCTTGGCAATGTGAACCCACTGGTGCAACAGAGGTAGGAATGTTATACAAATCACTTTCTTAATTGGTTTAAAGTTTACTCTGTAAGATGGACCTTATATATGGTATTGTTAAACTGGACTAAAAACTCTTGGCTGACTAGGTCATAGGCCCTAGGGGAGAATTTGGCATGTTTTTTTTCCTGATAAATAGACATATTAATAAGCTTTCCCCAATGTTCTTATCTTTATATCTATAGATTAGTGCATCTTTATACTTATAGATTAGTGTATCTCTCATCCCTCATATTAGAAGCCATTTTTAGAGAGACCCAGAGACAACATGCAGAGAATAAAATAATGTGGAGCACTTGGCTCTAAATGGGACACCCTATCATGTTCCCTCTCCACAAGGTTCAGGGATCGTGTTAGAATGAGGAGTGGAAAGACTGTAAGAGCCAGAATAAGTGGCTCTCTGTAGCAAAACAATATTTGCTGGGCATGAGAGTTGTACACGTGAACTCACTGTGAGTGTCTAGCACTCCATATACAAGACCTGTACAAGATCAAGCCAGCCAATAGCCCAGCACAGATAGGAGAGGGAATCAAGTCCCATCCCTACCTGATAGCTAATAGGAGAGAGATCCCCACTTTTCTTCAGGGATGTGGTTCCTGAGAGGCTCTCCATGATCCAATAGATGGTTCCTATTTATGCACATGCTGGTACCGTAAGCAACTCAATGGGTATTAAAGAAAGGGAGGTGTTTCTGGGCAGTGGTGATGCATGCCTGAAATCCCAGCCCTTGGGAGGTAGAGACAGGCAGATCTCTGTGAGTTTAAGGGAAGCCTGGTCTATAGAGCTAGATCTAGGACAGCCAGGGCTACACAAAGAAACCCTGTCTTGAAAAATCAAACCAAATAAAATAAAGGGGGGAGCACATGAGGTTTGGAGGGCGATGTTGGGATAGGAGAGAGTGGAAAGGTGGAGATGGAGATAATTTAAACATGTTACATGCATGTATGAATATTAAGTAAAAACTACAAAAAGCAAAAGCAAGCAAACCAAATGGGCATGTTAGATCACAGGTTCAGAGCTCTCGTCCTTGGTTGGTTGTCCCATTGCTTCTGGTCCTATGGTAGGGCAATGCACTGTGCTGGGAACACATGGCAGGAACCCTCACCTGACAGCAGAGTAGAGAGAAGGATGCACCTTCAATGATGTAGGACCTGAAGCTAGGCCTCTCTAGACTTCCATTGCTTCTTCTAGTGCAAGCTGAAGACCAAGCCTTTCACAATTAGCCCTTAGGGGTAATGTACCCAGGCCATAGCAAACAGGGACATTCAGCTCCCTGAGGAGCAGGCTGAGGATCGGGCTGTCTTCTTCCATGTCTCCTTGGTAACTCTTTACTCAATCCAATGCTACACTCTATGTTCCTCTCTTGCCTCCTGAGTTCTTTAGGCTTTAGGGTTTTTTTGTTTGTTTTTGGTTTTGAGAGTCTTACAGTGTGGCCCCGGCTGGCTTGAAACTTGCCATGTAGACCAGGCTTAAATTCACGGGCTTTCACCTGCCTCTGCCTCCCCAGTGCTGGTATTTATGTGACATCATACCTAGGATCTTTTTTTTTTTTTTCTAAGACAAAGTCTCACATTGTAGCCCAGGCTGGCCTTCTACTTAATACAATCCTCCTGTCTCAGTCGCCTGTGCAAACTACACAGGCATGTACCATAACATCTAGCATGGTTTAAAAGTTTTATATTTTAAATAAACAGATAAGTTCACTTATTTATAGATAGTGTCTCATGTATAACAGGCGACTTCAACACACCATGTGGCTGAGAAGCTGATCCTCCTGTCTCCACCTTCCCAGTGCTTGGTCGTGGAAGTTGCCACTCTGCTAGGCTTTTTGACTGTTTGTTTCCTTGTTGTTTGACAGGGTCTTGTTATACGGCTCAGGCTAGTCTAGAACCTGTGGTCTTCCCGCCACAGCCCCCTGACAGCAGGGATTACAGGTATGCCCACCTCTCTGCTTAGTCTCACGTCCCCCTTGCTCAGGGTGAGAGGCGCCCAGCAGGTGAATAAAGCATGTTTCTGGTGCATCTCTGTGGGAGGAAGACATCCCTGAATGAAGGCTGCACTTTGGACTACTCTGGAACCCAGATGGACCAAAAATGGGATCGGGAGGGAGGAAGTGTAAGGGGATAGATGTTCATGTTCTCTTCCACCGTGAAACAGCAAGTCCAAGAAACAGTGGGCTGAAGCAAGGCCATGAACCGAAACCTCTGAATAGTCAACAGAAAATCTTCCAATTTAAGTTGTTTTCTTGAGCATTTTGTCCCAGAGACAAGAAAAAAAAAAGTCTGACAGTTACCAAAGTAAAGACCTTTGCAGCTTTAATGGCAATGCCAGGGTCCTGGCTGACTGTGACAAACCTCTCCCCGGATGAACACTTATGCTACGCTAGGAGAAAGAAAGATGTCACAAAAGGGCAGAGAGATGACTTGTCTGATGACTTAGATTTGATGGAAGAAGAGATCTGATTCCTGTAAGTTGCTCTGAGACCTCCACACATGCTCACTTGTATTCACAACCATGTACCCATACATACATAAATGAATGTATTGGTTTGGTTTTCTAGGAAAACTGTCACGGTTGCAAAATGTTCCTGCAAAGAGTACAGCTTTTTGTCTTGGTTTTTTTCTTGTTTTGTTTTGTTTTGTTTTTTGAGACATAGTCCTGAAACTCACTCTGGAGATCAGGCTGGCCTTGAACTGAGAGACCTTCCCCCTGAGTGCTGAGATCAAAGGCATGCACCACCACAGGCTGCAACATGCACAGTCTTCCTAGTACAAATCTAAACAGTGGTTCACAATTGGCACAGCTGGTAACAAGGCTTCATTGTACAAGAGCCCATCACATTTCTGCTATCTAAGGGGAAGGATTTGACAAATTCATATAGGGAATTCTAGTCTTGGATGTAAACAGAGACACAGCCCATTTAAAGCCACTTAAATGTGCCTGTCTTGGGACAGGAGAGATTGCTTCCGTGAAGAGCACAGGCTTCCCTAACAGAGATCCAGGTTTGGTACCCAGCACCATCTCATAGTTCAAAAACACCAGTGCCAGGGAATCCAACACCCTCTCCTGGCCTCCCCGGCACTGGGCATGCCCATGTGCATATATGTACATGTAGGTAAATACTCATACACACAAAAATTTGAGCACTATGGCTGCCTTTTTATTACTATTTAAATGGTTATTACATTAAATGATTATCAAAAAATTTAAAAATTTTAAAATTTAATATTATGTGCATTGGTGTTTTGCCTGTTTCCATGTCTGTGTAAGAGTGTCAGACTCTTTGGGACTGGAGTTACGGACTGCTGTAAGCTGCCATGTGGATGTTGGGGATTTAACTTTAGTCCTCTTAAAGAGCAGCCAGTGCTCTTAACTACTGAGTCATCTCTCCAGCCCCTATTTATTACATTTTTATTTATTATTTTGGTTTCTATGCATGCATACACACATACATAAATGTGTGTGTGTGTGTGTGTGTGTGTGTGTGTGTGTCTAAGGGTGTTTTGCCATAGTAAGAATGTAGAGGGCAAAAGATATCTGTCTCTCCACGTATGGATCCAGGGGATAAACCTCACATCATGAGGCTTGGTGCCCAGCACCTTTACCTAATGAACCATCTTGCCAACACTAAACATTTGCTCTTCTTTATTTTTTTTTGACACAGAGTCTCACACAGCCAAAGGTGACAGCTCTTCCTACCTGTGCCTCCCAGGTGCTCTGCCATGGGCACACCTCACCCCACCACACCTAGCTTGATACTGTGCCAATGACCAGGACATTACTTTGTATTTGCTGGGCAAGATCACTGCTGACTGAGTTACATCTTCAGTTCATGGTGATCTTTAGAGATGTAGACAAACATTTCTCTGGAGACCAAATGGTGTTAGTCATAAGAATGGGCAGTTAGAACCAGTGGTGCATGCGTGTAATCCCAGGAGGCAGGAGTGCTGAAATTCAAAGCCAACCTAGGTTGCATACAAAGCTGAAGGCCAGCCAGGGCTACATGGTGAGACCCTACTGTGTGTGTGTGTGTGTGTGTGTGTGTGTGTGTGTGTGTGTGTGTGTGTAAAATGTATGTTACCTGAGGCCTATAATGCCTGTACTTAAGAGGTGAAAGAACAAAGATCAGAAGTTCAAGGCCAGCCTCAGCTTCTGAGTGAACTGGATGTTAGTTTGTTCTATGTCAGACACTGTTGCTAAAACTAACAAAACAGAAAAGGTGGTTCTAAAAAGAGTAAAGCAGGCCCCAGCCATGTCTCTGACTTCCTGTCTTGTGTGTGATTTTTGTCTTCATGTAGCCTATTCTAGTTGACCCTCCCTCCTTTCATGTGTATATGCATGAATACATACAATACATGCCACAGCACACATGTGGAAGTCAAAGGACAACTTCGTGGAATCAGTTGTCCCCTTCCACCCTTAGACAGGTTTCAGGCTGTCAGGCTTGGGAGCCATCTCTCCAGCATCCTCTTTCCTTAGCTGCTCCTCAGGTAGTTCACTACAGTAGTGAGAACCTCTTTTTAAAGACAGTTATTTATGCATGAGTGTTTTGCCGACATGTATGCAAGTGTCCCACATGTGTGCCTGGTGCCCACCGAGGACAGGAAAGGGTGCTCGGTGTCCTGGAACTGAAGCTACAGATGTTGCTGAGCTGCCATGTTCAGCATGGTGCCGGGAAACAAACCTGGGTCCTCTGCAAGAACAGCAGGCGCCCTTAACTGCAGAGCCACCTCTCCAGCTTTCTCTCTTCCTCTCCTTTTTGGATACATTGTCTCACTCTCGACTGTCTCACTCTGAACTCACTATGTAGCCTAGGGTGGTCTCAAACTCACAGCAAACCTCCTGCCTCAGCCTCTTAAGTGCTAGGATCAAAGCATGGACCACCATGTCTGAATACCTCTTTCTCCGTAAAGCACTCAGAGTTAAGTATTTTGTGCCAGCAACAGAAAACAGACTTAGCAATTTCTCATTGGTTATAACCTTGCCTTTGGGTGCTTTAAACATCCTGAGCACACAAATCAATTTGATATGAGGACAACTGAACGCTGCTGGCACTGCCAATGGTTTTTTTCTCCTCCTCTTCCTCCTCCTCCTCTTTTTTCTCCTTCTCCTTCTCCTCCTTTAAAGATTTATTATTATTTTTATTTATATGAGTACACTGTAGCTGTCTTCAGACACACTGTAAAAGTGCATCATATCCCATTGCAGATGGTTGTGAGCCACCATGTGGTTGCTGGAATTTGAACTCAGAACCTCTGTCTTAAGACTGCTGAGCCATCTCTCCAGCCCCCTGCCAGTGGTTTCTTAATGAACCAACTAATCAATTAGTCAAATATGTATGGAGGGCTAATATATATCAGAGGTTATGAAAGGGCCAGAAGCCTGAGCTATCCAGGGTTGGGAGATTGTTGGACTTGGCTGTTCAAGGCTCAGAGGCCAAGCAAAATGTCTGAGGGGAAAGTGCTGAGAAAGAGAGATCCCCATGTGGGAATTTGTGGTGCTTCTGGGAGCTCATCCACAGAGAATGTGATGAAGAGGGCTGAGCTCCCCAGGGGGCATCTCTCTCAGGACAGCTGCCTCAGCCAGAGAGGGAACTGAGTCTAGCCAGGCTGATTTATACCTTCAATTTAATGTTGCTAAATGGCATCCCCAGAGATGGCCTGGTGTTATTTCCCCTGTGTTGTTAATCAAGGACTCTGCTGGAGTATTTAGCACTAAGCCCCACTCTGATTATTTCTGACTTCAAGATGACTGGTGTAGACCTGAGTGAAGTCCAAGAAATTCGTGTTCTGACCTTCATAAAGAACAGAAACAATCTGGTCACGGTAGCACATAACCTGAGATCCCAGTACTTGGGAGACGGAGGCACAGGCATCAAGGAGCTCAAGGTCATCCTAAACTACACAGTGAGTTCGAGGTTAGCCCAGGCTTCCTGATAAAACCAGCCAACACACCAAACAGACCAACGGCAGAAGGAGAAAGCTGAGATGGGAAGAAAAGACAGCATAACCTAGAGAAAAAAGCACAGGCTAGAGTCAGGCAAACAGTGCCTGGCTTGCTCATTTGGAAGATGATATATTGACACCCCATTTGGCTCAACCATTGAAAAGCTGAATGACAATGAAGCATCACAAAGACCCACACAGGACTGGTGAGAAAAGAACATCTCCTCTGTTCTCACCTTGAGACACAAAAGGACCGTAAATAAATACGTTAGACTTGTATATAGTTTTCCCTTCTCTCCAGAGCCATGACAGAGTTAGTGAAGATGTGTGCACTGTCAGCCATGTTTTATTCTATGAATAAAAGCCAAGCTGGGTATGGGAGGCACACCTGTAACAAACGCAGCACTTGGGAGGCCAGACTGTCCACAGACTTCTGTGAGTTGTTGTCAGGACAATAGATGAGCCCAGATTAGACAGTTTATCTCCTGATTCACGTTCACAGAAAAGTTTGAAAATGTTGTCTACCAAATATTTATTCTTCCCCTTTGTCCCTAAGTACAAGATTTCGAGTAGCCCAGGCTGGCCCTGAACTCCCTAGGAAGCTGAGGATGACCTTGAACTTCTGATCCTTCTGCCTTCACCTTTCAAATGCTGGCATTCTAGGTGTGCACTACTACATCTGTCCAGGTCACTGTTGGTTTTGGTGTTTTGTTTTGGTTTTTGAAACAGAGTCTCACTCTGTAGTCCAGGCTGCCCTAGAACTCACTTTCTAGCCCAGGCTGGCCTCCACCTCAAGGCCTCTTCTTGCTTCACCTGAGGGAGGGGATTACCGGTGGAACTACCATGCTTGGTCCTAAAAGCTTAGTTTCAATCCTTATCTGTCTGTCCTTTCTGCACCCTCCAGAGTTTGTCTCTTCCCATACAGACTGGGAAATGCTCAGTCTCCTTCCCAGTGACTCTTGGAGCTTGACTATAACCAGCTCTCAAGACTTCAAAGAAACTTCTAGAGAAGGATTCCTCCTTAGTACCATAGCTCTGTGGGATCGATCAACATACACACACACACACACACACACACACACACACACATACAGAGAGAGTCATTCCTTGACTTTAACAATAAATATTACAAACATATGGATTGAGGGACAGCTTGGATTACAGAGTAAGAAACCAAATTTCTTACATGTTTGATGTCACTGTTGGGTCACAGACCCATAGGCAGAGCATCATAAGTCTTTGCTGCACAGGCAAAAAGGGTTGGAATCTATTATACCTCAAAAGGATAAACATTCCAACAAGGAAATAATGTAATCCATCTTTCTAGGGCTGGATGTGATGCTGTGTGCCTTAATCCCAGCACTCGGGAGCCTTCCACAGAAGAATCAGAAGTCCCTTGTCAGCCAGGGATATGGGAGACCTTGTCTTAAGAAACAAAACAAAAGATGTTCTAGACCTTATGATGCCTGTAAGCTCTTCTAGAGAAGATGTACAGTGTCTGTAGACTCCTTCTGTGAACCAAGGCAAACAAATGCCTATGGGAAGGAGTTCAAGTTGAGGAAGTTCATGGGCAAAAATGTTGAGTCCACATGAAAATTAACCATTTTTGGGCAGATCTAACATATTACAAATAAACATTTTTTTTTTTTTTTTTATCCAAAGAAGGAAAAATTTCAGATCAGGGAGGTATCTAGTTTTTTCTTTTGGAACAGGTTCTTGTTTCACAACCAAAGCTGTTCTCAGGCTTCCAATCCTCCTGCCTCAGATCCTGAGTACTGGGACTATGGGTATGCACCACCATTCCTGACCTTAAAACTGGAAAATCCTTTGGACAAATTGTGTAGGATGTCAGTGAGTTAAAGGGGAAAGGCACCAGGAGGCTGATAGAACAGTGTGTAACGATGTCAAAGTGGAGGGTGGGAAGAAGGCTCGGCCGCGGAGAGCGCTCACTCTTGCGGAGTACCCAGGTTTGACACCCAGCACCCACGTGGCCCTGCACAACTATCCACAGCTCCAGTTCCAGGGAATCCGATGTCCTCTTCTGGCTGTCACAAACAGCAGGCACACTTGTGGTATACAAGCATGCATTCAGATGAAACACACACACTACTGTGTTTAAATCTCTATTCCTCTGGATTTGTGGAACAATTTCTGTTTTAATCTCAGTTAATAGATTATGCTTCTAATGTTTATCTCAGGTCGCTTTCCAATGCTGGGCTGCCCTGGCTGCTCTGGAACTTCCTCTGTAGATAAAATAAGGACGTTTTACGAAGAGCACTAGCCGAGGTGGTTTATGACCACCAAGGCAGGGCTGCAGAAAGTACTCACAGGAATATTATGTTCAGACTAAGGACGCCTCAATGAGCAGAGTGTGGGAAATATGAGTGGAACGATGACCAGAGGGATGGACAGAGGATTTCAACAGGTCCAACTCAGGAAACTTGCAACCGCTGATCCTCATATCGACCAGAGAAACCACCAACGAAAATACAGGAACCAGAAAGTTTCTCTCCACAATAACTTCAAACATCAATATAGTCACATTTTTACCAATAAAGAAATATCTTCTAGCTGACTGAAGATAAAAATCTGAATCCAGCTGGGCGTGGTGACACACTCTTGTGTCTGAAAAGGTCATCCAGATTGAAAATTAAGAAAATCCAAATGAAGCCATACCATAGATTAAATGGAAGTAACAGAGAGGTGTGAAATATTCTGGGGACTGGCAAGATGGCTCAGTGGGTAGAGTGCTGGCTGCCTGTTCCTGGAGGGCTGAGCTTGATCCCTGGAGGCTGTAGGAAGGTGGGAAGAGAAAACGAAAGCTGTTGCCCGTCCTCTGCATGGTTTCTCCAGCATACATTCTTCCACATCACACACACACACACCACAGCAAGACACATATAGACCAGCAGTATGGCTCTGTATATAAAGGCACTTGCTGTAGAAACCTGGTGACCTGAGTTTGATCATGGGAGTCTATGTAAGGATGAATGAGAGAACTGAAGTTGTTCTGTGTCCTCTACATTCTCTCTCTCTCTCTCTCTCTCTCTCTCTCTCTCTCTCTCTCACACACACACACACACACACTAAATAAGTTAATTTAAAAAATTTTAAATTAAAAATATTCTTTCCAACAAATATAGAATACACATTCTTCTCAGTAGCTTCTAGAACCTTTCCTAAGACAGGACACATTCTAGGATATAGCTCAGGTGTGAACAAATAGAAAAGAACCAAAATCTTTTATCGCATCATATCAGACCACAGTACAATAAAACCAGAAATCAATAGCAGGAAACTCCATAAACAAACAGAAACAGAGCAATGCACCAATGCCCTCTTTTTTAAAAAAAATTACACACACACACACACACACACACACACACACACACACACATAGACACACAGTAACTGTCAAAAACAACAGAAGAGGGCATCAGATCTCACTACAGATGGTTGAGAGCCGCCATGTGGTTGCTGGGAATTGAACTCAGGACCTCTGGAAGAGCAGTGTCCTTAATCGCTGAGCCATCTCTCCAGCTCGGAGCAATGCACTCTCAATGGCCAATGGATCGTGGAAGAAATAAGTGTGAAGAAATCGAAGCCTTTTAAATGAGCTGCTATTAACAGATGATGGATTGTGGAGAAGGGAGAGGTGGTTTTCTTTAAGGATGTAGCCCCTGCCAACGGTTTGGCCACTGGTGGTCCCACACCCACGAGTGTACAGGCTGCACAAATTGGACTTCAGGGTTACCAAAATAAGGTATAATAGGGATATAAAGTTGGGAGAGCTGGGGGGGACTGGAAAGAATTAGGGTAAGGAGTGAATATGATCAAAGCACACAGGGTGCATATTTGCAATTCTCAAGTTAAAATTATTTTTAATGGAAATGAAAGTATGGCTTACTGAACTGTGGGCAGCTAAGTCGGTGCTAAGAGGAAGTGATAGATGTGAGCTCTTCCACTAAAAAGTCCACAGGGTCTCACATGACCAGTGTGATGACGCACCACAAGCAGGAGCAAGGCTTGATTCCAGCATTCAGGAGGCAGAGGAAGGAAGAACTCTGTGAGATCAAAGCCAGACTAGTCTACACTGTGAGTTCCAGAACATCCAGGGCTATATACAGAGACTCTGTCTCAAAAACAACAAAGGACCCCTGCACCCCCCAAACCCTTTAGATGTCGTACACATTTTCAGCAAAGTATCAGGACACAAAATCAACACTCGGAAATTAGTAACTCAGTGGCTGCTATTGCTCAGGACCCCAGGCTCTGTCCTTAGTACCCACGTTAGCTCAGGGCCATCTGTAACTTCAGTTCTAGAGGATCTGATGCCCTCATCTGGCCTCCTCAGGAACTGCAGGCATTGATGCACGTGCATGACTTCAGGGAAAACTCCCATACTTACAAAGGTAGACAAAAATAAATCATTTTTTTTCAACAAGAAAAACAAAACAAAACAAAACAAAAAAAAACCAAAACCAACTAATAGCTCTTTTTGCTAAGAAAGAAATCAGGGGATTTTTAGAAGTTCAAGGCCAGCCACAGGACCCCAACCCCCATCACCTGCAAAAAAAGCAAAAGGGAGCTAGGTTTATAGCTCCATGGTTAAGAGTACTGGCTGCTCTTCCAGCCAGGGCCCAGGTTTGGTTCCCAGCACCCACATGGCGGTGTCTGCAGCTCCAGTTCCAGGGTATTCGATGCCGCCTTCTGGTCTCTGAGAGCACGTGGTACACAGACAAATGTGCCTGCGAATTCTCAAACACCGAATAAGAATAAATAAGTCTCAAAAACAAACAGAAGAAATGGGGGTAATGTTTTTGTTTTAGTTCATTCTGTTTTTATAATTCATAAATAAAAGAAATTTATTTCTCATAATTTTGGAAGCTGGGGCACGCAAGCCATCAGGAGATCTGGTGGGGGCTTGCTGTCCAGTCTATAGATGGTACATTGTTGTTTAGTCGTTGTGAGGTAGAAGGGACCGAGGGCTCCCTCCCTGTTAATTCGTTACAGCACCAGCCCTGTGAAGTCCTCACACGTCAACCAGTTCCCGAAGGCCTCATCTTTCTGTGTGTTTGCTGGCCACAGGTCTCACTACATAGCCATGGCTGGTCTGGAACTCACTGTATAGACCAGGTAGCTTTGAACACAGAGATCTGCCTGCCTCTGCCTCTGCCTCTGCCATGTTAGTGTTTAAAGGCATATGCACACACCTGAGTACATTGGGATTTAAAAATAAATATCCTCACTGGAAGAAAACAGTCAGACCCAAGCAAGATCCGTGGAGTTTGTCACAGGAATGCATAGGGGGTTTGGTGCTTGGAATCCACTAGGTGTAATTCATCATACCTAATGGAGAAAACTGTATGGCTGTCTCAAGACACCCCAGAACAACATCACTTATAAAACTCTCAGGACATTAGAAACAGAGGAACACTCCCAACAATGATAACTGTCATTAGGAAGGGATAAAGTCTTACATCTCACCTACTTCTTTGTGGTTATGTACATGCTTATATACATGCTTATGTACATGCTAGGCACATGTTCTACCAATGCCATCATACTTCATGGCAAAATACTGAAAGTTTTGAGCTAGATATGGTGAAATTATCTTGCAAGGCCAAGGCTATAGGAAATAAGTTTGAGGCTAGCCTGGGCTATATATCCTGGTATGGTTTCAAAACCAAAGCAAAATACCCTGAACAATGCAGACATCTACTTTTACCACACTTATTCAGCACTATAATGGAACATTTAAATATCTTCCCCAGGGTCAGCATGATGGCTCAGTGGGTAAAGGAGCTTGCTGTATAAGCCTGAGGACCTGAGTTCAATTCCCTGAAGTCACATAAAGATGGAAGAACAGAATAGACTTCACAACGAAGTCCTTTGGCTTCTCCACATGCGGTGTGAGAAGCAAATTCACTTATGTGTACACACACTTAATGCTAGCACTCCAGGCTGGAGCAGGAGGGTATTGAATGTGAGGGTTACCTGGGCTACACAGCAAATCCCTGCCACAAACAAACAAAACAAAACAAGTTAATAATAATGGTAATAATAATAATAGTTTTAAGACCCAACAATTTCTCCCAAACAAACAACCAACACCCTCGAACTTGAAATGATATACCAAAAATTCTACTAGGTTTAATAAAACATTTTACAAGGTCACAGGATACACAGCCAATTTAAAAAGCAATGTATTTCTTTACAATCAGCGCATAATTGGAAATCACCAAGCACAAGGTAATACCACTTGCAATAGAACAAAAGCCATGAAGCAGATGTGACTGTCACAAACACTGTCAAGGTTGGTGTTTGAAAGAACAACGCACAGATCAGAGAAATCAATGAAGACTGCGAAGAGATGAACATGCTTATGGATTAGAAGACTCGATTCTGTTAAGTAAAGCATGAGCTCCCCCTGAATGTGATCTATAGATTAAGTGTGAGCCATTCAGAAACCCACTAGAAGTGCTGGGAGAAACCAATGAGTTGACTTCTTTTCTTTTCTTTTCTTTTTTTAAAGATTTGTTTATTTATTCCATGTATGTGAGTACATTGTCATTGTTGTCAGACGCATCAGAAGAGGGCATCAGATCTCATTACAGATGGTTGTGAGCCACCATGTGGTTGCTGGGAATTGAACTCAGGACCTCTGGAAGAGCAGTCAGTGCTCTTAACCGCTGAGCCATCTCTCCAGCCCAATGAGTTGATTTCTAAGAATTATGTAGGAAAGATAACTAGAATGACCAAAATAGCTTTAGATTTTTATTTTGTTAAATTTTATTTTGTGCGTTGTTCTTTCAAACACCAACCTTGCCAGTGTTTGGGACAGTCATGTGTGTGTGTGTGTGTGTGTGTGTGTGTGTATGTGTGTGTGTGTGTGTGTACTCATAGCATCCATGGAGAAGTCTGAGGATACCTTCTTTTGGGAGTCAGTTTTTCACCATATGGATCCTGGGCATTGATCTCAGGTTGGTAGGCTTAGCTGTAAGAACCTTTACCCATTCTTCTGGCCCCAAAAATGAGTTTTAAAAGAAACATATTTAGAGAAGTCGGGCTTTCTGATATCAAGTCTCACTACAACACTACACAGGTAAAGGGAGAGTGATGAAATCTGAATCAGCACCAGGGAAGCGAGGTGGCTTGTGGATGCACTCCCAGAACAGCAGAGGCAGGCCTGGAGAGATCACTACAAGTTTGAAGCCAGCATGCTCTACACACTGAATTCAACCAGGCAGGACTACCATGAGACTCTGTCCCAGACAAGCAAACAAATTCACCAATGGAACAAAATAATCTTCAGATAAAGATTCAAATATATGAGAAAAAATTGTGTTAATTTGTCGTTTGTTTGCTGAGACAGGGATGTGTAATCCACACTAGCCTGGAATGATTACAGCCCCCAAGTTGGCCTGTAACTGGGGTGTTAATCTTTCTGCTTTAGCTTCTTGAGATTATAGGAGTTCGCCAATATGTCCAACTACATTTCTTTTCTTTCCGTTTTCTTTTCTTCTCCAGTTTACTTTTTTCCACTTTAGAAATATTATAAATAGTGCTGTATAGACTATGGTATGAGTTTGGAGTAGACAATTTTTTTCTAATTTTTTTCTTATTGGTGGCCCTATGTGCACAGGCACACCTGCATCTGCTGTGTGTTCCTCACACATTTGAGTTCCTTAGAGGAGCGAAGTGTCAGATCCCCTGAAGCCTGAGTTGCAAATGGTTGTGGGCTGCCCAGGGTGGGTGCTGGAAACATAACCTGGGTCCCCTTCAGAGGCAGGAAGTGCTTTCTAAATGCTGAGCAATCTTTTCAGACCGTATTTATTCACTTTTGAGACTGGGTGTCACCTTGCTTCCCAGACTTCCTCAAACTTGAAATCCTGCCTCCACCTGTCACATTCTAGGGTTTCAGGTGCATGCCACCACACATGGCCTTTTGACTTTTGACGAAGGTATGACTATCCAAAAAAAAAAAAAAAAAAAAAAACCCAAAATGATTGCCTTTTTAACAAACCGTCCAGAATAACCACATACATGAAGAGCTGGCCGAGTGCTTGCCTACTGGTCCTGAAGCCCTGGGTTCAACCCCTAGCACCACATAAACGGGGTGGGGGTGCACCGCTGTAATTCCAGCACACAGGGAGGTGGACCTGGGAGAACCAGAATTCAAGATCATCTTGATCTTCATCATAAGCAAAAATTAGCTCAATGTGTATTATGGAGGCTTAACGTGCAGAATGAAACATAAATCTATAACATTAATATTTTTCTTAAATATCAGGTCAGGATGGAGAGACACGGGAAACTGAGGGGAAATGAGAGAGAAAACTATTCACACAGGGGCTGAGTTTGCCTTACCTGCTGGGTGAGATTCAAGAATCTAAATCACAATGGAAAATTCCAGGGTTAATGTCCGTTTTCCTAAGGAAAACTCCAACAATAGTATTCAAAACAGCAGCTGAACTGTGCTTGTCTATGATCAGGATGTCTGTGCCCATGAGCATCCCTAACTCTGAACAGCAAGCCTCGAACCTTGTAAAACAACCACTGCACAACTTCACTGCAGAGGGGAATTCTCTAAGAGAAATAAGTGAGCCAGATCATCTGCTTTTACTTAAAGATTAATCTGTTTAATAGTTAAACCTTGTTAAATAGTACATCCTCTGAACCCTCTGATCAAGATAATATAAAGCCACAAAATCATAAATATAAATATGTATGCATATTTTTATCTAATATATGAGTGCTCTGCTGTATATACATCTGCCTGCCTGAAGAGGGCATCATATCCCCCTATAGATGGTTGTGAACCACTATGTGGTTAGCTGGGAATTGACCTCATGACCTCTGGAAGAGCAGCCAGTGCTCTTAACCACTGAGCCATCTCCAGCCTGTATGCATATATGTTAAACATTATAAAGACACATTTATGTGATTCTGTCTTGAAAAGTCTACATTCATATCTTAGATGTGTACTGTAATTTTTCTAAGTATGTCTGTCTCTGTGTCTCTTTGCCTCTGTTGCTGTCTCTCTGTCTCTCTGTGTCTCTGTCTCTTTCTGTCTCTGTCTCTCTGTGTCTCTATCTCTGTCTCTCATCTCTGTCTGTCTCTGTGTCTCTGTCTCTGTCTTTCTCCGCTTTCATCCTCTCTTATCTAATGAATGCACTGACTGTTTCACTCTTACTGATCCTAAAATTCTTTTGGTCAGGATCGTCAAGGGTCTGGTCCTGAATGGAGGTCCTTGAGAAGGAAAAGAACTTGAGAGGCTGTCTGGGGCAAGGTTCCTCACCATTTCTGACAGATATCGTATATTTAAAAATGTAATCAGTAAAGAAAAATATGTCAGATGGAAATTAATCAAAAGGAAGAACTTTTGTTTTTTCAATAGAGCAGCTTCACAGTTTACCCATACCCGTAATTCCTGGAAAGGTTGAGGAGACAGAGGCAGGAGGATCCCAACTTTCAAGGCAGCCTAGGCTATTTTGTGAGACCCTGTCTTAAATGACAAATGAGGCCAGCGAGACAGCTCCATGGGTAAAGAAACTTGCCACATAAATTGATAATCTGAATTCATCCTCCAGATTCCGCAGTGGAAGGAAAGAACCGAGAACTGAAAGTTAACCTCTGACCTCCATGAGTGTGCCCAGGCCCACACAGCCCACAGTGATGATGACGATGATAGTGGTGGTGGTGGTGATGATTATAGTCAATTAAAAGAAAGCAACAAAAAGGAGACTGAAAAGATGAGTCACCAGTTGGGAAGAAATATTTACTACGTAAATGTAATGGAGAGTTCCCAACATTTCACAATAAGGGCATTTTGGTAAAATAGAGCCCTGAGTTAGAGTCCCAGCACCCACACTTAAGAAACGAGGCACACAGTCAGTCCTGTAGATCCAAAGGGGCAGGATCGCCATGACACAGGCAACAACAGGGTATCCCGGAGGAGTCCAGTGAGGATCCAGTGTTGATAGTGTGGCAGAAGCCTTGAACCAGACCAACAATTCCTTCCAACAAACATTTGTAAGTAAAGATGTGTAGACAAAAGGGTGTACTGTGGGACACACTGTGACACACTCAGTTCCATAGCAAGATTTTGGGAGAGAGGGGTTGCCAAGTATGGAGGGATGAGGAGATGAGAGAGATTCAGGTACATGATGTGAAATTCACAAAGAATCAAAAGTTAAGAGAAAAAAAAAGGAAAAGAAACAAGGTAAGGTAGCACATATTCATCAATCCCAGCACTAGGGAGGTAGATACCAACTGATCCCTGGGGCTCCTTGGCAAGCCAGCCTAGTCTTCTTGGTGAGTCTTGGGTCCCAGGGCAAGACTGTCTCAATAAACAAAGCAGACAATGCATAAGGAATGGCACTGGAGTCTGATATAGAGGGGAAGGAGAAGAAAGTTAGGTCAGACATGGTGCTGCACTTTAGAGACAGAGGCAGCTGGATCTTTGTGATTTTTGAGGTCAGCCTGTTTTTATATAGTTAGCTTCAGGCTAATCAGTGAGATTTTTGTCTCATAAACAAAAAACACAAAAAAGGAAAAGAGATTCCATTTCTAAATTGGAACCATAGTGGAATACCCACTCAAAACCAGCGAGAAAAAAATCACCCTTAATTGTGGACTGTAACTCTAGCACTTGGGGAAGTGGAGGCTGAAGAATCAGGGGTTCAAAGTCATCTTCTGCTAAATAGAATGCTCAAAACTATTCTGGGTTACATGAAACCTTATCTGAAAATCCTCTGGAAACAAACCAACCACCCAGCCAACTAATGACTCAATCAAACACCCCCTTACCTGGTTGCCTGCTACACAAAGACACACAGACACAGACACACATAGACACAGATACACATACACACACAGACACAGACACACACACACACACACAGACACAGACACACACACAGACACATAGACACACACACACATGAATCAGTGAAGATGTGGGACAACTAGAACTTTCTGTTTCTGTGGAGATACAAATCAAGACAGCATCTTGCTATGTAGCCAAGGTTGGCCTCTGACTCATGATGTAGCCCAGGCTGGCCTCAAATTCTGTCAATACTCCTACGATGATGTATACAATAGCTTTATTGTCAAACTAAAAACATCCAAAATATCCCTCAAATGGCACATGGGGAAACAAACAGATTCACCCAAACAGTGGATCACTCATCTACAGTCAAATTGGACCAACCACCAATTCTCTCAACAGTGTTGAACTACAAATGATTCCCAGTGACTCTTAACAGTACAGACTGGCATTTGCTAACTAGGTGGCATTATTTAAAAGGGGAGATCAGGGCTGGAGGGATGGCTCAGTGGTTAAGAAAACTTACTGATCTTCCAGCGGAGCTGAGTTCAATTCCCAGCACCCACATGATGGCTCACAGCTGTCTGTAACTTTAGTCTTAAGGGGTCTGGCACCCTCTTCTGACCTCTGTAGGCTCACACACATGTGGTGCACATACACACAGGCAGGCACACATACATACACATAAATATTAAAACATTAATAAAAGGCAAAACTCTGTGAGCCACAGAGATGGTTGAACAGATTAAGACACTTGCCACCAAGCCTGATGACCTGACTCCAACCATCGCTGTGCACATGGGGAAAGGTGAGAACTGACACCTGGAGGCTGTCCTTTGGCCTCCACAGATGCACCATATCACTTTCTTCACTATTAAAAATAAATAAATGTAATATAAAATGAAAGGCAAAACACCAAAGTGGAAAAAATCCAAATAAATGGCTGCCTAGGGCTCAAAGTGGGATGAAGATCCAACATGGAAGGGTCAGCAGGGAATTCTGGGAGCAGTAGAAATGCTCTGTGTTTGTGGTAGTGGTTACATACTGCATGTTTTTGTCAACACTGGAAAATGTGTGTTTTAAGTATTTAACTCTTAATAAACTTGGCTTTAAAATATTGTGCTTATGGGACTTTAGATAGAAACGCAACTAAAAATACACAACCGATCATAACAATGGCATAGTGTGGTTCTAAAACATTCTTCACCCTGTCTCTGTGTAGGTGGAGTAGAGACAGTCTAGTTTGTTTTAGCTATTCTGTTAGCGATGCATGTTTAAAAATGTAAGGGTAAACAATAAAGGGTAGAGATAAAATACAGGCATCTCTTGCTTGCCATCCCCAATCTGCTATAGAAATCAAAACAGAAGGTTCTCATTGTCTCTGTTTTTGAGACAGAGTCTCATGTGATCCAGGCTGGCCTCAAATTTACTATGTAGCTGAGGCTGGCCTTGGATTTCTCATCTTCTTCCCAAGTTCTGGGATGGCAGCTGTGTTTGGCCATGGGTGGGGAGTTCCCACTGATTTTGTTGTTGTTTTGTTTGAAACAGGTTCTTGCTTTATAGCTCAGACTGTCTTGAAACACCTATGGCAAGCTTTAATCCATATTTTTTTAAAAAGAAAATGTGACAAAGTGAAGCACATTGACATAAAAAAAAATTTCCTAAAACACGAACAAACTATAATTTGACATCACTATATATGTGACAATTTAAAGTGTTTAAGTTTCTTAACTCAGAACAGTTTGTACTGGCGTAGGATGGACACAGAGACAAAAGCAAGTGGGCCTTGAAGCTGGGATCCAGGTTGTGTTTCAACCTATGAGGTATAAGATGTTCCTCTTAGGGATAAAACATTCCACCTTGCAGGAAGCTCCTTGAGCTGGAAGCCAAACAGCACAAAATAACTTCAGGAAGTCCCTGAAACTGAACATCTTCGCCACAGCCCTCTCTGTCTGGATAAGCAATAAAAGCTAAGTCCCTCTCCGATGAAAGAGAGCTAGGAAAGAGAGCTGCGCTGCAGAGAAGACTCTCAGACAGGCTGAGCAGCCAATATGACTCAGACAAGCTGAGCTGCAACCCTAACAGTTGCCTGGAGGGGCAGAAAACAGCCTAGTTACCTGGAAGATGTTTAGACCAACTGAGGCATCCCAAAAGGACATTCTCCAAACTGCTAAGCTGCCTGTAGTGTGCTTCCGGGTTTCTTTGTGAGTTATCACTGGTGCTGAGGTGAGCTTTGATGTTGTGGCTGTCTTTTGGTAATTTCTGTTCCATCAAGTAACCCCTCACCATATTCCTGTAAGTAACTCCAATAAAATTCACTGGTTCACCAGGTTGGACTTTGGTGGCATCTGTACTTTGGTTCAGTAGTGGGCTCACTCTCTGGGGTGAGCATGTGTGTCTTGAGTCTCTCCAGAAAATGTTGTGTCACACAACAAGATGCTAAGTAATGCTCTAACTCTGAGTTATAGTCCCATCCCTCTATATGTTTTGTTTGTTTCTGACACAGAGCTCACCATGTAACCTAGATGGCCTGAAACTCACTGTGTGGATGAAGCTGACCTTAACTCATAGAGATTCACCTGCCTCTGCCTCCTGAGTGCTGAGATTAAAGGCTTGTGCCAACACCTGGCTTCCCATTCCTTTCTGACTTGAGACAAAAGTCTTGCTGAGTTGCCCAGGCTGGTCTTGAACTTGTGATCCTCTTGTCTCAGCATTAAATAGCCAGTCTGCATGGTACAGCAGGCCTAGTAAATGAGCTGACTTGTAAAAAAGGTGACAGGGAAAGGAAAGGCTTAGTTTAAAGTGGCTAGAAAACCTAGATCTCTGAAAAGAATGAAGCCAAGTGGGCCCTTGCTTTAGACTGTTATGTATTTACTTTGATCTTAGCCAGAAGGCCAAAAAGTAATTGTCACTTATTTTTTAGTGCAGCTTTTAAAAAAGATTTGTTTTCATTTTTCTTTTTTTTTTTTTTCTCCTTCTCCTTTGTCTTTGTCTTCTTTAAATGTAAGTATACTGTAGCTGTCTTCAGATACACCAGAAGAGGATATCAGATCCCATTACAGATGGTTGTGAGCCACCATGTGATGCTGGGAATTTAATTTAGGACCTCTGGAAGAGCAGTCAGTGCTCTTAACAGCCCTCATTTTTATTTTTTTAGACTCTATTATGACTTTGTCTAATCTTGAGACGGTGTTTTAGGGGGTCTTGGAGATGTATCTCAGGGCCTCACTGTGGGTACCACTGTGCCACACCTGGAGATGTATCTCAGGGCCTCACTGTGGGTACCACTGTGCCACACCTGGAGATGTATCTCAGGGCCTCACTGTGGGTACCACTGTGCCACACCTGGAGATGTATCTCAGGGCCTCACTGTGGGTACCACTGTGCCACACCTGGAGATGTATCTCAGGGCCTCACTGTGGGTACCACTGTGCCACACACCTGGCTGACACTAGACTTCCTATATTCTACTTAATCTTCTCAACTCCGGTAACTAAAAAGCCTAGGTGATATAAAATCCTGTTTATTTTATTTTAATTTTTACTATGTATGGGTGTGATCTCAGAGGCCAGAAGAGAACATCAGATATTATGGACCTGGAATTCCAGGTAAGCTGTCCTCTGTGGGTGCTGGGGAACTAAACTTGGATCCTCTCTGTTTTAGGATTATTATTGCTGTGATGAAACACCATGACCAAAAGTGACTTGGGGATGAAAGGGCTTATTTGGCTTGCTCTGCCACAATACTATTCATCAATGTGGTGATTTGAATAAGAATGTCCCCCATAGGCTCTCATATTTGAAAGCTTAGTCACCAGAGAGTGCCACTATTCAAAAGGCTTAGGAGTTGTGGTCTTGTTGGAGAAAGTGTGCCCCTGGGGGTAGGGGGAGGGCTTTGAGGTTTCAAAAGCCCATGCCAAACCCAGAAACCTAGAGTCCCTCCCCCCACCTCTCTTTCTCTGCCTGTGAATCAGGATGTGACTCTCAGCTTTTTCTCTAATGCTTGTCTGCACGCTGCCATGCTCTCCCCCTATAATGATATTGGACTATCAGGAAATCAGGACAGTAACTCAAGCAGGACAAAAACCTAGAGGCAGGAGCTGATGCAGAGGCCATGGAGGAATGCTGCTCCTCTTACTAGCTTGCTCCTCTAGGCTTACTCAGTCTGCTTTCTTACAGAACTCAAGACCACAAGCCCAGGGATGGCACCACCCACTATGGGCTAAGCCTTTCCAAATTACTAATTGAGAAAATGTCTTACAGCCTGGTCTTATGGAAGCATTTTCTCTATTGAGGTTCCCTCCTCTCAGATGGCTCTAGCTGTGTCAAGTTGACATAGATCTACCTAGCACACTCTGCTACAGCAGTATATACTCTTAACCACAGAGCCATCTTTTCTATTTCTTGTTTATTTTATTTCATAAATGTATGTGATGGTTTGAATGATAATGGCTCCCAGGAGTTCATATGTTCAAACACTTGGTCTCCAGTTAGTGGAACTGTTTAGGAAGGATTAGGGGTGCAGCCTTATTGGAGGAGTTGTAGCCTTGTTGAAGAAGGTATGTCAGTAGAGGTGTGCTTTTCTCTTTCTCTCTGCCTGCTGCCTCCAGACGAGCATGTAAAGCTCTCAGCTACTGCTCAAGCATCATAGCTGTCTGTCCTGCCATGTTGACCACTGAACCTTCTAAATTGTAAGCAAATGAACTAAATGCTCCTCACAGCAAGTGAACTGTAGAGACAATGTATTAGTTAGGGTTTCCCAGAGAAACGGAACTGATAGAATAATAATCTGTTAAAGGGAGATTTATTAAGATTGGCTTACTATTTGGGTAGTTCATTAATGGCTGCCTTCGCCAGACAGGATAACATCACAATAGCTGTCAGTCCTTAAGGCTGGATGTCTTAGCATTCCCAATTTGGTACTGACAATGGAAGCTTAGTGGAGAGCCACTGGTTTCTCATAGAAAGATTGAAGATGCTGGGCTCTGATGTCAGTGAAGAACGGCAATGAAGACAGCAGTGGCAGCAGCAGGGTAGATGAATGCTGTTTCAATGGAAAAGTCAAGTAGGCAAAAAGCAAATGCTTTGCTTCCTCAGACTTCATCATCTAAGGTGGCACCAGAAGGTGCTGTCCACATTAGGATAGCTCATCCCACTTCAAGTGACCTGGTTAAGCAAAGTCCTTATAGGCTCCAGAGACTTGTCTCTTAGTTAATCCCAGATGCGGTCAAGCTGATCACCAAGACTAACAATCATGGTGGCCAATCAAAGGATCCCCCACCTCCTGTTTTTCTTGTTTGTTTGTTTTAAGATAAACTCTCCCTGTGTGGCTCAGGCTGGGTTCAAACATAGCTGTCTGTTTTAATGCTCCAAGTGCTGGGCTCATAGGTGGGCACCACCATCCAAGGCAGGAATTTTAAAAACTAATTTATATCATAGAATTTGCCAGTCACCTTTTAGGTCCTTTTATTTGCCTGTGTCTATTTAATTATTTTTGAGATAGGGTCTCAAACATGTGGTTCCAGAGCCATGGCCTGGAATTTACTATGTAGGCCAAGCTGATCTTAAACTCATATAACGTTTACCTGCTTCTGCCTCCCAAGTGCTGGGATTAAAGGCCTGTACACCATGCCCATCTTTATTGTGTGTCTTAAGCAGGAATCAACTTTCTTGTAGTTTCCTGAGGTTTCTCTGCTTAGCCTCCTTCCTGTGTCCTCACGTGCTGGTCTCTTGGTCTAAGTTAGTGGTTCTCAGCCTGTGGATAATGACCCCTTTGCCAAATGACCCTTTCACAGGGGTCACCTAAGACCATCTGTATACGAATTTACATTACAATTCATAGCATTAGCACAATTACAGTTATGAAGCAGCAATAATAATAATTTTATGGTTGGGGGTCACCACAACAGGAGGAACTGTATTAAAGGTCGAAACCTCAGGAAGATTGAGAACCACTGGTCTAAGCTCTGTCTGTGTCCTAACCTCTTTTGCAAGGATGCCAGTCATCAGATGTCCACACACTGCAGCCCATTTTACCATGTCTCTTCAAACTCTGTCTCCAACTACAGTTACATGGCTGAGAGTCAGAACTTTAACATAGGGACAGTGTGACAGACAGAATTCAGCTCATTACACGATGTCAAGGGCTTATTGTAGGTAGTAATGAAACAGTTCTAGTATAAGATGGTAACAAGTCTAACTGCACGTAGGCAGGATACAGAGCTTTCCTGGCTGGGATAGTGACTTTTGTTCTAGATACTCCTCCAGCATGGTCTTTGCCTTATGGTTTCTTGACTTCATCTTTTTCTTTCTTCATTCCTTTTCTTTGTGTGTGTGGTATGTTTGTATGTTGTGTGTGGTATGATTATGTGTGTGTTGTGTATGTAGTGTATATGTGGTATTTGTGTGTGGTGTGTGTGCACATGTATGTGCGTGTGTGTTGTGTGTGTGTGGTATGTGTATGTAGTGTGTATGTGGTGTGTTGTATATGTGGTATGATTGTGTGTGTGTTGTGTATGTAGTGTGTATGTGGTATGTGTGCATGATGTGTCTGTGGCATGTGTGCACATGTGTGTGCATGTGTGGGGTGTGTGTGGGATGTGTGTGTGTTGTGTGTATGTGGTATGTGTGCGTGATGTGTATGCACATGTGTGTGTGTATGTGGTATGTGTGTGTGGTGTGTGTGTGGTATGTGTGTGTGGTATGTGTATGTGTAGTGTGTGGTGTGTGTGTGGTATGTATATGTGTAGTATGTGGTGTGTGTGGTGTGTGTATATGTAGTGTGTGGTGTGTGTGTGGTGTGTGTGTGGTATGTTTATGTGTAGTGTGTGGTGTGTGTGTGTGGTATGTGTGTATGGTGTGTGTATGTGTAGTGTGTGGTGTGTATGTAGTGTATGTGTAGTGTGTATGTGATACATGTGTATGTGGTGTGTGTGTGTGTGGTATGTATGTGGTACATGTGTGTGTGTGGTGTGTGTGGTGTTCAGGAGAACATGCAAAAGCATTTGCTGGTCAGAATTTTATGCAGCCTGTCTTCATACTTTGTTGTCCACTGTCTTTTGTTGAACGCACTGATCCCACTTGCCTGGCTGGCCGGGGACCTGAAGGACTCCTGTCCCGCTGTCTCTGTGTGTACATCACTGAGACTGGTGGGGTCATGGTTGTTGTTGTTTATCTACTTTTTAAAAAAGATTTATTTATTTCATGTATCTGGGTACACTGTCACTGTCTTCAGACACACCAGAAAGGGGCATCAGATCCAATTACAGAGGGTTGTGAGCCACCATGTGGTTGCTGGGAATTGAACTCAGGACCTTTGGAAGAGCAGTCAGTGCTCTAACCACTGAGAAACCTCTCTAGCTCTTATTATTATTATTATTATTAACATGGATGTAGAACTCAGGTCCTCATACAAGCACTTTACTAACTGAGCCATCTCTTCAGTCCCCTTCTTTTAAAAAAAATTACTACTACTACTACTGTTTTTTTAGACAGGGTTTCTCTGTGTAACAGACCTGACTATCCTGAACTCACAGAGATCTACCGGCCCGTGCCTCCTGAGTCCTGGGATTAAAGGCATGCACCACCATGTTCAGCTTTACTTTTTACTTGTTGAAAGTGTCTTATACAGTCAGGACTGGCTTGTTATCTAGATCTTGTTATGTAGATCAAGATAAACCTGATCTCCTGATCCTTCTGCCTTTATCTCCCAAGTGCTAGGATTAAACTTGTGAACCTTGACACTTAGTGTGCACACTCCCAGCTTCTCTGCCGCTGCTGCTGCTGCTGTCTTGCCTTTGTAACCTCCCCCCACCCTCCTGCTTGTCCCTCGTGGTAATAAATCTCCTTTGTGTTGAGAATTTGGTGTCTGGGTGTGTTCCTCCATTACAGATGGAACCCAGGTCTCATGATCATCAGGAAAACATCCCACTGATGTTTCCCCCAGCCTTATAAATAGTGAAGCTCCTGTTATATTGCTGGTGACGTTGGCTTCCTCCTACCCCAGCCTCTGGCACACTGGCATTGCAGGTGCACACTACCATATTCTATATTTTAGTTCCATTATGATCTTCCCATCCTTGGTCCCCATGAGATGCTCTTCCTGTGAACGGATCTTATGCTTTCTCTCTGCAAGTGCTCTAAGTTCTCCCTTTAAAATGGGGCACATTCTGTCCCATGCCCTTTCTGCTCAGCAAGTGCATCTCCAAGGCTTCTGCTGTATCTCTTCTTTGGAGACGTCATTTATTATTAAAATTTAATGATAATCACTTATATTTATAGCCCCTTTTCCATGTACAAAGCTCTTTTCTATCCATTATCTCTTCTAATCCTCCCAGCATCTGTGAGGAGGAGGAAGTGTGTTTTTCTCTACAAATGAAGAAAATAAGACTCTCAAGAGTAACACCAGAACTTGGGGGGGGGGGGCTGAGGCAGGAGGATTGCTACAGTTGGAGGTCAGCCAGAGCTGCTGAGTAAAATGCACACTAACAACAACAACAACAACAACAGTAGCAAAATGTCTGGGAGGGGCGCACACTGGTAATCTTAGCATTTGTGAAGCTGAGGCAGGAGGATCCCAGCAAGTTCAAGACCAGCCTGAGCTATGTGTCTCAATCCTCCTATCATATCTCCCCTCGCCAGGAAATGAGCCACACAGATCATATGTGGCAGAGTTTAGCTTCACATTCTGGTCTTCTGGTTTTGAGTAGCTCATGGGTTAGATATTCTTCTGTTAAAAACATCAAACAAAAGCCCACTGAAGCAGGGTTAATGCATGCCTGTAATCCCAGCACTTGGAAGGTGGAGGCTGGAGGATCAGAAGTCTGAAGTCATCTTCAGTTACGTCTTGAGTTCGATGCCAGCCTGGGTTACCGGAAACCCTGTCTCAGCAAATAACCAAATCGATATATAAGCTCCTGCTATCTCTTTTGGAGGAATGCAGATGAATTATTTAAGACTCTTTAGATTGGAAACAATAACAAAACATAAGAGAAACTGGCTTAAGCAGAAACCAAATTCACTGACTTACCCCAGGATCAATCCGGGAGCTGGGTTGAGAAGGGTTCTGTGGGACCAAAGCACTATTGTCAAAGAGGGGTAGACAGAACTTCACAGAGAGCCTCTGATCTACAGAGGAAACCATGGCCCAGCCCTGCAAGAACTCTCAGTGAACCCATTGATGTTCTTCTGTTCTGGACAGCTCAGTGTGGTTCAACGGGCTAGGAAAAGAATAATCGAAGACAAAGCAGAGAACAGAGCAGGGAGATAGCTTGGAAAGCAAACCTGAAGCATCTGCAGCAGGACCCCTCTGTCCTCTCCTTCCTACATCTTCTCCTCTCGACTCCAGTACTCCTCACTGGAGCGCTGCACCTCAGGGGCCTCACCCCTGCTCATTAGATGAGTAAGTTCATGACAGGTTGACAGGGCAGCTCTCTCTTCCGTGGCATGTCACAGTGTTCTTCCCTGGCTTGTGTCCCCATCTATAAAGTGGGAAGAGGCCCTGCCTCTCCAGCTCATGCTTCCAGGACCACAGGGATCCTGGGCAGGTGGAAAGGAAGGCTCCTTCAGAGAGGAAAAAGAGAAACCGAGTTCATGCTTGCACTCTGGCCCTGGGGATGATGAATTCACATGGACCTAAGGTCTCGAGTTATAGAATTTGGTTATATTAGAATATATTAGATTCATTCTCTCTTTATAATTTGAGATTCAAAAATGCCCATTTCTTATAAAAACATTAAATACCACCACCACCACCACCACCACCACCAACAAACCCACCCTGTTACCTGTTTCAACTTCTTACAAGTTGAAAATGTTGGTGTGGGATGTAGCTGTTAGCAGAAAGCTCTCCTAGCTTGATCTCCAGCACTGCACAGAACAGGTGTGTTGGGGAACGCCTGTGATTTCAGCACTTGGAGAAGGATACAGGATTCCCGCACGTTCAAGGGTAACCTGGTCTAACGTAGAGTACCAGGCCAACTACAACTACTTAGCAAGACCTTGTGTGAACACACTCTCCCTAAAATGAAGCAGACTTTTATAAAATATCTAATCAAACAAACAAAAACAAAACCCCGAAACCCCCCAACCAAAGACCAAAAGAACAGTCCCTTATCCCACTGAAAAAAAGACATTTAAAAAGATCACATGAATCTTTGCATATAGATATGAGCTTTTTTCTCTTTTTTTCTTTTCTTTTTTTTAAAAATATTTTTAATTATTTATCTATTATATGTGAGTACACTGTAGCTGTCTTCAGACACACCAGAAGAGGACATTGGATCCCATTACAGATGGTTGTGAGCCACCATGTGGATGCTGGGATTTGAACTCAGGACCTCTGGAAGGGCAGTCGGTGCTCCCAACCTCTGAGCCATCTCTCCAGCCCTACATATGAGTTTTCAACAAATGTACTTCGTTTTTTTCAAAATCCATAAAAGACATTTTATTTGAAAATATTAAATTTAATAGAAAATATCACATTGTAAACAAGTTCATTGATTCATTAGCTTAACACAGAATAATAGCACAATCACATATAAAAACTACAAATACTGGTACCAAACGGTACTTCTGGAAGAGCCTGGGCCAGGATCTGAAAGACCTCGCCTGGAAAATAGGTGGCTCTAGCTTCAGACAGGCACGAGGACTTTAGAGAGGCAGCGACCACTCACAGAGGCAGAGAATATAAAGACAGGCCAAGCAGAGGAGCCTGGAAGGGAGCTTGAAGGACAGGTGGGTGACGGGTTGTAGTTCTGATGCTCTGAGAACACCGGAGAGCACCCTGTAACCCGGAGAGGTGGGATCACAGGGAGGCTTAAGCGAGGCGACAACACGAGCTTGTATAATGTTGGCACTCAGATATGCGGAGCAGGAGAGCATGGCACAGAAGTACAGGTGCCAGCTCCCCACCTCGGGTGAGAAACACTGAAATCATGGCCGTGTTTGTGACCCGAGTGCATCTCCTTACTAGGGAGTGTATAGAGAATCCATTGAGGAACAGAGCTCAGACAGGAGGACTTTTCACTGTTCTCTTGTTGGAATCTTGAGAGACAAGACTTGGCTGGCCTTTGGAAGCTTTACCTGTAAGTCTTCCTAGCCTTGCATGCCCAGTCCTACCCAGAAAGCCTGTTTACAGAAAGGCTAGCTATTAGCCAGGCTCCGGAAAGAAATGGTGCACAAGGCAAATCCAATTCGCAAGTACTCAGCAGTGGAGAAGTCCAGTAAGCTGCCTCTGACTGTGCCCCCGTCTCCTAAGTTCTATTCCATTAGAAGCTGCATCTGCAGCACAGGCAGAGACACCTGACAACTGTGGATGCCAGCGGTTTTGAAGATGACTTCACACAGACGCCGCTCATTTAATCTTTAATCAGACTTCTGTAGTTATTTCCTTCAGACATTGGTTGGCCCTTTCTTGTTGGTCTTAACTCTGACAGGATTTTAAGTATTCGTTTTAGCGTAGTCTACCTTTTACCTAATCTTCCCCTACTCCCCTTATATATGTATTTTTATGTTTAAAATAAAGGTGGTCAAATTAAAAAGGGGGGGGGCTAGCTATTGACAACAGAAAGACAATCCACACAATGGGAACAGGGGACAGGTTTCTCACCCATGTACTTGGTTCTGGCAGGAAGGGCTGCTTCCTTGTGCATAATTCAGGTTCTGGAAGTATATTCTTTAAAACAAAAATTCTCAATGGAAAGGCTGCCATAAGAGGGGCTCACAAGACTCCAAAAAAATGATGTCCAGGGTGCACAAGCCCTAATCCCTTCCCACTTAGGAAGAAACGCATACAGAGTTCTCGATGGGAGTGTGCTGGCCATGCCCATAGGTGCAGAAGGGAAGCAAGTGTCCTCACCTGGGTATAATGACAATCAGTGATGGAGATCTCTGTTACAAAACTTTATGAACAGGGGCAGAAGGTTGGGGACATAGCTTAGTTAGCAAAGCACCTCCTTGGCATGTGCATGGGCCCCGGGTTCAGACCCCAGTACTGAAAAAGGGGGAAGTTATAAACAGTGTTCCCCACAGCAAAGCTCCCCAGCCTGTATGTGTCTAGCCAAGGATCTGCAGCAGCCATAGTGGACTGAAAAGTAACCCTACTCTCTCTCCTACAGACACCCTGTCCCTCTGTGGTACTGAGCACATGTCCCAGCACAGGCTGGTCACTGTATGGCTTCTTAGCAGATTGGCTTTTCTGCATTTCCTTCTCCTTAATACTGTACAGGGGGTCCACCAACTTGTTATGAACAAGCATTAAACCTTTGAAATACTTTACTGTCTTCACTTTTAGTTCCAAGGTGGCGTCCTCGTCACACACAAACACGGTTCAGGGATGCTGCTGAAAGGCAGACACTGTCCACGTGTGGTCCACACCCTCTTCAATGGCTTTGTACAGAGCGAAAGCCTTGTGAGCACCTGTGATGAGGATCATCACCTCTTTAGCACCCATGACAGTGCCCACACCCACTGTCAGGGCCATGGTGGGCACCTTGGCAAGATCACCATCAAAGAATCTAGAATTGGTCAGGATGGTGTCCATGGCCAGAGTCTTCACACGGGTCCTGGACGCCAGACTGGAGCCTGGTTCGTTGACAGAGATGTGTCCAAGGGGCCGATGCCTCCAACAGAGTTCAATTCCTCCAGCAGCCTGGATCTTCTCAAAGGCATCGCACTCGGCCTGCAGGTCAGCTGCATTCCCATCCAAATTATGGGTGTTTTCAGGGTGGATGTCAATGTGCTTGAAGAAATTATTCAGCATGAAGGAGTGGTAGCTCTCTGGGTGCTCTCGAGGAAGACCCACATACTCGTCATCCATGTTGAAGGTCTTCACATATTTAAAGGACAGGTTCCCATTCTTATAGTACTCAATCAGCTTCCGGTAGCAGCCAAGCGGGGTACTCCCGGTGGGGAGCCCCCAGGGTGAAGTACTTGCCAGGCCCTGGGTTAAACTAGGTGATGCGGTTCCTAATATACTTGGCCGCCCACTCACTGGCCCGTGAATAGTCCAGGATAATGAGCTTCATCTCGACTCGCAGGCTTCCCGAGGCTGCAGCGGCTACACCACGGGCGGCCCGGCCCCAACAAACATACTTCTGTGTGTGGTCCAGTGTTCGGGATCCACTAATGTGCATGCACGCACACGTCGTGTGCACGCATACACACACCTATAAAATGGGGCAAAATTTGCCCACTTTACAGATAAGGAAACAGGTCCAGATAGCTCAAGTTCAAGGGTAGTGTTAGTTTGTCTGGGTTTCAAAGGCTAAGAAAAGACATGATGAGTCAAGCTGCCTCCCAGGAGTGTCCCTGGGGGCGTTCTTTGTCCTAATCACTACCCTAGACTTTAGGACGTGGTTGTTTAGATCTTCATGATGTGCAGACTTCATGGCTTGCATTGACTTGGGCACGGGGGTGGGGGGGATGGAGGATGTAGAGTAAAAACCAAGTCCCTTTCCTTTGGGTTTTGGTACTCAGCCTGGGTCTTGTTCCCTGGCCCCATCTCCTTGTGCTGTGGGCCAAGGAATCCCCAAGGCTGGCGTGGGGTGTTAACAGTTTAGGAGTTTCCCTCTCCCAGGGGGGTGTTGACAGTTTCCTAGGAGACTCTGGAAACCTTCAACGCCTCTAAGACGCAAAGGCGTGGAAGCGGGAGTGGAGAAACGGGAGGCATTGTCATAGATGGTAGGTGGTAATCTGGAATCCAGAGATTGAGTTCAACGCCTATCAAATAATCCTCATTTGGTCCCTTCCCCCATTTTCACGGGCTTTTGGGGAAGCTGGAACCCCACAACTCAGGTGGCAGAAAGGAGTCCCAGTAGTCAGGAGGCCTAAAATTGGGGTTGGGGTAGGGGCTGAGGGACCTCAGGGTCACTGTGCCTGACTGTACCCCTGGCTGTCAGGACCTGTAGGGCCCCTTCCTCTCCTCCCCCTCTTCCATTCCTCTCTGTTCTTTACGCCCGCGCGGGGACGCGCCCCGGCCTCGCCGCGCCAGTGCACGGGAGCGCGCGCCTCGGCGTGGGAGCGCGTCCCGGAGAGCCCGAGCAAGATGGAGGCCGCGCAGAGGACGCCGCCTGGGCCAAGGCAACAGCTGCCAGGAGCATCGAGCCCCGGAGCTTGAGCCCTGCCGGTCCAGGATCAGTCGCCCCGACTCGGCCCAGGTTGGTCTTCCCGCATCCCTTCTCCGTGGCTGCAGCCTCCGCGCGCGTCCGGCCTGGGCGCAGGGCAACCACCCCCCCAGCTCTGGCCCTACCCGGGCCCAGCCGCTCCCCCGCGCCCCGTAAGGCCCCTGCCCACTGCCCGCCCCTCCAGGCCCGGACTGCCTGCTGGTCTCGATCCCTGTTCCCTTGGCCTGGAAAGCCACTCTCCCCGGCCCTGGCCCGCCAATCCTACACCACCCCCCCTCCCCAGCAGCCGATATTCAACCCAAGCTTCTAAGAAGCACCCCCCCAATCCCCACCACGAGTATAGACCCTGCCGTGTCAGCCCCTGATTCCACGCTAGCCTCATCTTGATTCCAACACTTAGCCTTGGGTACCAGCTCCTGTCTCCTGCCTGGCCCTACTGTAACCTTCCTCATGCCCTCAGTACCAGCCCCTGACAACCTCTTCTCTTCCTTATAAAGAAGCATCTGTCCGCTTTCAGACCCCCTTTAGATACCCAGTCCCAGACCCTCTACCCCTAATAACAGCTTCAATATACCCTCCCTAGTTCCCTCTGTTCGGTGCCTGTCAATGCTCCAGTATTGATCTCCATCTTTCATTACATCTCCCCACGTCCCCTTCTTAATCCAGCACCAGTTTCCAAGCCCCCTCTTGAACTCCTCCACGAGCACTTTCTGGGACCCCCCGTACTTCCAGCTCCCATGTTTTCATCCCAGCCCCCCAACTTTCCTATGACTCCTTCTCAGGGCCCCCAATAGGAAACCTTCAAGTCGCCGCCCCAACACTGTCATGACCCCCTCCTAGCTCCCCAGTCAGCTCCCAAGTCCCCAGCTCCGCCTCAGGCCCCGCCCTTGCGAGTTCCTTGACTCAGGGCTGCTTCTCCGGTACGTCCCCAGCTCCCGCCCCGCATCCCGGTGGTCAGTCCTGGGCCGGCGGCCCCCTGTCAGCCGCTGCCGCCGGCCCCGCCCCCGGGCACCATGCTGCCCTCGCAGGAGGCCTCCAAGCTCTACCATGAGCACTACATGCGGAACTCGCGGGCCATCGGTGTGCTGTGGGCCATCTTCACCATCTGCTTCGCCATCATCAACGTGGTGGTCTTCATCCAACCCTACTGGGTAGGCGACAGCGTGAGCACTCCCAAGCCTGGCTACTTCGGCCTCTTCCACTACTGCGTGGGCAGCGGGCTAGCGGGCCGCGAGCTCACCTGCCGGGGCTCTTTCACCGACTTCAGCACCATCCCGTCCAGCGCCTTCAAGGCAGCCGCCTTCTTCGTGTTGCTTTCCATGGTGCTGATTCTCGGCTGCATCACCTGCTTCGCTCTTTTCTTCTTCTGCAACACCGCCACTGTCTACAAGATCTGCGCCTGGATGCAGCTCCTAGCAGGTAGGGGAGGAGTGGGCGCAGGACCCTCAGCAAAGATGCTAGAGATGGGAGCTCTTTCTTGGAAGAGGCAGAGCTAGATTCCTTTTCTCTGTGTTGAGACACTCACTTCATGGCCAGTCTTCAGCAGCTATTGGGGAGAGCATTCAACAACATAGAGCCACCTTAGGGCAGGGACAATCTTTAGAATTGATATTTGGGTCTGTCATCCTGGAAGTGCAGGGTCAACTGATATATTAGCATTATGTTCATGTTTTAGGGGTCTCTGTTAGCTGCCTTTGAGGAAGACAATTCATTTTCTTGAGTGAGGACATGCTATAAGTGTGATCCATTTCTGTGATGGGGTGGGGGTGGGGTGGGGTTGATGCAGAAATTAGGGACTCTAGAGGCTTATCTTGGACCTTGAATTAACTGGCATTATTAACTTTTTTGAGCTTTAGTTTTTTAGTTTTTCATCTGTAAAATGATGCAAAGGAGAAATCCTGTCCTGAGCATAGGGAGGCTCTCTGTGGTGTTGGTACTGGGATGGTGTGTGTGGAAAGCTTGCAATGTAAGTCTCTGAAGAGAAGGTTTCCATCCTTTCAAATGTACCCTTGACCCTTACTCAGGAAGGGTTCTGAGCCACAGTCAGTGAACTGTTTGACTGGGATAGTTATCTTCCCCTAAGGCTCAGGGAAAGGCCTTTTGGGAATGAGAAATGCTGAGACAGTTTCCCCTGATCCATTAGAGTCTTGTGTCCCCACCCACTCTTCGATCGAAGTCACATTTTGAAAACTCAGCAACCTGGACATTTGCCTAATTGCAGGAAAGGAAAGAAGAGTTAGGCAGGGCAAAGTGGTGTGTAGGGACGGCAGGGTAGGGAAGAAGAAGGGTAGAGGCTAGGGGGTTGTTTGAAGCCTTGCAGGGATGGAAAAGGGAAAAGAAGGCTTGATATGGTGCATTAGGGATGCTTCTTGGCAGTAAGTACTTCAGATTATTCAACAAGTGTTCAGCCTTCCAAAAGGGGCTCCCAAAGGAAAGGTGATAGATGTCAGTTTGCAGGCAGCCACACTGCAGGAGGTACTGTAGGGACTCAGCTTTGCAGCATGGCATGTGTTCACTTGAACGTTCCCATTGGAAAGAAACCTCCATCTTTTCAAGGAAGAGTGTGAAGTTTTCAAAAGGGCTGGAAGTCACTCAAGGTCAAGTGCTAAGAATACAATAGTGATCAAATTAAAGACTTGTCACTTGGGCTGAAGGCCAGGTGTGAGGTCAAGTCCATGAAGCTAGTTTTCTTCCTGAAGTGGATTCTTACAAATGTAGGGAGGAATATCTGTCCTACTGGGTCTGAAGATGGCTGATTGGAAGGAGGTGGTATGTGTTCAGATATAGAAATCTTCTTAGAAGATTTCTTTTTATTTTTAATTATGTGTATATGTGTGGGGTAGTGGTGATGATAAGGTTCATTCAAAGGCATCTGGGTGTGGAGGCCAGAAGAGGGCATTGGGTCCCATAGAGATGGATCACAGGTAGTTGTTAGCTGCCTGATATGAGTATGAGGAACTGTGTTCTGGTCCTCTGCAAGGGAAACAAGCATTTAACCATGGAGTGGCCTCTCCAGCTCTCACATGTGGACCTGTCAATGGGAGTCTTTAAGAACCATTGAAAAGAACAGAGAAAGAGAAATGAAGGGAGTGGGGACATTGTTCCACATTATCCAGTGGTGCACAAGGTGACGGCATGTATTTTCATTGCATTCTGCCCTGAAGGCAAGCTAGAAATATATATGCTCATCTAGAAACCCAACTCATCAACTTTAGTTTGGACTGAGCAGATGGGGTGCTGACTGCTTGGCCCTCCAATTCTCTGTAATCCGTGTGAGCTTTCATCTTGGGATTTGATGGACAGCCCAACAGTGAAGTCACTGAAATTTAGCAATCTTTGAGATAGCCATCTTCAAACTCTACCTTCATTTCCCCCTGTTTGAGTGAAGCAACTACCACACACTTGTGAAAGACTTACTCAAAGTCACACACCACTAGAGTGGGAGTAAAGTCAGTCTTTGGGCAGGTTTTGTTGTTATTTGTTTGCTTGTTTGGTTGGTTGGTTGGTTTTGACTTCCTAGTCCAAAACTTTCTCCTTTTCCTAAGGACTGAGGAGCTAGTTGGCAGAGTTGAAAACTTGATTGCATTTCCCTCAGAGATTTCTGAGTTCTCTAGATAAGTGACGAATACACATTGTTTAATGTAGTGGAGCTTCAGAATGCAAGGCATGGATTAAATATGTCTCAACTTACAGTCTTTTCACTTTTTCATGACTTTTACTTGGATCTTTGTGTGTGTGTGTGTGTGTGTGTGTGTTTACACACAGGTGTGTTTATGCTGTGGTGCACTCATGGAAGTCAAAGGACAACCTGCAGGAGTTGGTTCTCTTTTTCCATCTCATGTGGTCTCAGTTGGAATTTTTGTTTTAAGGTCTGGTAACAAGTGCTTTTATCCATTGAGCCATATTGCCAACTCTCCTCATGGTCTTAAATAAACCTTTTCAGTTTTAATTCCAGTTTTCTTATTTGGGGCTGAGAGACTGTCGTTGGTTGAGAGTGTATCTTTCAGACTGAAGGGCTCCTGCAAACAACTTTGTCTGAGATCACTATTTGAAGAAAGTGAGCCATCACCCAAAGTGACAGCACAGGGTCAAAAGCCTTGTTTGTCATATAGGAATTAGAGTGCTTGTCCCTTGAATCTTGTTCTTTTGGACTTCCCCTCCCCTCCCCAAGCATTTTGAAGAACACCTTCTCATTGGGAAACTAAAGATATCTCTCTTCCTCCCTTCTTCCTCCCTTCTTCCCTCCCTCCTTCCCTCTTTTCCTCCCTCCCTCCTTCCTTCCCTCCCACCCTCCTTCCTTTCCTCCCTCCCTGTCTCTCTGAAACAGGGCCTCACTACTTAGCCCAGGCTGTCCTGGAATTCACTATGTTGACCAAGTTGGTCTCAAACTCACAGACACCTGGCGTTCTTTGTTTCCCAAGTTCTTGGATAAAAGATGTGAGCCACCATGCCTGGCTAAGTTTTATTTTTATTTCTTACCTATTCTGTGACCATCCTGTGCACAATGCTACAATGATGGGTGTCTCAGTCACTGTTCTAATGTTATGAGAGACACCATGGTCAATGCAACTCTTCTAAAATAAAGCATTTAATTGAGGGCTTGCTTACAGTTTTAGAGGTTAGCCCATTATCATCATGGTGGGGAGCATAGTGAGATGTATGGCAGGCATTATGCTGGAGAACTATTTGAGTACTACATCCTGATCTGTAGTCAGAAAGAGAGAGACTGGCATAGACTTGAGAACTCAAAACCCACTCCCAACAATACACTTCCCTCAACAAAGCCACACTTTCCAATCCTTCTAATCCTTTGAAATGGTATCACTCTCTGCACTAAGCATTTAGATATATGAGCCTATGGGGGCCATTCTATTCACACCACCATAATGGGGCACACAGGCCATCCCTGACTATGTCAGTGTTGCATTAGCAAATGAAATCCCAGACTTCCTCTTGGATTAGTTTGACTAAGATTAAACCCAAATTCAAATTCTTTACATCTCTCTCCTTGTCTCTTCTGTAGTATGTCTGTTGTGTGTCTTGATCTGATTGTCTCTGTTGCCTATGTTTGTCCTGGGTCTCTGTGCTTGAATCTGTGCCTGTGTGTGTATCCCTCACAGAGGGCTTTGCTCTATATTTATTGAATAGGATAAAAAATACAGTATAGGGGAAAATTAGAAATTCTTTATGGAAATCTTATCAGTGTTTTAGAAGGGAAGACAGCTGCTTGAGAATAGTGCTAAATACTGCAAAATGATGTGATCAGTCTATGTCTACATGTGGCTTCCAACATCTGTGCGATACTTATTATATAAATGTCACCCTGTTGATTGCATTCAGCAAATAGTTACCACAACACATACATACATACATACATACATACATACATACAATATTCTGGGTCAGTAGCATATAAGAGTACACAACTTAAGATTAAAGCTATGTATTAGTTTAGGTTATAATACTTGGTTACATGGGGAATCCATGATATAATGAGATTGGTTACATTGTTCTTTTAAAGGCAGTTTAACCATAGACCAGAGCACACAGTCGGACAGCATGTTAAGTACATGGTCTTACATAATCTCGAGGCATATTATTGGCTTAGCTGTAAAGTCCAAATAAAGTTCTGTTCCTTTGTGATCCAGAAACATTTTCAGAAAAATGTACCACCACATCCAACCCCAATAATCTTAAGCCTATGATGTGCAGTCCCTGCTCTAGGGAATTGACTGTCTCATTGGGTCTCAGTATTGTCAGCAGCCCTGGAGTGGTGGGCAACAGAAACTCAGCTCAGCCCATCATAAATAAAACTAAATAAGCAACATTGGGTTTATTGTCTCATATGATTTTACAGTCAGGAGCTTCTGGGTTCATGGTGGCTCCAGATGGTCAGGTGGCATCTGAGGGACCCTCCTCTATCTCTCGGTTCCTGTGTTGGCTCATTTTTAAACGCATTACTTCCTCTTTTTCATTTCAAATTTTCCCAGCTATGTGGTCTCAGACAAGTGATTTTGCCTCTCTAAATCTGTTTCCTCATCTGCAAAATAGTATTATACCTACTTCCAAGGATGACAGAAAGGGTGGAGCAATGGTTTTTAATGTGGCTCCTTGTGTGTAGTAGGCACTTGAGACAATCTGAGGGAAGCCATTTATGAAGGCTTTGCTGCTGAGTTTGAACTCATTGTGATGACCACAAGCCTTGAGAAGTCATCAGCTATCAGCAGAAGGGGAAGCTATTGGCTTGCCTAACTCCCATATGAATGAGAGAAGGAGCAGTGGGAACTTAGGCTTCTCTGTCCCCAGAAGGAAGATGAGCCTGGCCCTGGTTCAGCCAGTTCTGAGTGTGTGCACATGCTTCACCTGGTGTGCAGAGACTGGCAGGGGACGCAGAAGCTGAGTGCTAGTTAGTGCCATGCAGAGGCAAGTAGCTTCAAGCTGTGGCTGTCACCAGGGTCACAGGTTCTGGGATCAGAAGTCACAGGAGTTGCTGTAACAGGAACTCAGGCATGCATTGTGTTCCTTTCCACATCCTCGGACTTTGGTTCAGGTTGCCTTTGGGAATGAATGGTTTAATTATTTAAATAGGCTCTTGTTAGGTAGCCCCTGTTATATTTTAGCTTGTAGTGATCCTCCTGCCTCAGCCTTTCTGGAGGTGGGAATGTAGGTTCACATTATCACAGCTGGATGGGTTTTAGATTTTAGTCATATAATAAAATGCAGCTGTTTAATTACACTGAATACATACTGATACACAAAATTTGGCAATCTTTAGTTACATTGCTAGCACATTAGCATATGGAAGGGATTTTCTCCTTCCCTCTCTTCCTGCCTCTCTTTCTCTTTGTCCCTTTCTCTTCTCTTACTTCCTTCATGGTTGTCTCCCTCCCTCCCACACTGACCCTTTACTGAAGGCCTCCTCTGTAACATCACTGTGCTGGGCTCTGGGAATGCTGGGTAACAGACCTTGTTTAGCATCTTAGAGTTCAAAAGATGAAAGGGGTCTCCTCCTATGGCACACACATGAAGAGACAGGGTCCCAGAGGTGCTCTAGGGTGCACAGATAAGGACAGAGGCACATACAGGCAGAATACTCATACCAGTAACATACTAAAATAAGTTTTTTTTTCCATTTTAGAAAAGTTGAGTAGGCATTCACCTCTCCTGGCTTCTGACACTTCCGTGACCAGTGCCTCAGGTGCCTGCAGCCAGAACTTGAGCTAATGTTGCTATGTCTCCTCTTATTCTTTAAGAGGCCCTTAAGTATTTAAACTGCTCTGGGATTAATAGTTGATAATGATGAAGCACATGGGATGGGAAGTAAGGGGGAAAGATGAAAGCAAGAAGCTTTCAGAGAAATAACCCAGCCTTGTCCACTGCACCCCAGCCCAGATCTGACGGCTTCTTCCGTGACTCAGTGACACAATGGGCGTCAACTTAGATGGCCATCTGGAGTGAACCCTGTGGCGGTCCTCCTGTCTTAGCCTTCCAAGTGCTGGGAGTATAGGCCCGTGCAACCATGTCCTCACGAGTGATGTGCAAGTCCTCACTCACTCTACCACCCAGCTCCTGTGGAAGGAGCAGAAACTTGGTGCTGGATTCTGATTGTCATAATGATTATGAATCCTTAGGGATTTTCCCACTGTTTCTGAGCTTCCTTTCATACGCGCTGAGCAGACTCGTAGTGTCTGGGCTGGCTTTGCACTGCAAAAGCACGCTGTTACATGGGGAATTTGTAATGAACAGAAGCTTATTTGTTTATTTTGTTTTGTTCAGACAGACGTTTGCTACGTAGCCCAGGCTGGCCTCAAACTCATCCTTCTGTGTCTGCTTCCTGAGTTCTGAGATCATGGACATGCTATGTTTGTATATCTTTATTTGCTTGTTTATTTATTTAGAGACAATCTCAGGTAACCCAGGCCTGCCTCAAATTCATTGTATAGCCAGGGGTAGCTTTGAACTCCTAGTTTTCCCTTTTCTCCCCTTCAAGCACAGAATTACAGGTATGTGCTACCTTGCTTGGATAACATGACTTCCCCCCTTTTTGTTTTCCTGGTGATTATGGCTGTATCTCATGAAGCCATTTTTAAAAGTGTGTATGCGTATAGTGTTAGGGATTGATCTACAACCTCACACATGCCAGGCAAGCATGCTCTACTACTGAGCTATGTGCCCAACTCATTAATGGTTCTCGAGGCTGGGCAGTGTAAGGCTAAGGAGCTGGTGGTCTGGTAAGGGCCTGCATGATGCTCAGTCACATGCAGAAGGGACTGGCCAAAGGAACTGACTTCTGTGGGGATCGGCTTCTGCGGTGAGAACCTGACACTTCTGAAGGGTGTCCCCCACTTTCAACATTGCCATTCAATTTTATAATCCATAATGCTGGGAGACATGTTTAAACTGTAACAAATAGGTGACCCCTCTTTGGAGTCATTGGAAGGGTGTTGTGGGTACAAGCTTATGGTTGTTTTTTGTTTGTTTGTTTTTTAATTTAAGATTTATTTTTTATATATGAGTACACTGTAGCTGCCTTCAGACACACCAGAAGAGGGCATCAGATCCCATCACAGATGGCTGTGAGCCACCATGTGGTTGCTGGGATTTGAACTCAGGACCTCTGGAAGAGCAGTCAGTGCTCTTAACCACTGAGCCACTTCTCCAGCCCCATGTGTGTGACTGTTAATAGTTGTTCTGTGACCCATGGTCAAATCCTTTTGCCACCAAAGCTCTGTGCTAGAGAGGGAGGGGAAGCAAAAGGTGGGCAGGTTGGAGGGGGAGCTTTCCAATAACATTCGGGGTCCAGCCTTGGCGTTAGGTCTTACTTCAGGACATGGCAATCACTCTTGAGGAGCAGAAGTGAGCAGGGTCTGGCATGGGCTTCTGAAGCTCAGGTGGCTGCTGGGAGGATAAATTGTCTGAAGGTTTCCTAGGAGGCAGGGAGCTGAGAAACTGAATATGAAAGTGACTTCCAGGCTACGGAAGGGACAGGAGCCTCTTTGGGAGACCACTGGGTTTGTCTGTGGGCTGAGGCTAAGGCAGGTGCAAAGCTTTCTTTGTGGGTGGCCAAGTCTCTGAAGTAGCATTCACAGAGGATACAAGAGGAGGGCTGTGCTTCTGGTAAAAAAGATGAGCTTCTCTTGGGAAAATGTTGAATTTTGGGGCCCTGGGGGATGTGTAAGGAGGAAGAAATCCAATAATGGCTGCATGTTTGGTCAAAGAGAAAGGACTGGAGTCAAAACTGAAGGTCTGAGGTATCACCGCATGAATCTTAGTGTGAACTTGCCCAGGGACAAGGTAAGGACGTAGAGGGAACATCTCAGAACACCATCAATCATAGAACAGGTAGAGGAGAAGCCAAAGAAGGAGGCTAAGTGAGCATTTTGAGCAATAGAGGAGGAGGCCCCAGGATCACCTGGGATGCGCTGAGAACAGCTGGGACTTTTCAGTGTCAGTGACTGGACCCTGGGCCAGTAGATGCCTGGCAAGAGCCCACCACTGTGCACCCTCAGTCCTGAGAACTTGCACTCCATGGAACTGACCTTCAAAACAAAGGAGCTGGGCACAATGGCGTTTGTCCATTATCCTTGCCATTCTGAGGCCTGAAATGGGAGGATCATGACTTCAAGATGAGGAGAAATAAAGGAAAAGCTGAGGGACTCTCTTTGTGGTAGACTTGTCTTATAATGAGTTGTGTCTGTGTGTATGTGTGCACGCATGTGCACGCACAGAGGATAGGTGTTATTCCTCGGGAGCTATCCTTTTTTTTTTTTTTTTTTTTTTTTTTTTTGAGACCAAGATCTCACTGGGACCTGGGCTCTCCAATTAGTGTAGGCTAGCTCACCAGAGAGCATAGGCGTCTCCCTTTCTCCATTTCCCCAGCACTGGGATTCCAAAACATTGCTGCCAGGCTCTTTAAAAGGTTCATTTTTTGTTCTTTTATTTAAAAAAAAAATCACAAGGGCATGAAGAAGAAAGAGCACAGGCATAATAGGTATGAATCTTGCAACATCAGCAAGCATGCTGGGTGCCAGTGGCCTAAGTGTGCCAATTAAGACCATCATCCGAATGGGTGAAAACTGACTCACCTGTGTACTGTCTACCAAGATCTCACTTCAGCAATAAAGAAACAAGAATTAGCAGTAAATATGTGAAGACAGGCCTTCCACTTCTGCAGTAACAGCAGTTGGGAGGTGGAAGCAGGAGAATTGGGAGTTTAGGGTCATCCTTGGCTACACAGTGAGTTTGAGGCCAGCCTATGCTATGTGAGACCTTGTTTTAAAATATGACAATGACCAAAGGAAAAGAAAACAGGTCCAGCTGCCAGAAAATCGCCAGAACACAACCAACTCAGCAATAGCCACAACCACTCCACCCAGTAGCTGGCCAGAGGCTGGTGCATTTACCAGCCACAGGGAACACATCTTTCTCAAGCTCATGTGGAACATTCACCGTGGCAGCCCACATTGTGGACCCAAACCTGCACCACTACAATTACAAAGCTAGAAACCACACCGAGTCTGCGCTAAGCCAGAAGCAACAGAAAGAGAGATGGAAGGTTTGATAACATTTAGATATCAGAGAAATTTTTGATGTTTTTAAAAGATGGAGTCTAACTGTACAGCCCAGGCTAGCCTTCTAGAACTTGCTAAGTAGACCAGGCTGGCCTGAAACTCACATGGTCATTTCTATCAAGGGACGTGAAGATCAATACTAGCAAACAAATCACGGGAATTGTGAAGTATTTGTTATCACATGAAAAAACCCGCAGGATCTGGGAGCAGAAGAGCTAATGGGGGAAGTTGCAGTACTGACTGTATACACTAGAAAAGAAAGAGTAATCCGTATTGCAGGGCTGGGATTTGAACCTACAGACTTGCACTTGCTAAACAACTCTAACACTGAGCTACAGGCCTAGTCTTAACATTTTTCTTGTTGTTGCTTTTGTTTGTTTGCTTGTTTTATGGTTTTTCAAGACAGAGTTTCTCACTATAGCCCAAGCTGTCCTAGAACTCGCTCTGTAGATTAAGCTAGCCTCAAACTCAAAGATTCCCCCTGCCTCTGCCTTCCCTGTGCTAGGATTAAAGGCGTGTGCCACTACTGCCCAGTTTGAAAAATTTTAAACCAGTCATTCAAGCCTCTATATCAGTAAACTAGAAACAGAAGAGCACATTGAATTAATAATATTCTAGGGCACAGAAATGTAATTAATATAACGAGTTCCCTTGTAATAGATGTGTTCACACCTGTGTCGTAAAGATGGCTATGCAGTCAACCCATTGTATACATTTTCCCCTATACATGTACAGGAGAGAACTATGTACAAAAGCAGGGGAAAAGAGAGAGTAAAAGAGAAAAAACTTCCCAGCTTCTCTTGCAGCTAGATGTGGCTCCAAGAAAATGGATGTAAATGGATTTAGAGGTAAGCACATTCAAAAGTGCAAACACTGTATTGATGTTGGTTACCACTCAGCCTGTCTTGTAGCTTTGAGAAGTAGAAAACACCATTCTTAGGATCATAAGATTTAGGTTCAGAGAAATGCAGGGACTTCCCTAATGAAATGACATACTATTGGAAGTTTGTTAATAAACAAAAATGGCCAGGTGGTGGTGGCACATGTCTTTAATCCAGGCACTTGGAAGGTGGAGGCAGATGAATCTCTGTGACTTTGAGGCCAGCCTGATCTACAGAACTAGTTCCAGGTCAGGCAGTGCTACACACACACACATACACACACACACACACACACACACACACACACACACACACACACACAAAACCCTTAGTCTTGAAAAAAACCAATAAACAAACAAAAATGATTAAAAATGAAAAGGAACGTTATTACATCTGCTAGAACTAGGTTTGTGTGCGATTGGGAAACCCTAAAGAGTTATGGTTTAGTATCTAAGCTTTTAGTCTCTCTTTAGGAAGATTTTTTTTATTTAAAATTTTTCTTTTAGAATTTAATTTTATATTTTTGAAGATTTATTTTTATTCATGTATGTGTGTGTGTTGCTGTAAATATTAAAAGGTGATTCTGTTGCCATTGGCCCCGAGGTCTCATTCCTCAGGAGCTGCTCCAGTGTGGAGCCGAGCGCAGGACTCTGTCACTCGGTCCACAAGCTGCCCTTTCCCCTTGGTTCTCTTCCCAGGCGGTTCACTCCACCCGCCCTGTTGTTTCTGTCCCGGGTGGATACGCCCCCTCCATGTTCCTTTCCTCCACTGCCCAGCACAAACATGACTCCCAAATCCCAGTGGCATATCAAGCAAGTTTATATTTTAAATTCTCAATCCACAAATCCTCTACACAATAAGCTTTACACCCAATGGACAAAGATACAAACTGCACTTCTATATGAGATAAAAAGACCCATAGAAACTCTTAGAAATAATAACAAACTCATCAAGCTAGAAGTGCACCGAGAGAAACATACACATCTGCCTCCATCTCTGTTCTCCCAGAATCTCTCTTCCTCTCCTTCTCTTCTGTTTTCCTAGAATTTTTCCTACCTACCTCTCCACTGTCCAATCATGTATCACCTTAACATCAACCCACAAGTGTGTGTCTGTGTGTGGTACCCACAGAGACTAGAAGACAGCATCTGATTCATGACGCTGGGGTAATAGAAGGTTCTAAGTGCCCAGTGTGGGTGCTAAGAACCACACTCTCTCCAGCCCTGATTCTAGATTCTTAGGTAAAAACAAAAGTCCAAGAATTAGGTAACCCAGAACCAGTACAGTAGTTCCTGAAGTTGTTAATGACCTTCAGATCTCTGCTCCATCATTCCTAGGACGTGACCCTTATTTTCATTGTTAAAACTGATTGCAAGATGCTTTGACCTTCCATTTGTATTCCACGCATCAGGATGGATAGAGAAACCCATGAAGGAAAAGGAAACAGAAAGTATAATCAAGGGACTTGAGAGATGGCCCAGTGGTTAAGAGTGCTGGCTGCTCTTGCTGGGGATCCAGGTTCAGTTCCCAGTACTGACGTGGAAGCTCACAACCGTTTAGAACTCCAGTTCCAGGAAATCCAATGGCTTTTTCTGACTTCCGTGGGTACCAGGTACACAAATGATGCACATATGTACAATCAGGAAAAAACACATACAAATTAAAGAAATTAATTAAGAATTTTAAAGGAGTCTGTTCCAAAATAAACACGAAGCACCTACCTGGGGTTAATTGCAGGCTTCCTCACTTCCCAGCTGGGTGACATTCAGTAAGATACTCTGTCGTCCCTCCAGCCTCAGTTTTCGCATCTGTAAGTTATACTTTTGCCGACCTCGTACATTAAGAAAAAGACTTATTATTATTGTGCATACCACCGAGATGTGTACTTGTGGACGCACACGTCTCGGGCTGCACATGCAGGTCAGAGGGCAACTTTTCAGAGTCAGTTTTTTTTTTCCATCTAGGTATCAAAATCAGGTCACCAGGCGTGCACAGCAAGCCCCTTTACCTGCAGAATCATCTTTCGGACCCATAATTTATTATAGGCTTAAATGAAATGATGAAACAATGTGGGAGCTGGGTACCCTGGCTTGTAGTTAAATGCTCAATGCTATTTACTTATCTTTGGACACAAGGTCTTGCCATGTAGTCTAGGCTAGCCTCATGCTCATTGTCCCTAGTGCTGGGATAATAAGTGTGGTTCATCATACTCTTCTTCAATGTTATTGATAAAGACAAATTATTGTTACTATTGCATCACTAGGCAGTAAAATTGGGGCTTTATGCAAGCACTTTAGCACTGAGCTACATCCCAGTCTGATATTATCAATCTAAATTTGTCATAATGCCTCCTCGCTGCCTGCATCCCAGGGTACGGCTAGACTCTACGGTCAATGAGTAGAACTGATCTATCCCGGGACCCTTGTCTCTACACTAGTAGTTTTTAGTAAGCAATCATCACTTTCGGGTGGGTTTTTAAAAAAATAGTACCTATTTGCTCCTATGATCTAGTGGATAGAAGCCAGGGATGAAGCATCTGAGTGTCAGATTCAGGAGCAGCTGATGTTTCAACCAGCATCTGATTTCCAAAAGAGGCTCATAGACCACAGACCTCGGTGACCTCATCCGGCAGGTGTGAGTGCTGAAGCCTGTCTTGTCTGCGGTATGCCATCCCCCATACTTGAGATGCTTGGGTGAGGCTGACTTATTCTGCTTCCCTCTCTACCTCCAAGCCCGAGAAAACCCATCTCAGTCTGGCTTTTCTCAAGGGGTTTGGCCTCTGGTTCTCTCCCATTTCTAAAGAAGCCCCTTAGGCCCCATAGCCATCGTCTGGAGCTCTGCGGAGCCAAGGAGGTAGGGAGGCTGTCTCAGCATTTTCCAGCTGCCCCTGATGCTCTGGCCTCTGTTCCCAGTCTGTTTCCTTTGAGACAGCCCTTCGCATACATGACAACCAGTGGGTGACTTGATTTTTACGCCTCCTTTCATGCTGAAGATAGACATCATGCCTGCCTGTGTCTATGACACACAGCTCCTGTGGGCCCAGTATGGGGTCAAGGATCCCAGAAATATATTTGTGAGATGTTCAAGGGGAGAGGCAGAGGGAGAGGGAGAGAGAAAAAGAGAACACAGGATGAGGGGATACATACAGAGATGGAAGAAAAAAGAAGGAATAGAGAGGTCAAATGTTAACTAAAAGGAAGAAAGAAGGGTTGAAGCTCAGGCCTGAGCACCGTGAGGGAGGGATGGGGAGAGAGAGAAGGAAAAGATAGAAATTAAGGCAGAGAAAAAGGGAAAGAGAGACCAGCAGAGAGAAATGAGAGAAGTGTGTGTGTGTGTGTGTGTGTGTGTGTGTGTGTGTGGAGAGAGAGAGAGAGAGAGAGAGAGAGAGAGAGAGAGAGAGAGAGGGAGAGAGAGAGAGAGAGAGAGGAACACTCAAAAGCACAGGGAAGAAAATCTCACTGAGGTCTCAGTGCCCGCGTTGGAAAGGCGGAGGAAGCTAGAGCTCCGGGGATACAGGAGTGGTTTCCATGGAGATGAGGATGCACCAGGAGCGAGCAAAAACAGACTACAGTGAGGCCAGCCACTCTGGCACCTAGGGAGAGGAGCGCTGGAAAGCAACTGAGAGGATGGTGTGTCTGCTTGTCCCCTGCCAGCTTCTAATCCCACTGCTGCCTTTTGCCCAGATCAGCCTGAGCCCAGGGATGAGGAGACAAATCAAGGGCATCTAGGAAGAATGACATCCAAGTCTCCTCCTCTTACTCCTCCCCCCTCCATGCCAACGATAGAGCACCTCAGGGCTTAGTCCCATGTCTACTTTTTGCTTTGCACAGTGCCAATTTAAATGTCCATGGGTGTCTGAAACTTCCAGGGTTAACCTCTGGCTCCTGTTCACCCTCCCCCCCATGTGGGTGGTCTGTGTTTGCTTCTCTATCTGTGCACCAAGGTGCATCTTCAGACTTCAATTCTATGGCTCTCCTGACTTGGTTCTGCTACCGAGCTGGGAATTTCTTTTATGCCCATTATGGTGGGGGGGCTATCTTGAAGGCAGCCCGGGTAGAATGAGAGATCGATGACTACATCAGGAATGGAGGATGGGTGTGGGATAGAATCCAACTTGCAGAACTCTGGAAAGGGAGGAGTGGTTTAGGGAACATTCCCTTGTACTTAGCGATGGGGGAAGGAGTGCCAAAGCCCTTCCCCCTTCTCCCATTATGGGAACTGGTTGGGCCACATATAGTGAACAGAACTGAGAACAACAAACTAACATCACCTAATGTCATCTAATATCCAGGTTAAGCTTATGGGCCTGGAGGAGTCAAGTGCCACCCAGCCCGAAAAGCTCTGAGTAAGCAACAGACCTAAAACTACAGTGGGACTGAACTGACAAGCATTTTCAGTTGCCTATTGAACCCGGTCCCTCTGATTGACCTGTGATAGGGCCCGGTGCCACTCTCACAGACAAGACGACCACTGTTACCATAGGAACACAGTAAGAGGATTGGCTCAGACCTGACCTGTCCCCTCCCAGCCCAGGCTGGCATTGGGAGAGTTTGGTAGTTTAACCCAAGTGGGTGGATTGGATGAAGGAACTATTTTCTACAGGGTCATCCTGGCCTGCCCTTTCTACCTTGTTTTTTTTTGTTTTTTTTTTTTGTTTTTTTTTTTGATATGGTGTCATGTTGGCTAAACTGGCTTTGTAACTGTGTAGATGAAGATGACCCTGAATTATTGTATTTTATGTGTGTAAGTATTTTGCCTTCATGATTGTATGTGTGCCATGTGTACCGTTCCCACAGAGGCCGAAAGAGGGTGTTAGATCTCCTGGAACTGCTGTAATAGAGTTGTTGTGACCTGCTGCGTGGGTGCTGGGAACTGAACCCAGATCCTCCACAAGATAGGCAACTGCTTGTTATGTGGAAGTTACTGTGCAAAACATTTGAGGCCCCCTGTCATCTTTACAATCATTTGATGATACTCTTAACCACCCACATTTTACAGATTTGGAAACTGAGGCACAAAGATAAAGGAATTGAGGCTCATAAATCTAGCAGAGAGCTGGGCCAACATTTGAACCTTAACCCATATTGCAACCTTCCTCTCTCCTACGTAAGCTCCATGAGACTCAGATCCAAGAGCCTCCCTGAGCTCTGCTCTAGTGCCTAACACACAGTAGGCCCTCAGCAAAAATTGAACAAGTTGGCACTCTGCTAAATGTCTCTAAAGCACCATGGTTCCCAGTCCACAGAAAGTATAAGCCTGGCACCTCCCACCTCCCAGTCACAGCTAGGGGTGGAGAACCTCCGGACGAGCCCTGCTTTCAGCCTCCGCAGTCTGTTTGCCTTGTCTTCGCGTGAGTGCAGAGTGTCAGTGAGCCACTGTTGAATGAGTAATAGAATTAAAACCAAAGGCAAACTCATGAAAGCTGGAGTGATGAGGATGGGGGTGAGTGAGAGGGACCACAGCTTGTCAGGGCACGCGGCCTGGCATTGATATTTTCATATTCCCTCAAGGCAAGGTGAAGCAGGAGAGGTCGAGGGTTCCAGTTTCTGCTACTTTGGGTCAATGTCTCTCTCCCAATGCATGAAAAGTAGTTACCACGTATTCAGATTGCTAGATGGGGCTGGGGGGATTCTCAGGACTCAGTTCGCACTCCACCATCTCATTTCTAGGGAGTAATAATGCCTTCTCTTTCCTCCCGACTCGACCTCCGTGTGGATCCCGCTCCTGATGTCCAGCCCTGTGCCTCGTCTTGGGCTGCATGATCTTCCCTGATGGTTGGGATGCTGAGACCATCCGGGACATGTGCGGGGCCAAAACGGGGAAGTACTCCCTGGGGGACTGTTCGGTGCGCTGGGCGTACATTCTGGCCATCATCGGCATCCTCAACGCACTCATCCTGTCCTTCCTCGCCTTCGTGCTGGGCAACCGGCAGACGGACCTGCTGCAGGAGGAGTTCAAGCAGGAGAACAAAGGCAAGTGTGTGGAACAGAGAGCTAGGCCTGCTGCGGGGCAGGGAAGGACAGCTGCAGACGAGATAAAAGCATGAAGCAAAAATTACACACAGGAAGCTGGAGCGATCGCTTGACCGTTCAGAGCACGGGCTGCTCTTCCAGAGGACCAGGGCTGCTTCCCAACATCCACATGAGGCACAGGGCCATGTGGTCTAGTTCTAGGAGTCTCAACCTCTTCTGGCTTCCTCTGGCACTGTACACATGGTATACATAAATACACTCAAGCAAAACCACCCATACACTTAAAAAATTCTTAAACGATTTTAAAAAGTTATACACAGAGGCCATTAACATGGCTCAATAAGTAGTAAAGGCACTTGACAAGCTGGACGACCTGAGTCTGATCCCCAGGGCCCACATGGTCGGAGAAGATCCAGGAAAATTGTCCTCTGGCTTACACACGCTCATGCACACGCGTGCACACGTGCATGCGCACACACACACAGAGGGAGAGAGAGACAGACAGTCAGATAGACAGGGAGGCTCCCACGCACTCAGGCATGCACGCATGCGCACTGAGATCCTGAAAATAATTAGCAGAGGCTGAGGTTCAAAGGTTGTGGGTTCTCATGATCCCATGCCCCACACTGTGAAATGAGGGGCTAGAGGTGACTGAGAAACAGCACACAGAGAGAGACAAGGCAGAGTCAGCAGTGACAGCAGTGTGTTCATTCAGCCCCAAACCAAGAAGAACTAAGGGATGCATGGCTTAAACAGAAATTTAAAAATGGAAATGGGGTCTTACTCCACACCAGGCTGGCTTGAAGCTGACAGCACTCCTCCTGCCTCCACCTTCTAAGTACTCCTAAGGACAGATAACCTTACTCTCTGTGTTCATACTTTCAAGTATTCAGGCTACAGACCTATGCCAACACATCAGGTCACATATATATATAATATATATATATATTATATACACATATATGTATATAATATTATAATTTGTTCTTATATAATATATGATGTTACATAAAATATATAATATATATTTAAATATATTATATTTATTTAAAATATATTTTTAATATACTTAATATATTTGAATTTATAACCAATGAATTTAATATATATTAAAAACAAAGAAATAATGTGACTGGAGAGAGAGCTCAGTGGGAAAAAGCATTTGCAGTTCTTCTTGAGGACCTGAGTTTGGCTCCCAGCATCCAGGTTGGGCATCTCACAACTGCCTGTTGACATTACATCCTAGAGATCCAGAGCTCTCTTCTGGCTGCCACAGGCATCTGTGTGAACACATGTGGCTTACTCTAATACATACATACTTACACACATACATACATACATACATACATATATACATACATATATACATACATAAAATTAATAATAATAATCTTGTTAAAAGAGAAATGGAACTGGAGAGGTGGCTCAGTGGTTAAGAGCACTGACTGCTCTTCCAGAGGTCCTGAGTTCAAATCCTAGCAACCACATGGTGGCTCACAATTCTCTGTAGTGAGATCTGATGCCCTCTTCTGGTGTGTCTGAATTATATATAATAAATAAATGAATCTTTTTCTTAAAAAAAAAAGGAAGAAAATTTTGGCCACACATACCTGCAAAATCCCTGTTTTCTTCCAGCTGGCATAAGAGGATTGTGAGTTCAAGGCCAGCCTGAGCCACATATCAAGACCCTGTCTCAAAATAATAAGAAACAATTTACACAAAAAGTCAGAATCTCAGAGGTAACTGCTTTTAGCAGCTTGGTACTTACACGTGCCATTGCACAGGTCGGCCTACCCCTAGTGCTGAGAGAGGCACTGTAGTGGATATGTGTGTGCAGGGGCACACGGCCCTTAGACTGAGTCTCAGAGCAGTGGTTCCACATGGTTCACTCTATGTTTAGCTTGTCCATTCCTTATAGTCATCTCTTAGGGTCTCTGCTCACCATACAATAGTGTTAAATGTTAGCATACGAAGCTGCCATGTATCTACTCATCTGGCAGGAGGCCTCAGTGTTATGCTTGAGGTCTCGAATGGTGAGCACAGATTAGCGTGAAAGCGGGTCAAGCCTAGAAATTACCTGACCTCAGGTTTCAGTTTCTCGTACTTCATAAAACCAGGGTACTGAGAACAGATTGTCTCCCAGGAGACTGTCATGTTTGAGGGGAAAGTTTGTGCATGCAAAGTGGCCAGCAGGGGCTGGTACGTGGGGGATGCTCAAAGCTGTCAGTTCTAACGGGCCTCTGCAGGCAGGCATTATGAACATCATTTTACAGATGATAACAAGGGTGGGGAGGGGGATGGTGTGTGGACCGAGGGAGAGCTTGCTCCAAGCCCTCTAAGTAATGATTTCAGGGCTTGAATGCAAGTTTGAGTCCAGAGTCAAGGTTCTACACTAGTCACCCTACCTATCTCCCAGCTCAGCCAGGCTAGAGATTTCCTGCACCCTTTTATTACAGTCCTGGGACATTCCTCTTCTAATCTGACCTTAAAAGTTCTGACAGATCCCTCCCACTGTGTAGCTTCTTTGGTCTTAGTTTGAGGTCAGGACCTACCCCCTGGTGGCAACTTCCAGAAGTGCAAGGTTGAGCCTATGTGGATTCTCAGATGCTACCCTGACAATGGATGGCTGAAACTCTCAGTGGATGTTCAAGTGTCTCTCTTCTGGCTCCCTCACACGTTCATTTACTTTAAATACATGGCTCTTCTGTGTAGCCTAGGATACACTGGAACTCACTATATAGCCCAGGATGTCTCCAAACCTGTGAGGAGTTTTCTGCCTCACTCAGCCTCTTGAGTGTTGAGATTAAGATTGGGGCCAACATCCCAGCTACAGCCCCTTGTTGAAACGATGCGGGAGGCCAATTGTGGTGGCACATGCCTGTAAGCTTCGTACTCTGAAGGCATATGCAGGAGAATCAGGAGATCAAGGCTAGCCTCTGCTACTTTGTAAGTTCAAAACCAGCCTAGGTTATAAGAGACTTAACACCCCCCCCCCCCCAAAGAAACCTACCCACACCAGTAATATGGGAACTCCAATCATCTGCACTCTTAACTGCTGCATGACACTGGAGGTCAGTTCCAAGCCAAAGTACAAACTAAACTAAGCCACTAGCATTTGCTGTGGGCCAAGTACTGACACGGCACCTCCACTAACTCTTCAGAATGGCCCTGTGAAGTGGGAGATGTCTTTATTTTACACGTGACAGCTCACAGAGCTACATGGTGCACTCAAGGCTGACCTGCCAGTCAACAACTTGGTTGTAGTCACTTCCTGGCCATTTCTGTCTTGGGGAGTGGCTGAGGGGGCAGCTGCTCACAGGCTCTAACGTGTTCTCTCTCTCTCTCTCCCTCCCTCCCTCTTTTCCTCCCTCCCTTCCTCCCACAGATTTTGTGGGCACTACAGTAAGTTCCGTGCTGAGGCCAGGAGGTGATGTCTCTGGTTGGGGAGTCCTACCATGCCCTGTTGCTCACACACAGGGACCCTGAAAGCCGGGATTGGAGTCCAGGAGTTGGCCTGACCTCAGCATATCCTGTCTGCTGCCCTCTCATGCCTGCGTTCAAGCTCCAGACCCAAATCTCTAACTGACTGCACATGGACCTCCAGGCTCTGAAGAGAGGCAGGTGCTGGGTGGCAGCCTGGCAGAGGGCAGAGGCCCTTGAGATCCACAGAGAGCCTGATTCTGGCCCTGCCTCCATTTGGACCTAGTGGAGCCTGGGTCACCCTATCTGGTCCCTCAGTTTCCTTCTCTCCTGTGTAGACTAGCTGGAGGTCCCCAAGGATCCCCAGGGAAAGGAGGCTCTGCAGTGCAAGCTCCTTGGACTCCTTCAATCTGGAGGTCTGGCTGCTGTGTCCTTGCCTGTCAGTCCCTATCTCCTAGAGAGACTTATTCAAGACGCTGCCCCAGGAGGGCCAGACTCTTTCCTACTTTATTTTTATTTGCTGATGATGGTCCCACCACATCTGCCACAAAGCTCCAGGTGCCACCAGCCCCCCAACGGGGCCTCCTCTGCCTCCCTCATTCACGCCTGCACCCAGCTCTCAAAGGAACCTGAGCCGTGCTGAGGGAGAAAGGATAGGGTCTTCCTTCCCGCTGCTGGTAGTCTCTCATCACCTCAGAGTCTGGGGTGGGGCACGGGCTCCGGAGGCTGTGGGAGGAGGCAGCAGTTGGAGTTTGCCAACATCCCAGCCTGGAGTTGGCCTGGCCTCTTCCCTACTGGGATATCTCACTGGTGACTGGCTCCTCAAGCCTGGCCTGTTTTGTACAGCATAGACTTCTCAGGCCCATTGTCAGGGTTGGTGGCTGTGGAGAGGGGGCACAGAGGTGGGGACTTAGGGGACACCCCTCTCCTTCTTATGCTTCCTACACCCTGGACATCTGCCAAGGGCAGAGACTGTCTTGCGTCTTTGATACTTTTCTGCCTAACTTGAACTTGCAGGTCACCTCTGAACAGGGTACCCTTGTCCCCACCCCAGGCCCTGTTACCCTGTCCCTGCCTCTTTCTCCTCTTTGCCCACTTCTCGCCTTGCGATAAGCCCAGGGTCTGCAACCTCATGGGCAGTGCTTGGAGCTGAGGTAGGTGTGTGTGCGTGAATATGTGTATGACTGTGTGTGTTCGAGTGACTGTGTGTGTGTGTGTGTGTGTGTATGTGTGCAAGTATGTGTGTGTGCACTAGTGTGTGTGAGTGTGTGCGTGTGCATGTGTTAAAGGGAAGGGCAGATGAGAAGATTTCTCTTCCTCTCCCACTGTGGGGGGATACTCCCTCCCCCCTTAGCAGGGAGAAAATGAGGGAGATTCCAGGTGTTTTATTTTTTTCTTTTGTTGTTGTTTTGTTTTGTTGTTGTTGTTGTTGTAGATTTTGGCCATCTTTGGTTACCTTATGGATCTGGTGGCAGAGCCATCTAATCATAGACAAGCCTTCAGTCCCCAGTGGAGGGTGGCAGACTAGCTTCATGAAACATAATGTCTCCTAGGGCACGCGGCCTGTTGCCTGGTCCTAGCGTTGAGGAATGTGTCTCCTATAGGCTGTGCAGGAGGCTTATCACTTTTGTGTGTTACGTGGGCCTCAGCAAGAGTGGAAGCGTGGCTAGTTCATGAGTTTGCTGTCCTTGTGTTCATGTTTGTAGGACCTGGAGGTGAGTTAGGATTCCTGAGTAAGACCCATGACCCAAGGCTGCCTCAGCAGGACCCTAACAAAAATCTGATGCTGGTTGCTAACAGAATTCCTGACACTTGGAACTTGCCAGATCCCATTTCCATGTTTTATCCTCTCTTCTCCAGGCTAGACACCTCCTCCCAAGCTTTGGTCACTGTCCTTGTGTTCCCCAACACTTGTCCCCACCTGGTCCCTTCCTGAAGCCACAGTACTGGAGTCATCTTCAGCAGGTAGCTAGGAGACTGGGAATGGACGGGAGGGTGGGGGAGCCTTGTCTGAAGGAGAGGGAACAGGAAGTCAGTTCCTCAGGTTCAAACCGGAAGAAGGGGTCCAGGTAGTGATGAAAGGGGCAGGATCAGGTGACTAACTGGGAACTGGGCAGGAGCAAAGCTGGAGAGGCAAAGATGAGACAGGAGACATGGAAAGGGAGGGATGGTGGTGGGGAGAAGGAGAAGTGAAGAATTGAAATGGGGTTTCCATGGATGAGCAGCAGAGGAAGCCTGGGAAGTGGGAAATGGAGGTATAACTCAGTGAGCAAGAACAAAATGTGCAGAAACACTGGGGGTTGAGGAGGGCAGCCATGTGTGTGCTTGGAGAGTCTGTATTCCTAAAGGCACCTTCTCCCCAGGGGGTCCCTTGTGCTTTGGCAGACGGGCTAGAACTGACCCCTTGGAGACCAGGTGGCTAGAAGTCTTTGGCAGCTCTGATCCTTTGGAGAGGACTGTGTGTTTATAAGGGACCGACCAGGCCAGGCTGTGTTGGAAGCAGGCTAATCAAGACGATGGGGAGGAAGGACGTGGTTTCTTTTGGGGAGTAGTCTACCAGTGTTTTCGCCACCCTCCAGCCTACCAGTTGCTGCCCAGCGGTACAGTGTGGAGTTTTAGCTGGCAGGCTGAAATCTGCAGGAGTCCCAGGGTAGCATGGGGGGGGGGGAAGTAGTAATGGGAACCAAAGGGTGGTCTTGAAGACTCAGAACAGTTAGGGACAGAGAAAATGAATGCTTCAGCCAAGAACTCAGGTGAGGCTCCAAGTGACCTCCTAGCAGTTGATATGGAGCAGTTAGTGTCTGGGAGCTGCCGTTAGCCTTTGGGATAGGCTATGAAGATCAACATCTCTGTTTCTGATCACCAACCAAGAGCTTCCTGACTTAGGGTCCCTGAAAATTCTCAGCTATTTGTGACTGGATGGGGAGGCTGGTGTTTAGTTTGCTCCTGGCAGAGAGTGGAGAAAGCAGTTATAACTTCAATGGGGTCCAGCCTCTGCTCCAGAACACTGTTTAGACTAGTCCTTGGGGCTGTGGGAAGTAGAACACTGCCTCCTAAGGACCAGAGCTATAGAGGAAAGCCATCCCAAGGGCATGAGGATGTGGGGGAAGACTGCCATTCTTCTGGGGCCTGCAAGAGCCAAGATGGCGGCTTGCAGATGGTGCCGTTGGAGGACAGGAAGCTTCTACAAGTTGAGTCTCTCTGACAACAGAAGGGCTGGTCCTGCTCCAGACTCTGGTATGGACCGAAAAAGGGAAACCCTCTTCTTGGAAGGGATGGACTCCTAGCACAAGAGTCTTCTGGGGGTCCTTGTCTGGCTCAGAGCTAGCTTTTGGGTGGAACAGGAGTATTCTTGAGAAGTGAGCAGGAGTCACCAGCCCGCCCAGGACTCTGACTGGCAGTCCTCCAAGGACCTGTGCTGTGTGTTAGGGTAGCTTGGTGTTGTCTGTGCCCCCACTAGTAAGTTCTGTCTGAATGTGTCCTTGATGTTCACTGTCCAATTTGGTAACATTTCTTTTGGTCCCGCCCCCTTCTGCTGCTGCTGGATTTGAGCTTCAGTGCAGGTGGAATGATGTTCAAATAAAGACACAATTTATATCACCCATGCTGGCTGCCGCTCCTGAATCATGACCCAGGGGTTTATGGGTAGGATACAGCCCAACCCTTCATATGAATGGCTGTATATTCATAGGGTACTAGTGTTCAGTGTGACTTAATGACAGTGTCTGTTACAATGGCATTAAGGAAACAAAACAAAACAAAAACAAAAAACAAAAAACCTGGGCTGGAGAGATGGCTCAGCAGTTAAGAGCACTGATTGCTCTTCCAGAGGTCCTGAGTTCAATTCCCAGCGACCACATGGTGGCTCACAACCATCTATAATAAGATCTGATGCCCTCTTCTGGTGTGTCTGAAGATAGTGACAGTGTACTCACATACATGAAATAAATTTTAAAAATCTTTTTTAAAAAGGAAAGCAAAAAACCTTTGGGCTTGGTGACACACACCTGTGATCTCAGAAGACGGAAGCAGGAGGATTGTATATTTGTAGACTACATGAAGAGATCTAGTCTCAAGAAAGAAAAAAAAATGTCTGGGTGCTTCCAAAGCATGACTATGGCCCATGTCTCGAGCAGAAGTCTGAGTTCTGTCTGCATGTATACTTTCAGCATCACCTTCCCTCAGCATCTCTCACAGATGTGGTACTGGGACTGGAGGGATGGCTTAGCAGCGACAGGCAAGGGTTCTCTTCTCGAGGACCTGGGTTCAATTCCCAGCATCCAGGAGCATCTGCAACTCTAGTTTTAGGAGATCTGGCACCCTCTTCTAGTCTCCATTGGCACCAGGTATGCATGTAATATGAGCATGCGCATACAGGCAGGCAAAATGCTTTTGCACATAAAATACAAATTAAAAAAAAAAAAAAAAAAAAGCCAGGCAAGATGGTACAGGCATTCAATCCCAATACTTAGGAGCAGGGGCATGGTCTGTGAGTTTGCACTAGCCTGGTCTATATATCCAGTTCCAGACCAGCCAGGGCTACACAGTGAGATGTGAGGTGGGGGGAGAGGAAGAGGGAGAGAGAGAGCAAAGAAAACTCAATAAATATGTAAATTAAAAATAAGTATCTCACAGCCTGTGGCTGCTGGTGCCCCAGTCATTTGGTCTATGAGCCATTTGAAGCTGCCTGGAAATGCCACAGAACTGAGTCACCTGGCACACGTGACTAAAAGAGGCTGGAAACGCTAACAGAGCGAGTTGCTATCGCAAATGAAGCCCGGGTTCTGTGACACCAGCAGTGGCAGGCAGTAAACATTCTTGGTGGCACAGTCTTGATCCCACATGCAGGACTCTGACCACAGCAACAGCGATCCACTCTTTTGTGAGGACTTGGGGCAGCCAGAATACCTCTTTCTAGAACAATACTTACACAAATGGAGGAAAACTCCACACTGAAGAGATGAGAAGACCATTAATCACACTAAGGCGGTGGTAAAGTGATTGGGGAACACGTGCAAGCTGCACAGTGGACCACACGTTGCACACAAAGACTCGTTCTAAAAGTGCATCTGGATGTGGAGGCGAACATATCAAAAATATGGCGTCTTTGCTAAATGCCATCTTTTTGTGGGTGATCTTAGAGGAGGCACCTAACATGGCTTCTGGTGAAATGAGTGTATCCGGATGAAATCTTACTGTGTGGGGATGAGAGGCAGGCAGGCTGAAATGGAAGAGAAACCGCTTGAGCGACAGGTGGGTGGATTATGTCCCCGGGAGACTGAAAGCTGTGTGTGGGAGGTGGAGCATGAGGTGTATGAAATGTGAGGTGTGGAAGGGTCAGAGACGAAGCTGGGGGTCAACAAGGGTCTGACAAAACTCAGAACTAGGAGTAATGGAAGAGTGCTTAATTAGCTGGGGGTAGGTAGACCAGGGGCTACCTGTGTGTCCCTGGCTGGTCTGGAACTTACTGTTTGGACCAGGCTGACTGGGAACACGGAGATCTGTTTGTACGCCACCGCCCCGGGTAGGAATTTTTTGGTTTTTTTGAGACAGGATTCTGGTGAGTAGCCCTGGCTGGACTGAACTCAAAGTAATCTTCTGACCTGAGTTGGTAAGCGCTGGGATGAGAGGCAAATGCCACCGTGTCAGTCATGTTTCTCTCACTGTCATAAACCAGCGTGATCAAGGTAACTTGTAGAAGAAGAGTTTATCTGAGGCTTCTGGCTCCGGAAAGTTAGAATGCATGATGTCGGAGCAGAGCAGGTGGCAGGAGCCTGGAGCAGTTTCTATGAGCTTGGTTCTTAAACTGTAAGCTGGACACAGAACACACTAGGCCTGACATGATTTTTTAGAAATCTTCAAACCCCACCTCCAGTGACATGCTCTGTCATTGAGGGAACATTTCCTCCAAACAGGGGCCAAATATTCAAATACCAAAGACTTCTAGGAGAGACCTCACTCAAACCATCCCCGTTGCCACGTCTAGTTCACAGAACTAAACAGGGCTCGAATTTTCAGTACAATTACTTTGGTGTGGTGATAATAAAAGGGTCAAAAGGAGATATTTTGGAGGCTGAAGAGATGGCTCAGTGGTTAAAGTAGTTAAGTGGTTAAAGAGCCTGCTCTGGCTGAGGGGGTTCCCAGTACCCACAAAACAGCTCACAACCACCTGTACTCAAGTTTCGGAGGATATGGTGCCCTCCAAGATCACATATGGGGCACACACACACACACACACACACACACACACACACACACATCAATTAGTTAAAATATAAACTTAAAAATATATTTTAAATAATAAATTTGGGGACTGGAGAGATGGCTCAGTGGGTAAGAGCTAAGAGCACTGGCTGTTCACTCACAGGACCCAGGTTCAATTCCTACTACCCACATGGCAGCTCACAACTGTCTGTAATTCCAGTTCCAGAGGATCTGACATGCTTACATAGACATACATGCAGCCAAAACACAAATGCACATAAAATAAAAATAAATAAAACTTTGAAAAAATAATAAAAATAATTTTAAAAAAAGAAGACAGTTGGATTGAGAGATGGCTCTATGGGTAAGAGTCTGTAATGCTAAGTGATCTGAGCTGGACCCCTCGGACCCACATGGCACAAGAAGAGAAATGGCACAAGAAGAGAACTCCCACAAGTTGTTTGACCTTCACATGTGCACAGAGGCTATGCTCTCCACCAGGTAGAGCTAAATAGAAAGACGTAAAAAAATGATGAAGCGTGAAATGCTTGGCAGATTTGTGTGTCATATTTGCACAGAAGTCATGCTAATCTCTACGTTGCTTCAAGTTGAGTAGATGTGCTGTCAAAGTTGGGATGACACAGTTTAAAGAGGATAAGAGAGAGCTAGACACCTGGTGCTCAGTGAGGTTATGGCAGTAGATCTGGGAGAGGGAGGGAGTTTGTGCTCGGGAGTGGAGTTGAGGACACTTAGTAACTGGTTTTCTGATAAAAGATACAGTGTCAGTAACATCAAGAAAGATGGAAAGCTTGAAAAAAATTTTTTTCTGAGGGACTAGGAAGATTTGCTAAGATGTCAGGAGACTTGTCAGTGGGAGGCCACCCTGACAGACGGGGGCCATGGGCAGCAGCACTCACGTCATAGTTGTGACCTAACTAATGTGACTGTGCAGTGTAAAGGGAGCCAGCAGGAGGTTAGAAGATGCCTGGTGTAGAGACTGGTCAGAGGAAGAGAGGACAGAAGTGTGCCAACCCGTGAGAGAACTTCAAGTGTGCTGCCATGAAAACCAAGGACAAGCAGAGAGGTCCGGCATTAAGGGGCTGACGATGAGGCCACCAGTGAGTTGGTAAACACACTGGGGACAGCTAAGGTGAGGTTTGTTCAGGGTAAGAGCAGTTGGTGCTAGAGTGGCAGAGAGGGAGAACTAAGTGCTGAGGATTCCTTCGTGATCTGCTGGTTAGACCCATGACCCAGCCAAGGACGAGAACCCAGAGGACGCAGCAGAAACTCTAACTATGTGGGTGTTTCCAAAGATCACAGGTGTGAGGAGGGTATGGGATGGAGGAGTGCAAAAGGGGCCAGCTCTGTAGGGGTGGGAGCTAGCCCAGAGTGCAGAGGTGGGGACTGAAAAGATGTCCGAGCTCTGGCCTGATGAAGTCTATTTTCTCAGTGAACCAAGAGATGACAGTAGGGGTTAGAAATGGATGCTCAAGTAGCTAAACCTGAAGACACGGTATGGCAAGGTGGCTGTGGATCTGCCATAGTCTCAATCAACAGGATGAAGGCTGAGAAGGGGACAGGTCTGCCCTGAGATCTGAGTAGGTGTTAGACAAGGAAGGCCTGGAAGAGGCTCATGGGAGGGAAAAATGGAGGAACTAAGGGATTAAAGTCTCTCTGTCTCTCTATCTCTGTCTCTCTGCCTCTGTGTCTCTCTGTCTCTCTGTGTGTTGTTTTGTTAGCTTTTTCAGGACAGGGTTTCTGTCCCATAACAGCTTTGGAACTTTCTCTGTAGACCAGGCTAGCCTAGAACTCACAGAAATCTGCCTGCCTCTGCTTCTGTCTCCTGAGTGTTTGGATGAAAGGTCACCCAGGACTGAGGTTTTTGTGAAGCAGAAGGAAGGACAAGAGATTGTGAGGACAGAGGTCACCTGACTATTCCCAGAAAGACTTTGAGAGGAACCTGTACACGCTGTTTCCCCCAGTTTGGGGGAAATGTGGTATAAGTTAGCTTGGAGGGCAAGGCACCACAGAGCAGCCTAACAACATGGAGGCTCTCTAGAGAATGATAAAGAAATGATGATGAAAGGGTCTAGAGCAGGGATTTTCTCAACCTGTGCGTCAAGACTGCTTTGAGTTAAATGACTCTTTCACAGGGGTCACATAAAACCATCAGAAAACACAAATATTTAGATTATGATTCTTAACAGTAGAAAAATCAGTTATGAAATAGCAATAAAATAATTTATGACTGGGGGTCACGATGACATGAAAAGTTGCATTAAAGGGTCGCACAGCACCAGGAAGGTTGAGAACTACTACACTAAAGGAAGGACCCAGAGCCTCAGGAGGGAGAGAGAGGGTATTTTAATCTTGTGAACAAGATGCTACTGTCTGGGAAATTTAATGAGAACCTCGATGCAACCAGTTGAGAGGTAAGGATGAGGTTAAATGATCTGTAAGGGTGAGGTGGTGTGTATCTTGCAATCTTATTTTTTTCCAAAAGGGAGGTGGAGGCAGGAGAATCATGCATTCAAGGTCATCATACTTGGCTAAGAAGAAGAAAGCTAGCCTCACCAACACAAGACACCCCCTTACACACACACACACACACACACACACACACGTGCACACATACCATCTTCAATGGAAGTGAGATCCAAATAAAGTCAGTGAGATGAAGGGGGCAAGGTTTATCTATAAAGGAGAGGGGTGTTCTGAAAACAGCAGAAAGGACGTGAGAAAAGGGATATTAGAGGAGTGGCTGCTGGCAAGAATGCTGTTGGGAGTCAGGATGAATAGCACACATTCATTCTGGGAGGTCAGTCTTGTGGGGAGACACACACAAGGGTAGGTTGATGTTGGCTGCTGGAGCCCAGCTGCAGGATTCACTGGGTGGACTGGCACGTCTTCAAATTCATTCACTCACTCAACGAAGCACTCAGTGAACATCTACCTGGGTAGGCGCCTAGGCCTGAGGTGTACGGAAACACACCATTTTCGGGTTTTATCAACCACCTCTTTCTTACCAACCACCAATTTCTAGTGGCCTGTCATTGATTTCAAACCACCACCAAAGACACCCCAGAAAAGGCTGGGTGCAGATAGCCACCGACTCCTCCATATGCTGCCGAAGAACAGCCTCAGCATTTTCTTCAGAGCGACTGTGACTTGACTTGTATGGTAATCACTTCCCAAGTACTTATGGTTTCTGTTTATGCTGAAACTCTGACAAATATGGCTTGCCCCTTTTGAAAATGAATCATCTTCCTCGACTTATTTGAGACTAAGCATCCAAGGTGGGATTTGGCTGGCTTCCCTCTTGCTGGGTAATTCCTTTTATGTTTTAAAAAATATTTATAATGTGTGTGTATACCTTTGTGAGTTTATGTGCACAAAGTGTATGCAAGAGAAAAAGGGCAGCAGATCCCCTGGGGCTGGAGTGACAGGCATTGTGAGCCACCACGTGGGTGCTGGGAACTGACCTTGGTAAGTGCTCTGAATTGCTGAGCCATTTCTCTAGGCCTGATTTATATTTTTGTTTGTTTGCTTAGTTGGTTGGTTGCTTTAAAAAAAAAAAAAAAACAGACATCACTATGATGCTCTGGCTGGCCTAGAGCTCTCTGTCCAGAGTAGGTGTATACTTGGCATCGATGTTACTGCATTTGTTTTCTAACTGCTTAGATGATGGTGTTCAATAGTGTGTGAAGATTCTCTTGTTGGGTAGTTAGGTTTTGCCTTTCTTTTTAAATTTCACACAAATTGGTAATTGAATACAGATGCTTAGTCGAAATCAAATGCGTATCTGTGTTTTACATTTTTTCTTCTCTGTGTATGGGCGTTTGGCTACAGGTATGTTTGTGTTTCAAGTGTATGTCTGGTGTCCACATAGGCCAGGACATCAGATCCCCTGGAACTGGAGTTACAGATGCTTCTGAGCCACAATGGAATAGCAACCAGTGCTCCCAACCACTGAGTCATCCCTCCAGCTGCTGATACTCACATTTTAATGACTTCTTGATAGATTTTTTAATCAAAAATTATATAACGTCTGTTGTCAACATCTGCTAATAATTATTGCTTGGATCTTTAGTTTGTTATGGGAATATTTCCATAAAGGAAAGCTTATGCATCCTTGTAACTGTTGAAATCTTTACCAGTTTTTTTTTTTTTTAAAGAAAGGCCAGAGATGATTAGAGAGCTCAGTGGTTAGAAGATGAATGGAGGGATTGCTCAGTGCTTAGAGAGAGTACTCACTCACTAGTGACCAAAGGACTTGAGCTCAGCTCCACTTGCCACCTCACGATAGCCTGAAACTCCAGTTCCAAAGGATCTGATGCCCTTTTCTGGACTCTGTGGGAGCCTGTATACACCTGGTGCATATACATTACTCAGGTTCACACACGCAAATAAAAAATAAGTAAATGCTAAAAAGTAGGCTGTGTTTTCTCTAGTATCTTTCAAAAAGAACAATTGTTTTGGTTATGAATATATGAATTTAAACACATTTAATTGCTGGAGAGATGGCTCAGCGGTTAAGAGCACTGACTGTTCTTCCAGAGGTCCTGAGTTCAAATCCCAGCAACCACATGGTGGCTCACAACCATCTGTAATGAGATCTAATGCCCTCTTCTGGTGTGTCTGAAGACAGCTACAGTGCACTTATATATAATAAATAAATAAAATTTTAAACAGGTTTAATTGCCTATTTGGTTGTACATATAATTCTAACCGTTGCTCGGGGGCACCCCATCTTTGATGAACAAACTCTTCTCTATGTCGGTAAGAGTCCTTGGGTCACTGATGTGTGCCAGGATAACACTGCACATATCTTCTTTCAAACTTGTAATCAGCCATTTCCCTAAAAGAACTGAAAACTATTTCTACACCCTGACATTCATCAGAGCCAAGACATCCACTCTGTAGACAGATATGGGATTTCTCCCAATGACTAATGCATAGTTCGCCCTGACAGAGGTGCTGCCTACATTTTGTCATCGATGTCCCCCTTTGCTCTACACCAAGTGTTCTGGCTTTTAAAGGAACTATTTTGTGGAGCTTAAGTTCCGGTTCACCACCAGTAAGAAGAAAGGGAACATCTGGTTCTTACGGTTGTACTGCAGACAAGCTTTATGGCTAAAATCCTACTTATTTTGGTGTTCATTAGCAGTTATGTGTGGTAGCAGTAACACAGCCAGAGATTTAAGTTACTATCTGTCAGACTCAACTTTGATGTCTCTCAAGGGTTTGGTCAGCAAAAACTCAAATAAAACCCTGAGGACAGCAGTATCCCTCAAGTTCTTCAAAAACCTACTCCTTTTTGATACCGGTTCTTCTTACGCAATCAAGGCTGGCCCGGAATTTCAGTTGTAACCCAGGGTGCCCTGAAATCCCCTATGTAGTATATAGTATAATGTGGGACTTACCATCCTCCCATACTAGCTTCCCAAAGCACATTTCCAGACCCTGCCTAACTTTTGCATATTGATTACTACCGACAGAAAGATCAGTTGGTGTGTGTCTAGCATACATATAGCACTGTGTTTGAACCCCAGTACCACAAGAAAGCAACAAGAAAATGCTCCTACTCTCCTGAAAGAGAAAACTTCAAAAAGTTGATATGGTTTAACTTTTATTTCATTATAAAATATGAGACAAACATCTCTCTCTCTCTCTCTCACACACACACACAAAATAAAATGTAACACAAAATAAAATCCAGTATCTTAATTAAAATTTCTGTTTATTTTTTGAGCTAAAGATTCAGTCCACAACAGTGGTTCTCAACTTTCCTAATACTGAGACTCTTTAATAAGTTTCTCACATTGTGGTGACCCCTAATCCTAAAATTATTTCACTGATACTTCATAACTACAATTTTGCTACTGTTACAAATCCTAATGTAAATATCTGATATATAGGATATTGAATATATATATATATATATATGATCCTCTAAAAGGGGTATGATCCACAGATTGAGAACCTCTTGTCTAGGCTGGTCTCAAATTCAGTGATCTTTTTCTCTCAAGTGCTGGTGTAAGGATGTCTTGGTATTGGCTTTCTGGGATTAAATCTACTAAGTATGTTCTCTAATTTGCTTTCTGTTGCTGTGATAAAGCACCATGACCAAAGCAACTCAAGGGAAAGGGTTTACTTCAGTTTAAACTTTACAATTCATCATCTGGAGAAGCCAGGGCAGGAACAGAAGTAGGAACCTGGAGGCAGAAACTGAAGCAGAGACCATGCAGGAGTGCTGCTGACTGGCTTACTTAGTCTCTGACATAGCTTAGGCCCAGGGGACCATACAGCCCTCAGTAGGTGGGTCCTTCCACATCAATCAGTGCCTTAGTTTGGGTTTTATTGCTGTGAAGAGGCACCAAGGCAACTCTTAGGAAAACATTTTAATTGAGGCTAGCTTATAGTTCCAGAGGTTTAGTTCTTTATTATCATGGAGGGAAAGCTGGCAGTATGCAGGCAGACACAGTACTATAGAGAAGGTATAGAGAGTTCTACATCTTGATCTGAAGGCAGCAGTGGGTGACTAGTACATTGGATGTAGTTTGAGCATAGGAGACCTCAAAGCCTGTCCCTTTTTCTTTAAAAGGAGTAAGTTGTGTACAGGGGGCTTAAATGCTTTATAGACAAAACAAAAAACAAACAAGAAAACCAAAACTGTGCTGGAACCAACTTATTCATCATCATCTTCATCATCTTTGTCTTCCTCGTCTTCCTCATCTTCCTCTTCTTTTTCTTGCTCTTTTCAGTCTCTACCATCCCCCCTTTTCTGCTGTATCAGGTTTCCCTTTAGCTCTGTAGGCAGCAATATCCTTCTCATACTTTTCCTTCGGCTTGGCAGCCTTTTTCTCATAGGGCTACTTGTCATCCATGGCAGTGTTGTTCCACATCTCTCCTAGTTTCTTTTCGACATCACCAATGGATAAGTCAGGATGCTCGCCTTTGATTTTGGGCAGTACTCAGAATAAGAAGAAGACCGAAGGAGGCCTCTTGGGTGCATTGGGGTCCTTGAACTTCTTTTTGGTCTACCCTTTGTGGGGATGAAGGTTTTCATTTCTCTTTTATAATGAGCCTTGTCAGCTTTTGCCATATCTTCAAATTTCCCCCTTTCTTTAGCAGACATGGTCTTCCACCTCTCTGAGCACTCCTTGGAGAACTCCGAGAAGTTGACAGAAACAACCGGGTGCTTCTCCTTGTGCTCCTCCCGACAGGTTTGCACAAAGAACTGACATAAGGACATTTTGCCTCTCGGCTTCTTGGGATTGCCTTTGTCCATGTTTAATTGATTTTCCTCAGAGAAGCAGAGTCACCCAGTGCCTGCCCGGCTCTTGCTTGCTCCGGCGCTGTCTCTATGGAGCGCAATGGACTGCAATGGCTGTGAGAACGGGAGTCAGTGTGTGTGCCTTTGAATAGATCACATCTCCTTCCTTGACCTTGAGGTATGATTGAGAAACTACATAATCAAAACATGTTTTATATACATGTACAGTCTAAGAATGAACACATTCATCACATTTCTTATTTTATTTTTGTGGTGAAAACATTCTAGGTCTCCTCTCAAAACAAATTCCAAGCCACCATTTGTACACTGGGTCTGGATAAGTTACTCATGCCATTTGCTGACGATTAACGTTTTTTAATCCTGTGACCTCTGGCAACCACCCTTCTTTTTCTGACTTTAACTTTTAGACTTCACATATAAGTGAACTCATGTAGTGCGCTCATCTGAGGCTGGCTTTTTTCACGTAACATGTTATTCTAATAGGTAGGATTTCCCATTTGAAAGGTTGAACATTGTTATGATCCTTTTTCCATTTGTATGGACCTCCACCTAGCCAACTTTATTTTGTTCTTTCTGATGCTACTGCAAATGGAAATTTGATTTCCTCTAAGAGTAACTGTGTAGAAATGTAACTTGGCTTGTTTTTGTTTAGAGAGGGTCTCATGAAGCCCAGGCTTGCTTCACACTTATTTTGTAGCTAAAGATGATTGTGAACTGCAGAGCCTCTTGCTTCCACCTCCTAATTTTGGGATCACAGGCTCATAGAACTTCACCCAATTTGTAAATTGATTTTGGATCTTGCTACTTTTGCTGTACTTACTAATCTTGACCAGCAAATGTCCATGTAGGCTCTTTAGGGGTTTCTGTATATAAGGTTAAATCACCCTTTCTGCACCAATGTGTAGTCCAGGTTATCCCACAACTTATATCCTTTTCACTCAGCCTTCCAAGTACTCAGATTATGAGTGTTAAACATTTATGGTGTTTATGTTGAGCATAACATAATCCCCACTTAATTGGGATGAATATTATTTTAGTAATATGCTAAATTCAGCTATCAATCATCTCGATTGGTATGGGAAGAAAATGCATTTTTTTTTCAGGAAATTGGTATATTAGCACAAAGTAATTGCCATCCAGAAGTGAGCCTTGCCAGCCTCCCTGGGATTTATTTGCATGTTTATCTTTGGTTACTCTGTATGTATATGGTGGTAATTCACGGCTTTAGTTTTCAAGTCTCTCAGGATGTATGCTGAACACCTTCCCGTATATGTTACTTGCCATGTTCCAATCTTTTGTCTGTTTTAGTTTGCTTTGAAACAGGGTTTCTCTGTGTAGACCTGGCTATCTTGGAACTCACTTCTTAGACCAGGCTGACCTTGAACCCAGAGATCTGCCTGTCTCTGCCTCCCCAAGTGCTGGAAATAAGAGTGTGCACCACCACTGCCTGGCTTATTTTTGCCTGTTTTTAAAGAAGGGTGCTTTCTCCCTGTTTGGTTTAAGTTTCCTTGTTCATTGTAGATTAATAGCCCTTACTCTGTTACTTGACCATGCCTTCTTCAGAGAACATGTTTTAATTTTAATAAAGTCTATTTTGACAGGTGTTTCTTCATGGATCCTGTCAATTTTGGATTTAAAGCCATCCTTGGATCAGAGAGATGGCTCAGTGGGTACAAGCACTTTCGGCTTACTATGATGAGCTCAGTTTAATCCTTGGGATCCACATGGTGGAAGAAGGAAATAAACTTTTGCCAAGTCATCTTCTGACCGCCACATGTGCATAGTGGACATAGATGTGTGTCCAAACACACCAGAAACGTGAAAATAACCAGTTAAGTAAGGCTTCCACCTGCATGGTGTTGGCACACAGGTGTGTGTCACCATACCCAGCTCTCCTTTCTTTCGTAGATGGATGCCCAGTTATCTCAGAACCATTTGTTGGAACAACTCTTTTCTATTGACTGGCATCTTCTTAAAGGTCAGAGAAGCACATTTGTGTGACTTCCTCTGTGATGTTCTATGATCGATGTGCCAACTGCTCCACACTGACTCCATTATCACAGTTACCGTAGCATTCTTTACAGCGGATGAAGTTAGGTCACAGAGGTCCAGCAATAATAGAAATAATGTTGAGCTCTAACTCAGATTGCATTGATCCATCTCCCACTCAGAAAAGCTGGCATCTCCAGCACACTCTGCCATCCTACCATTGTACATGGGACATCTCATCTCTCCGCTAACTTAGATCTTTTATTTTTTGCCAGTATCTTATGATCCCCATATAGACCATTTCCCAGTTGGACTTCTACCTACAGATTTCACTTTATAAAATAATGTAATTTAAGTGTATGGGTGATATGCTCCAAGACCTTCAGTGAGTTCTTAAAATTACAGAAAATACTGGATATCCAGATGCTCCTCACTTAGGAAAGCTTAACTTATGACTCTAACTTCACAACATAACAACTATTCCATTCTTCATTGTCAGACAGCATTAGGCATTTGACACGTTATTATAAAACAGGCTTTGTGTTGGGTAATTTCCCCAGCTGAAGGCTAATGTAAACATTCTGAGAAAGGCTATGATAGGTTAGGGTGACTTATGATGATCAGTTGGTTAAGGGTATTAAAAACATTTAACTTACACTGTTTTCAACTTAGATGTCGGAGAATTTTCCCTGCATGCTGTATCCGTGTACCACAGACCTGAAATACCCAGAAGCCAGAGGAGGATGTTAGACTGAAGTTACAAATGGCTGTGTGTCACCACCCAGGTGCTGAGAATTGAACTTCGGTCCCTTGGAAGAAAAGTGCTCTTAACCTCCGAGCTGTTACTCCTTTTAATAGGAGTTAAGTTTGTATACACTTGGAGAAAGGAGACATGATATGGCAAGATTTTTCTCTCAAATGTGAGGGTACTCTCTTTTTGCTATGTGTGTAAAGAATTTATAAAATATATAGACTGGAAATCTGAGTTAAGTTTGACATAGAAATTCACATCCAATTGTTTCTCTAAGTTAGGAAAAGGAGTTACTAAATATCCTTAGCTAGAACATTCTGGTTTTTATGGGATAGTCCTAGTTTCTAAATACCATATTTAAGGGAATTTCTGTTCTCTCCATTTCTATTTCTTAACCCTTTCCTGCCCAGTTCCCTTTCCATAAGGAGTTTCAGGATGCACTTCTTTCCTGGAGTTAGTACTAGGCTTTGCAGTGAACCTAACTCAGCTTCCTTGACTCATTGCCAACCCCTCAGTTTGACCCACTGCTCTTAAGCTGCCATGGCCTGCTCTAGTGGCACCTAGAGATGACTCATTTTTGCTGTGAAACTTGTCAGTTTTGTTGCAACAAATGGTCATGCTGTCATTACAGAACTTCGACAAAGAAGGTTTTGAATGTAAAAAAAAAAAAAAAAAAAAGCAGGTAAAAATACAGGAAGCCTCCCCCCTTCCTTCAAGTATTCACCTGAGCCTCATTGTGCATTATTGAAGTTGTTTTCAGTGCAGTTTTGAGGCAAATGTTTACTCCATTAGGACAACTCTGTAAAGTTCTGGTGGGAAAGGCAGCAGTAAGGAGTAACAGTTTGGGACTGTGGTATTTCTAATAGTTTCCAGTTTCCTTGGTAGGCAGTAAACTGTCCAAAAAGTGACTGGGGTATTTCTAAATTTTAATTTAAAAATTAGAAACGGGAATCCTCATTACGTGTTGTTAAATGTCAAGGATAACTGATAACATGGGCAGTGGGCTAAGGCAAGTGTTAGGAATGTGTGTGGTTCCACCATGAGAGTAGCTTACGCCATTAGTATTGCTCAGCCAGTAAGAGCACGGGCTGCTCTCATGGATCAGGGTTCAATTCCAAACACCCACATGGTGGCTCACAACCTGTAAGTCCAGTTCTAAGTGATCTGCTGTTCTCTTTTGGTCAGCACACACAGTACAGAACCCAAGAGCGTGTATGTGTACACACACACACACACACACACACACACACACACACACACACACACACACACACACACACAAAGAGAGAGATTGATTTAGTAACATAGCTAGCACCTGATAACTGCAGATCAAATTTCCAATAAGCAGCTAACTGTTGTACCTTCCGATTTTGCATACAGAAAGTGAGTTGTCAATGATTAAGTAAAAACACCTTTCATGTCTGTTAGAAAACAGATTTATTCACAACAGAAGTCATGAAGTGTGCCTCAATATTGCATTTCAGTTTTCATTTTCACTTTCCAGGTCTGGCCTGATTCCTTCACAAAATTATGGTAAAAGCTACAATAAACATGAAACTACTTGTTTTAAAGAGAGAACCATGTAACATATTTTCCTCTTATCCGAGGCAGAATTAAGTGGTGGATCGTGACAGGCATTTTAGGTATTCCTAGAAAATCCACTAGAAAATCCACTACAAAATACCCTAGGAATCCTTGGCTTCCAAGTACTTTAGAAACAATACAGTTACCATGTCTGAATACCTTACACACTCACTAAAACATAGCTGGTTAGAGGGACTGAGTCAACTTCTGCCAATCAAATCCACTGCCAATTTCCTGCTGTGTAACTCTAAAATATATCCGATTTCAGATACTTTATCACTGTCATCTTAACAGGTTAGGGTTCTCTAGAGTAACAGAATTTATAGAATAAACCTCTTATATATAGAAAGGGGACTTATTAAAATGACTTACGGATAAGGTCCAGCTAACCCAAAAGTCCAACAATCCAGTAGCTGCACACTCCACAAGGCAGGCTGTCTCATCGGATCTTCACTGCACACTGGACTCCTGAAGAAGTAGGCTCTAATGTCAAAGAATGGACCTGCTAGCAAGGCAAGGGTAAGCAGGCAAAGAACAAAGCTTCCTTCTTCCATATCCTTATATGCTTCCAGCAGAATTAAAGGTCTGTCTTCCTGCCTCAAGTTCCAGAGTAGGCATCACAACAACCATTGCATTGTTTGCCTGAACAATTGTTAATGTCTGGAAACTATTTTCTCTGTTTCTATTACTTTCTTCCACAACAGGATCATGTCAATCTTAAAGAGAGGAATTGTAAGAAAACCACCACCAGTAAACCATACAGTAGACCATGCTGCCACTTACCCACTGCTGAAAATTATGGACCCCTCATTTAGGGACAAGCTACAACCAAATCTAATCTGCCGTCTACCCGTTTCTTGCTGTTCACACAGTCTACAGTTCCATAGAGCTGAGATAAGATGACAAATGCCACAGCTTACCACATCTGCTCTAGTCCATCACTGGGACTTCAGTTAGTCCCTTTGCAGCTCCATCTCAATCCAGCTTTTCCTAATGGAGCTGACACTTTCTGAAATGTCACATCACCAGTGATGCCCCCACTCCCCAGTCACTAAGGTCTCAGTTTCAATGTCAAATCCTTGGAGAATTTTCCTGACCTAACAAACAAGTGTGGCCCTTTCAACCATAGTGACCAGCCTGGAAAACTGCAACTCATAGCTATCCCAGGATATATGCAGCATGCAGGGGCTTTGGATGACCCCAACTTTGTTGGCACCACCTAATAGCACCACAGCCAGTAGCCAGTTGAACGTTTTCTTCTGTCTGGCCTCATCAAGTTCACAGTTGTTCTCACCTGGTATTATCGGCTGATGACAAGTGTTGCCTCTTTTTTGTGCAGGCTAAGTGTCAGGGGAATGTAATTGCCTGTTTTTCCTGGGGTGCTCTTCCAAGGCTATTTGGGGTGCTTCAGTGACTTGGCCTGACTGTGGTGTCCTCCAGTGATATGCTCTTGGTTCCAAAGCTGCAGATGGGGTTTGGGAAGAGTGGGTGCTTCCACTTAAGGCTTATGGTGTCACCAAGGTGAAAACGAGGAATAAAGTGGAACTGGACATTAAAATTACACGATAGTGTTTATCTCTCCCCTACACATTAAGTTCTAGGAGAGAAAAGACCTTGCCTTGTTCAGACCCATTTCCATTTTAAATCAGCCTAACATCCTTTTACCACCAATAATGGCTGGCATTGCCTTAAATGAGAAACACCAATGTATAGCTGCTGAGTAAATGACACACACCAGACACTGCTCCAAGTGAAGTCAGCTTCCAGAGATGTGTTCTGACATTCCAAGTCTGCATTAGCACTGGCCGGATGTCAATTACAGATGGCCACAGAGAAAGTCAGGATTTTTGGCCCCATAACTCCACTAACAGCAACACAGGACAAGGGTCCACCATGCCTTTGGTCAGAAAAAGATCAAATCAGGGAAAGTGATGTTGCGTAACAGAATAAATACATCCTTAACATTATGATGATTATGGTTAAGAATTTTATTATCAAAATTATTACATCTCTTGTGAAAGTTCAAATGTTACAGCAAGGTGTAAACACTCCACTTGAGGAAGAAGCGGTGCTCCTTCCCTTCCAAGAGCCCCCCTCCCCCCACCCTCCCCCCCAGAGGTCTGGTCTTGACAGCACCCTGCCCACACAGAGTGGCTGGGGTCTCTGCACGTGCCAGGCAGGGTGAGGGCCGCCTGCCCGCTGGCCTCTCCCCTTGGCTTTTAGCCAATGGGAGAATGCAAACCCCAGCCCAAATGGAGAGACATTTACATACGTTTTATATAATATACAAAGAAACCGGCATCCCAGGCAACATGATTTCCACTCCCAATGCTCTCCCAGACTGATGGGTTTGTGGGGAAAACAATAAAAAGTACTATGCCGAGGGTTCAGCATTAAAAACAAATAAAAACAAATCCAAAACAACAACAAAAAAAATTCTCCCCTCATTTGAGCAAACACCTGATTTCAATTTTGAAAAGTAAAATTTTGTAACAGTCACACACAAAGAGAGAAGACTGTGCATATGATAGTTGTAGGTCAGGGTAGAGAAGAAGGAGATGAAAGAGTGTAGGGAATGGGAAAGAAAACAATTGGAGGTAAGGAGGGAGACTCACAGTATATCTTGTCCAAAAGAAGTACGGTCCACTGCAGCACCAGGGATCCCACTGTCATACACTCGCTACCTACCATGGTTATAGCTGAATACAAAATTAGATAAATAAAAACACGCCAGGTATTACAGTAAACAAGTGAAAGAAATAAGCTGGCAACCATATGGAATTTAAAAAGATTGTGTACCCCACCTGGGCTGGCTTCAGGGCTCCTCCAGGGGTGTACAACAGGCACAATGCACTGATGGGGAGAAGCCAGTCTGCTCTTTGTCTCTCATACAGAACAGTGTTAGGGGTATGGGTGACTTGTTAACTCTCTCACCTGCCCACTGTCATAGAAGCATCCCCCATAGAAACATGGGGCAGGCCCCACACACAATCACAGCCCTGTCGGTGCCTCTCCGCAAACCCTATCTGTCCCATTCTTACCCTGCAGTCATGAGTGCATGCTTTTCAGTCACGGAGGCCATCCTGTCCTTAGGACAGCAACTCCTGATTAACTGGGAATAAGAAAACTAAAACGCTAAGATTACCCAGACCACTGGATGCCCCTAAACTGGCCTGCCTCACTTCTGTGCTTACGTCACAGGGCTATCACTAAGCTGAGAAACAACTTGGAAGGAGGAATGGATGGTAACAGATGGAGCCCAGTCCATCCCAAATCTGCTCCCAAATACCCAGGAGCTCCTCCTCGCCTCAGAGAGCCAGGCAAGCCTCAGTCAGAGTAGGCACCCAGCATTCCTATCCCTGTCCATTTCCTGGTGGCTTTAAGACAAAGGTAGGGAGCACTCCAGGTGGATACACCTTAACCATGCATCTGCTTTAGGAATGGTTGTCTCACAGTGGACGTTCACATACCTACCTTTTTTTCCTTAAGTGCATAAAACCCTAACATTACTCAGATGGCTTGGGGCTTTAAGATTGGCTCTTTTCACTTTTTTCTTTTGAAAAGAAAAAAAAAATTTTTTTTATTGAAAAAGATGTCCTTACTGCACAAGTGACTACAGGCTACGGGCAAGGATGGGAGACATAGGCTTCAACACAAGTCATTGCACTTAGAACCGTTACTAACCGAAACACCATTTGCTTGTTAACAATGTACCCTTAACAGCAGGGAGAAACTTCTTTATAGTCTCTGCTTCAGACAAGATTTACATCTTTCTCCAAGGCCGGAGGCCAGTCATGACCACAAGTCTCATTTCTTGCTGACCAGACCCATTCCTCTGGCACCTTGTACCCCTCTTCTCCAGCAATATGCTCGGCCTTGATTCCAGAGGCAGCTGGAAGGAAGCAGCTATGGGCTCATTAAGTTCAGTTTGCCCATATCCAGAAGCCCTAGGAAAGTCCTGTCTGAGTCTTGACTCCTGACCCTTGCAGTGGCTGGAGTCGGTACTGGTGTACACTCCCACTCCCACGATGTGGGTAGTGCTGTGAATTGGAAACCGCAGATACCCTGGAGGCCTGGTAGGCAGCTGTCTGCCCAGCATTAGGCAGACTGATAGTCCGTAAGTCTGATGGCAATGACGACCTAGAGTTCTGAGGAAAGGAGGTGGAACTCAGAGTTCCTGTGCTGGACTGAGAAACCGAATCTGAGGTCGGTGAGTCTGAGGGGCCCTGTGGGGTAGGGCTAGCAGCACTCGAAGAACAGCTCCTCCTTGGAAGATTGCCAGTGCTGTTTCCAGAATGCGGCTGGCTGCTGTAATACCCTGGAGTCCCTGTAAATGGGGCCAACGAGTCTGTAGACACAGGGTGGGCAGGGCTGGGATAGGACGTGGAAGAAAGGGATGATTCTGAAGAACCATGAGAGGGAGGGTTTCCAGGTCTCAGTGCAGTAGTTCGATAACTGTATCCTGGAGATTGGGTGGGATGTCCTCTAAAGGGGGATGAACTCTGCTGAAGGAGGCCCTGTGATTCTGTCCGTGGACTGTCACACTGCAGGAGCTTAAAGGAGTTGGGAAGAAAGCATAAGGAAGTTAACTCGGTCCCTTCAATAACTTGAATTGCTTTTAACATTCTTCTTTTATTCTGCACATTAAAAAGGTTGTATGTGCATGTGCATGCACACAAGTATGTACTACAACAGTAACATGGAGGACAGAGGATAACTAGTAGGAATCCATTTTTTCCTTCCACTGTGTGGGTTCTGGGGGTTAAACTCAGGTCATCAGGCTTGATAGCAACTGCTTTTACTCACTGAGTATCTCATTAGCCTGCTCCTCCCTGCAAAATATTTTAATGGATACCCAAAGCAGTCAAATGGCGGTCTCTGATTAACTCATTTGCTTTACTGAGATTCCTGAGGGAAGCAGATGACTTACTTACAGGGCTATACTATGCAGATGTAGCAGCTGATAGTGTATCATGACTAGAAACACAGTATCTAAACTCCACAGGAAATTCTCTCTCTAGAGGCCATAAGTCTCTTGACTTACCTGGTAGCTATATCTGGAAGGGCTGTAAACAGTTGCTCCTTTAGAGAGTGCTGAGCTCAATGGCTCTGGGCCTTCTCCATCTGCAGGGTCTGGAAGGCATTACAAGAATCAACTTGGCTTCTTAGAATACATAGGAAATAGATATCATTCAGTCAAATCATCAATACATGCTGATCTCTGTGAAAAAATGAGCGCAGCATGCCAGAAGGGCAAAATAAGTGGTTAATTATGCGCTAAATTTTAAATGCCTCATCTTATTCTCGTCTCCTTCTTTCTCTTCATCCTTCATGAAGGTGGAGCTCCGGAACATTGGAGATGAGAGTTACAGAAAAGTATCCCTTGGGAAAAGAGCAGACAGAGAGCAAGCAACGCTAGATCTCATGTATACTGTAGCCCAAAGAGCAAGACTGAACTGGAAGCTATTATAAAGCAGAACCCAAGTATGTCAGGAACTGACTCACTTTATCCCACCACCTGTTGTGAACTGTAGACCATGGCTCACCTGACTCTTTCTCTGTGATGTTACTCTCCCATGTGGGAGACGGCTCTCCTTTTTGGGCAACTCTCACACTGCTTCGAAGAACCTTAGGGATGCTACCTCCTTCTCGGAGTCGTTCAACTGATGTAGGAACCATCCTGCAAAGGTACCAGAGTTTAAGTTTAAGCCACACAAGTTAAGGACCAAGAGCCTTAAACAATCATGACAAAGATGGTGTAGTACAGACTCTTAAACCATCCTCACATTATTTTCTTCAGGACCTACTGAAAACAAGGCACTTCCTCTGCTTCAAACTAGGTAATGTGTACAAGAAGGGTCAGTGAGAAAGCAATCTGGGAAAAGTAGAATAAAGGTACCAACTTCTTTTGAACTGTTTGAGTGTGAAATTTCCTCTTCTGAAACTGTGTTCTTGATATAGACCATACTTTAGTATAGAATTTTTAGAGATTAATGAATATAATACTTTGAGACCTGTGTCTCCTTCCCCAGGCTCATTTTGAGATCCCATGTTCGAGGATCCCTGGAGCTTACTGGCCAGAGACTCTGGATTAATGAGTGAGCTCCAGGTTCAGTGAGAGATCCCGTCTCATAAAATAAGATGGCCTTGAGTCTCCAAATGTACAGACACCCCACCTTTGAAAAAGCTGTACCCCTAGCTGTGACACATATGGGTCAGAGTTCAAGGCCAGTTTGGAATACAAAGACCTTGTTTCAAAAAATTACAAACGAAAACAAAATTATCTCGTTCAATCCTGAGAACTTGTTATTAATATTACTTATTTTTTATAATGTCTTCTAAACTAGACAAGTCTTTTCGGAGCATCTTGCTGCTCTCTATACTAGCAGCATGGGACACAGTTTCTTTTCAATTAGAAAAACCTAGACTCAGCAAGATGGCCCAGTAGATAAAGGTCAAGTCTAAAGATCCAAGTTCAATCTCTAGAACCATCATAGTAACAGAAGAACTGATTCCTACAAGTGTTCTCAGACCTCCATATGCAAGAGTACATACATGAACACACGCACACTCACACACACACACACACACACACACACACACACACACACACACACACCGGGGGTGGGGGGAAGGAGGGCAATTTGGCTAGACTGTTTACTTATCTCTCATCTAAATAAAATAGTATATGAACATTCAAAACCTTACTGTCCAGTGAGTCTCTGAAGGGTGAGGATGTGGCTTACTAACTAGTTGAACAGAACAGATGGCAGACTGACTGCTTATCTCTGATAAGTGCTCCAAAAATTTTAGGTAGAACTGGAAATGAATGTATAACTTCCTACCTGAATTTAATTATAAAGCTAGTTAAATATAAACTTACCACCTACTGCTGATGTTTTCTTGAGGTCTGCAGTGAGAAGAAGAAGTGCCCCTGGAATCTGATGGGCTTACCGCCTCCAAATGTGATGTAGAGGAATGAGATGGGGAAAACTTTTTGTGAGGGGATGAGGGGGTTCGGGCTGAGGATCCCTGCACACCATGGGCACCAGTGTCAGAAACAGAGTTACTGCTGCCTTGCCCAGCTCCTGAAGACTTGCTTTTGCTCTGTGAAGAGTCATTTCCCCCACCAGAATTCTCTTTAGCTTCTTGTTTCCTTTTGCGGTACTCTAGCAAGGATACCTAGATATGAAAAACAAACAGTATCATTAGTGAGTGGCTTACTATCAAAAGATGGAGTCCTGGGTAAAGCAGTAGACATTCGAACAAAGCAGGCATCAACTATGACAACTCTGATTGTATTTTAAAACTCTCTGTGCACGCTGAATGCAGGTGTCTGAGCTGGAACAATCTTTAGAGAGCTAGAGCTAAAGGCAGTTGTGAGCCATCTGATGTGGGTATTGGGAATTGAACTCTGATCAGATCAGCAGTGTATGCTCTTAATCACTAAGGGATCTTTCCAGTCCCTATACAACAACCTTTTTCAGGTATAAAAGGGACCCGAGCGGTGATACAGACTCAAGCCAGTCAGAAACTAGTGAGGACAAAAGAATTTTCTAAATGTCATTTTTGAACAATGTTGCTCAAACAGACCATATTGTTTTACTTTCGTCAGAGAAACTTGTGAGATTACTATCAGCCTTCCTAACCTACTATCATTATGTCCAACAGTGGTGGCATCTGGAAGAAGTAGGGCAGAAAAACGGAATGCTTTTGTATCCTGGAAAAAAGTTCTTCATTCCATAGGAACATCCACTCCACCAAAACCAAAAATTAACCACAATAAATAGGTACTACCAAGAAGAAAAAGCCAGTATTTCAGGGTTCTTCATAATATTCAAATTTTGAAGACACACAATGGGATTTAAGACTATTTGTATTACCTATAAGGGAATAGAGGTTATTAAAGAACTAAAGAAGAAAGAAATTATTCTCATTTATATACTTCAGCAACCTGTCTATAACCTGAAAACCTTTCCCAATCCTCAAACGACCTCCTAATCTTTACTCATCTTTTTTCTGCTATCACAAAGTCCCTTTTCCTATCCATTCACTACTGTATTCTATTGTCTATTAAACCTACTAGAGAATCTTGTTTTTTGGTTAATCTGTAAGTTATATTATTCAGTCATTCATTTTTGTGAGACAGGATCTTTGTAGCGCAGGCAGGCATTGAACTTAGGATCTTCATACCCCAGTCTCCCAGGTCCTGATATCATAGGTATATAATATCACATATATGCTTTAGCTTTAACTAAAATTAAATTAGCTTTAATTAAAATTTAATTAAAAAAAGAAAGAAAGAACAAAACCCCCACTTATTGTGTAGGTCAAACGACAACCTGGGGAAATGGTGTTTTCCTCTTACTGTGTGTTTTTGGGTTCAAACTCAGATTTGTCAGGCCTGACCATAAGTGTTTTTAGCCTTAAAATATTATCTATTTACCCGTATGTATATGCTTTCAGAGGGACGAAGGGGATGTGGGCTGCCATAGAGCTGGAGCCATTGGTGTTTGTGAGCAGATGCATGTAGGTTTTAGGTCCTGACAGAGCAGTAAGTGTTCTTACAGAACCATCTCTCCAGCCATCCAGTCCTTAGCTTTTATTGTTAACATTTAGTACAAAAATCTGGCATAAGTGCCCAAATATTTCTGAAACAAATTTTAATGTCAATTACCTTATATTTAACAAATGAAATCAGAATATTATTTGTCATATTGTGCAATTTCAAAGTCAGTACTGCAACTTTAAGGCTTTGATCCCCCACCATCATCCCTACTGTGTGCTACTATTTCCTTTTCCTATCCAAGGTGCTCTTAACTTTGTGCCTAAGCGTGAAATATCACAAAAATAGCAGCAAAAAATTTTTGTGTGTGCATTTTTACTATCACCTTGGAGAACTTAATAAACTGTAATTGAAATAAAGTCACATGCTTCTACTTCAATGAGGATATAACTAGTTTCTCTGTGAAACTGTCATACACAGTATACTCAGCCTTGTTAAACCCTAACAATAAATACATCCAAGTCACTATGACAACCCAAAATACTCCCAAAACAGTATTTAGGGGGAAATAGCAGCTTTTGTGACTTTTAGAAGAGGCATTACTTATAAGCCTCAGGCCATGACAAGGTCTCTTTAGGTCTGATCTACCCACTTCTCTGTGCACCTGCTTCCTGATTCTCCCTGCACTGTAACTGCAGTCAACTATCAGTGCCCGTCTACATCCTAGTCAGTGTCACAGACTGGCTGTATACTAACAGCTTCCTCTACATTTATTGGCTGATTCCTTCCTACTCATTATTTGAAATGTGGCTACACTTGCTACCTCTCCATTTCTACCCCTCAAATAAGCAAGATTAAAGACTTCTTGCTCATTCTTTAAACTGTCCCTGCTGAGAATGTGAACAACTCCTTTGGAGCAACTACCATCACTCTAATTCAAACTTTACTAATGGTATTTTCTAGTGAGGTTCTATTAGTGCAGACTCTAGGAGGCAAATCTAATCTAGCATATAACATTAACAACTAGATTGTGTAATCTGGAATTAGAGTCAGGGTAGTACTCTAACTCCTTTGTTACTATTTGCTGTTTGTTAACAAGTTATTGAATTGCTTTAGCTTTCTCATGTGCAAAATGGGAAATTCCCTAATTATACAACCACTGTGATTACAGAATGAATTGCTGAAACAAATGACCGGTCTCTATGTGGCCTGGGCTGGAACGCAGCCATGAAGGCCACAGAGGGCATCAGATGCCCTGGAGCTGGAGTTACAAGCACTACTTCAGGTGCTGGGAACTCAACTTGAGTGTTTTGGAAGAACAATAAATGCTCTTAACTGCTGACTCAGCTCTTTAGCCTCTGGCATAGAATTTCTCAGTCCTTCTGCCTCAATTTCACAAATGGGTTCTGGGATTACAAATGTGAACAACCACATCTGTCTGAGAAAACACATCAGATGGTCTTAAAGCTATGCCCCAAACTGATTTCTATGAGTAAGACAGCTTCAGAGCTCTTCCTTTTCAGTATGTTAGCCTTTCAGTTGCATACAACAGTTTTGTGAAATCTGCTGTGTTTAAAAAGCCTGGATGACTTTAGCTTTCTAATCCCATTCCAACCTCCAGAAAACTAGGTTCACAGACATGTGCCACGAAGCCAGGCTGGATATTTGCTTTATTTGTAGTTGGGATGCTGGAGACAGAGGCCTTCCTCGTGCTATACAAGTACTCGTTTACTGACTGCTCTTCAGTCCTGCCGGCTATTCACAACACTTACCAGTTATACTAATAGAGTCTATTCAATTGATAAAGGCTGTGGCTGCCAAGACCGACGACTTGAGTTCAATCCCAGGACCCACATGGTGGAAGCAAAGAAATGATTCCCACAAGTAATCTTCTCACTTCTATATATCTGCCTTTGGCATGTTCATGCCCCCCACTGCCATAAACCAAAGAAGTAAATGTAATTAAATAAAAGAACTAATTTCCACAGGTCATAGCAAAGAGTAGGACAAGTATTATGCACTGGGGCCTAGAAAGTTTAACTGACTAATATTCTTTAAGAGAGGAACACGATAACTTACCTTTTTCCTTTGTGGTGGGTTCTGAGGAGCAGATGGGACTCCTTCACAGGTCCTTTCACTACCAGGTGACATGGAGCCCCGAGAAAGGTCTTTCATAAAGCCATGTTCATATCTGCTGGAAAAGCCTTCTGCAGGGGAACAGTATCCTCCGTCTAAATGTAAAGGCTTCCTGTCCCCCACCAAGGGAGACCCTCTATACAGTCCATCTGCTCGAGGCATAGCATTCAAAGGGGAGTAGGCGTACATCAGATTGAACTCTGTCCTGAACGCCTGGTCTGAGTTTCTCAGTAAAGTCTGAGGACCATCTCCACTCCTGCTTGGGAAGCCAGCCTCGGAAGTGGGAGCAACAGAGGAATGAGAAGCCAGGTCAGGATGACTGCAGTTGAGCAGGGAGGGCCTATCAGCGCAGCTTTGGGTGCTGGAGTCTGGGTATCCCACTTTTGTCAAATCTAGGTCTTTTCGGTGACAAAGCTGAAATAATAAAGATCAAGAGAGATATGGGACATGTTAGAAAAAAAAAAAGTCAAGGGCAAAAACGGAGTAAAGACATTAGGCAACTGTGCAATCATGACCACTCTGCTCAGCCTGCATCAGGCTACTGGTCATCTAACAGCATTCTTGGGGGCTGGCAGTGTAGCCAGGGGCATATCAGAGCTCCAAGGAAACACACTACAGAAAGGTCTTAAGTTACTGGCTTCTGATGTTATATATTATTAAACTAGTATCAATGGAAGGTGTGTGGGAATGTAAAGAAAAGCAGGAGGTAGTTGAAAAGCCAAGCATGGAGAGTAGCATTAATCCATTCCTCATTCACTTGTACCTTGAATTATGTTTCTCATGCAACTTTGTCTGTTCAATTCTTGTTGTGCCCTCTGCTGTCTACCAATCTATCAAAGACCTGCTAAAGCCTACCACTGAAAAACAAGGCAAAGGCTGAAATGCACCAGTGATAAAACCCACCTGCTACTGCTTATCTGTATCACTCAATACACCAAGATTTCCTCTACTAGACAGATCAACTGCCTAAAAAGACAGTACCAGAAATCCAAGTACAAAGTCAAACATCAAAGCCTTTCTATATTGAATCTTTAGCAATCAAGGACAGAGCAATCTATACGTTCCCAACAAGATAGACTCACAACACCCAGGAAATCAACAGTAAACTAGTGGGATACAATCTTTTCAGTTTCATGATGACCTATATAGAATATCCTACTGAATGAGAATTTGGTGATTCGTCAGGGAGTAGGGTCCTAATTATTTTAGAAAGTGATAATAAAGGTCAGTTAATTTCTAAAAGGTACAGAGATTATAGCGCTCTCTTTAGCAAGAAAAAAAGCTCCATGAAGATTACAGGGTTATTACAATTGTCTAAAGCTTATAATAAAAGCTAACACAAAAATTTTGAATCTTTAGGGAAGGGTTTCCAAGAAGAGTACTGAAATTGATATCCTAAGAGGTATCAATCACTGTGCAAAAACTGTATCCCATCTTCTGTAAAAGAGAAGGCTTGCAACCTAGAGTGTGGGCTTAAGTTTCTTTACATATTTATACACAATAGGGCACTCCAGAGGAAATGAAGGAAAGCCAAAAAAAGTTGGATTTCCCTAAAGAAGCTGCTCATCTATCACCCATAGCCCAAACACCTGGTCATTCAGTGCTGTCAGTTTAACCCCCAAATTGCTGACATGATACCGAGACAGTGCCTTCCAACTCCACTTTCCTTGTTAACAAGCAGATGTTATTCATTACTTTCTCTAACAATAACCTCATGCACACAGAATCTATATCCTTTGAAGATCTTCTTAAATGAAACTCTTGAGACATTCCTTCCCGAAAATGATAAACAACCCCCACAACAAATACAATTACTCAATTTCCCATCGTCCTGTGCAGTTAGTTTTAAGTAAGACTTACTCTACACGCCGTGAATAAGATGCCGCCCTCCAGCCCTGCCCCCCATCCACACTCAGGGCCGCCCTCATGCACTCTCTCAGCTTGCATGTATGATTGAGATAGGATGGTAATTATCTCATGGGACAGGGATTCAGGCCCATGTGCAAGGGAACCCTCAGGGGAGGGTATGTAATAGAGGAGGGAAAAAGCATCTTGTTATTTATCTTCTTTGAGTTAAGAAGAAAAACAGAAAGTAAAGGTAAGCATGGTTGTTAGCCACACATTTTTGGAAGTGAGGGTAGTTAAGAATGTGTAGGGTAAATGTTTAACTGCAGAACTCATCTCCACAGACAAAGTGGTTAGCTAAATACTACCTGGTGAATTGAAAAGGACTTAAGCAAAACTGGTTATGAAGTTTCATGGTGTAAGTGAACATCTCAAGTAGAACTCAGGAAAGAGGTCAAATGTTAAACTTGTATATTTTAGAGGGCTTACAGTGTTTCTTATGGCAGGGTGCATACCCTACTCCCTATTCTTCCTAGAGAAACTCATACTCCCTCTGATTATAGTCTTTCTTAATTCTCTTACTAGCTTTAGATCTATCTAGGGGTATCCTGGGAACTAACAGGAGAGACGGCCAGTTTCTCTCAAGGGACAGTTGTACACTGGCACACACCTAGCAGAGTTAAAATCTACTGTACTCTAGGAACCACAAAACAAAAAAAAAACCCCACAGCCTCTCACCCCAATACCATGTATATTTCTTCTGTGACATACATAAGACATTTAGCTGAGGTAATACCTCTGTAACACATGGGAACTGGAGAGTGAAGTCTTGATGGGATGGTGTGAAGGGCAACAAGAAAATGATGACAGCAGCTATGACAAGGACTCAGGGTACCAGGCACTGGGGAAAGGGGTGGGGGTGTGCTCTCAATATACAGACTATTAACTGTGGCCCAGAAAGCAGACATGGGCTATATATAAAGCTCTTTCAGCAAAACACAGTTTGGATAGTAATGTTTTTCAATGGGGAGGGTGCTGAGTGTACAGAGCACAGAGCTTTATTTTCCTTCTTCTTCTAGATTTTTCTTTGACTATGCCTCATCCCCTCAGTTCTAGATATCAATCTGTTTCCTAGTCAAAGTTTTCCTCTCCACTTGAAGCTGATTTTACTTTTAACACTTTTTGATATTTCACCTGTCACTTTGTGTTTTCAAACATTTTTTAAAAATACTATTTTTACTTTAGGTGTGTAAGTGGCTTGCCTGCCTGCATGCCTGTGTACCACATGCACACAATGCCAGATAAGGTCAGAAGAAGGCATTAAATCACCAGAGACTGGAGTAACAAATAGCTGTGAGGAACCATGTGGATGTTCTGGGAATTAAAAATTGAGTCTGCTGGAACAACAACCAGTGCTCTTAACCACAGTCATCACTCCAGCCTACATTTTATTTAACTTTTAACAGAAAAGTTTATTTCAACATCTTCTTTTCCAAATAATTTTATGTTTAAAGAACAACATGGAAATAAACTTTGTATTATATCATCTTTTATTATTTCATTTTAAAAGACAGGGTCTTGCCAATGTAGCTCAGAGTGTGCTCAAACTTTTGGTGTCTTCAGACTGTGGGGGATTACAGATGCATGCCCAATGCACCCAGTTCTCTGCTGTAGTTTTTGATGAATAACAGCTTGCAAACCAACCTTTTTGTACTCAAATACAGAAAAGACTATTGCTATTAAAATGATGATTAAAAATGGCAGGATGGTGAAGCTGTTTTTATAATGAGAAGGGTGACACTGCATTATTAAATTAGTACTTTATAATCATGCATTTAAATTTTATTTAATGTATTTCTTTCCTTCCTGATAATCTTTTAAAAATATTTTATTTTTCCATTTTTATTTTATATATGGGTATTATACCTGCATATATGTGTCTGTGCACCATGTGCCTAGTACCAATGGAAGCTTGAAAAGGGCATCAGATCCCTAGAACTGGGGTTAGAGGGTTATGAGCCACCATGTGGGTGTTGAAATCAAAGCCCAGTCTTTGGCAAGAGCACCTAGTGCTCTTTATTGGCTGGGCCGTTTGCTAGCCCGTAAAATATTTCAATTTACTTAAAAAAGATTATGTATGAATGTGTATGTGTGTCTGAGGAAGACAAGAGGGAGCTTCATCTCTTAGAGGCAGAGCTATAGTAGTTATGATCTATCCACTCTGGGTGCTGGTTATGGAACTCTGGCTCCAAGAGCAGTACAAACTCTAGACTGCGAAGCTATCTTTATTCCCTTGTTTAATGCTTAAAAATTACATTTAAAACTTTATGTCTATGCGGAGAAGTCACTTGTTAAGTTGGTTTTCTACCATGTGAGTTTCAGGGACTGAACTCTGGTAGTGAGGCTTGGCAAGAAGTGCCTTTACTGATGAGCTAGCCTGCTTCCTGGTATTTTAACATGCTTAGACTGAGATTCACTGAAACCTATGTTCTCTGTCTTAAAATATTTTTCATTAACATGCCATTTTATAGTTTTCAATAATCAATTTAAAAGGACACAGAAATATAATTTACCTAGAAAAACCAAATGTGCCCAGGATGATGTTTTTCCACCCAAAGGTTTGCTCTACAGTAAGTTAATTCTGGACTGCGTAGAGCAGCACACTGATCTGCTTCCAGCTGCTAGTGCCTTTAGAACCCAGGTGTTGTTAATCTTTGCACAGTCGTAAAAGTCTCCAGAAGTGTTAGATATTCAACTTTATCAACACAACATCCAGAAGTAAAAGCCAGAGGTTTAGTGGGTAGATCCCAACAAATACCCACTTAATTAGAGCAACATGCAAATGAGTTATAAAAACACATGGATTATATATTCACACCAATCACTTGAACTTGAATATCAAAGTGATTGATTGAGTTTAACAATTTTAGAAATAGCTAATATTTCTAACATAATCCAAATACCAATGTGTGTGTTACTAGCCTCTAGTCTACCTCAGTCCTAATACATTATAACAGGGAGAGAAAAAAAATCACCTGTAGTAGGAAATCAAAACAGCAGCAGCAACAACACTACTACCACCACCACCACATTTATTGTAAGGCATACCCCAATGTTTCTAAGTCTGTTTCCCGAGGGCACAGTAGAGCTACCAAAGAACCTGGGAAAGACACTTTACAGTTAGAGGTCTAGACACACAGATGTGAGACCACCGTGTAGTCTGAGCTCCCAGGCTTGTGAAACTAACTGGTACCATAGGCAACCAAACACCTCTTTTGATCAACACAGATAATAAAGTTAAAGATCCTGTATGCTCACTACCTAAGATTATGATTGAAGGACTGAATGAAAAGAGAAAGTTGAAGAGATCATGGCAGCACTGCTGCTATTCTGGCAAGAACAGGGGCTGCCAAGATAAGAGGCTACCAGATACCAGCCTACAGTGACCCTAGGTTAATGATTTTTGTAGAGATGAGGAAGACAGTTAAAACACCTGAAATGATATATTTGAAACAAAGAAGTATAAACAAGGATTTTCATATCAATCATTCCCAACAACAAAACCCCAATCACCTCAAACTGCAGAGGAGTGTTGGAACGACTAGCAGTAGTAAGAGATGTGATTGGTGAGAACATGAGGCTGTATCCATTTCGACACTCCTCTTCTCCTGGATGAGTCTGGCCAGGTGTGGTCAGCTGGGGACTCTTTGAGCCTGAGCTGGGTGGGGGTGGTGTAACTGGAGACAGAGGCTGAAGCAACTTGGTGATATTCTGTTCCATCAGATAGCGAGACTTCCATTTCTTTAATGGGCTCAGTAAGTCTGTGAAACACAAAGCTTGGATGAGAACTGAAATATATCTTACTGGAAGGCTAGTTAGCAAAGGCACTAACCTCTAACCTGCAAGGGATCCTATTCCCCACCCCATTAAATAATCTCTCCTAATTAAGTCAAAAGCCTAAATATACTTTTTTGGGGGGTGTGGGGGTTTTGAGACAGGGTTTTGCTGTGTAGTCCTGGCTGTCCTGTAACTTGCTTTGTAGATCAGACTGGCCTCTAACAGAGATCCACCTGCCTTTCTCTGGGATTATAGGCATTTGTCACTCGCTATTAATCACTACTATGAATGTAACTTATGAAACATTTCATGTCCCAGAGAAACTACATGAATATAGACAATTTTAATGGTCAATGCCAAGGGAATTTTTCTTCTGGAGTGAAATATAGGTTTTCTTCCATTGAATTTTACAGAATCTTAAACTTGTGCTAAGTTGTTAAATCCACTTTCTATTTCACTTCTACACTATCACCTGCTAGGTCATACTTATATTGTCCTTTCAATATTTATTGATGTCCTCTTTCAGCAGCTCTTCCAGTAAACATTCCTGAATAGGAGACAATATTATCTTGCATCCTCATATAGCTCCTAGTGTTCAAGTGCTGAACAAACACTAGGAGCTGGAAAAGAAAATTGTTTCTATTAAAAACTTTTCAACTATTAAAACAAAACAAAACCCAAGACTCCTTCTCATATGGCTAACTCTGTATTCTTAGGTACCTTTAAAAAAGCAAGTTATTAAACTAAGTATTTTAGTGACCATATTTTGTGTTTTATGTGCACTGTTTTGTTGTATTTAAGAAGACTTTCAGGACAAACCATACCTCAGAGGAAAAATATACTTGACTAAAAGTGAGTACTTAAAAGTTAAAAAGATCATTCATTTACTTAGTATATACTTAAGTACTACTTGTCAAAGTTATGTATGTAAGGGCCATTATATATTGTTTTCAAAGAGCTTAGAGAAAACATACTAGATGTTTAATGTAAACTTCTTATTGGTATCATTAAGCTTGACTATAACCCTACAATTTTTGAAACAAAGACAGGATTATCTCAAATTCTAAGTCAGCCTGAGATACATAGTGAAACCCTGCCTTAAAAAAAGAAAGAGTGGCTCAAGCAGGGACAAAGAAGAGGCCTTTGAGATGATGTCACCTAAAGGTGGTTGCTATCCAATCCTGGAGCTCACATAAAGGTAGAACTGACTTCAAAAGTTGTGGCCCCTAAGGAATGAGGATAAACACAAAAATACCTGTCAAAGTAGGTAAAGTGAGATACAGTGTCAAAGGACTGTAGTCCCAGCTTCTAGGGCGGCTGAAGTAGAAGGACTGCTCAAGCCAAGAGTTGAAGGCTAGCCTGGGCCTGAACAACATTATGAATTCCATTTCTTAGAAAATAAAACAAGATCATTTTTCAGGTAATGTTTACTAGGCACTGTATGGTGTGCTTGATATAAACATTTAGGATGTCTATAAATCCAGCCTTTCTGTTGTTATCATTATCCTGTATCAAAGATGAGAACTGATGCAGACGGAGAGACTAGATATGGTACCACCCAGTCCATGGCCACCTGCCTTATATAATGCTGGGGATCAAATCCTGGGCACTGTACACCTGAGACAGGCACCTGTATCAATAGACTTTTATCTCTAGTCATCGTGGGTGGAAACAGTCTTAAAAGTATGCTAAATTGCAGCACCATGGTTTGGTGGAAACAATGACAGTCATACCAGGCCTTCAAGGCAAAATGAGGACCACAATCAGGGATTGCTTAGGAAGAGTCCTCTGACAGTGTCAGTATGTAAATATAAGTGCAAAACTACTAGAATTGGGAAAGTAGCCAATATAGAGGTACGAGGCACTGATGAATCTCAAATGGATAGAATTTTTTTTTCTTGTTTCTTAGGAATTTTCTACATTGATCTTTCTACATTGAAAGAATACTTTCCTCTTGGTCTTTATAGCATTTATTGTTTTATCCTTTTTTAACATGCCTAGGTACAACAAACAAACAAATGTAATCCAAAACTAATGTGCACAATGATTTTTAAGCATTTCTAAAGACTTCAAACCCAATTTTTAAGAACTCTGTACTGAGGGTTCAACAATGTAGCTATTAAATATATTCTGTGATGAAGATTTCGCTAAGAAAATTAGGAAAAACTGCTACACAAATGAATGCGATATATATTTGATATTTCAGTGAACATTTAAGATGCTATACTCAGTAAACCCAATGACCGACTAAATTCTTAGGTCAGAAATATTTGCTATTTGCTTTCCTTATAGTTGTCAAATGTGTATTAACACACACACACACACACACACACACACACACACACACACACACACACACATTTTTAAAAACCCTGCCTTAACACTTCACGATTATGCAAGAATTCATGTATTTAATTAAGCCCTTACTACCCATTATACATAAATTAAAATGATTTTCCTCAAGTTTCTGCTAGTGAATAAAATTTTGTAAGACTCTTTCTTTGGTGACAGAATGTTTTTGAAATAGGGTCTTACTACTGTAAAATGAACTGAAGTAGCCATTGTAATCCAGGCTGGCTTCAAACTAGCATCCTTCTCCTGTCTTTGTCTCCCAAAAGCTGGGATCACAGATATGTGCTACCATGCCTGGTTTATGAATACTCTTTAAAAATGGGTATGTGATATTAATATTGCCAAAATTTAACCTGTGCTGAATTATTATTTTCCTTTATTGCAACTATGACAAAAAACTGTTCTTTACTAATTTGTTACGTTAGGACAACTACAGTGCCTTCGGTCTTTTTTTTAAAGAGAATGACTTGAAATAAATATTCATACACGAAGGACCAGATATAGCTGCACTTTTGCCTGTAACTCCAGTGCTGGGGGTGAAAGCTTGCTGGATGTCAGCCTAATGGAGGTTCAGTTGAGAGAATATTTCAAAAGAACAGCATGAAGAACAAAATACCTATCCTTTCCTCTCATCCTCATGCATGTACATCCACACATTTACATATGCTTACTACCTCTGTATTTACTCCTGTGAATGATTTGCAATGTCCAACTTACACTTTATTAGTATGCAGGTCTTTAGAGGTGACAGTAAAAAAAAATGTTATAAATTTGACTTTTTCAGTTTATTATCTTTTTGTAACGTGGCTTTTCTAAGAGTTTCTCCTTGGCTGTACTCACTGAGACCAGGCTGCCTGCTGTCTCCCAAGTGCTAGGATTAAAGTCCCGAGCTACCACCACTGGCTAGTTTGTTTTTAAAGTTTATTTACTAGGGCTGGAGAGATGGCAGTGGTTAAGAGCTCTGTCTACTCTTACAGATGAAACCGTTTCAGTTGCCAGCACCCACATGGCAGCCCAGAGCCAACTATTAACTCCAGTTTTAGGAAATCTAATGCTTTTCTGAATTCCATGTGCACAAAGCAAAAATGTGGTACACATACATATGTATAGGCAAAACACAAATACAAAAGTAGAATCGAAAATATTATATTGTGTTTTAATGTTTTCATTACCGAATGAATCTAACTGTAACTTTGCAATTCTATCCCTGAACTATGAAAATACCATCATCTTTAGGCTTAACATTTAATTCCTATTTAGTTTTTAAAAATATTTCATTTTGTGCGCGCACGTGTACAAGCAGGTTATGTTATGCACCTGAAAGTTAAAGAACAACTTGGGGAGTTGATTTTCTCTTTTACCATGTGGATCTCAAGGACTGAGTCCAAGTTGTGAGGCTTGGCAGCAGGCCCCCACTTTTTTTTTTAGGTCTCACAATATATAGCCCAGACTGGTCTGTAAATCAATATGTTTATATTTTGTATTTGAGATAGGCAGCATGTAGCCTAGGTTAGGACAGTACTCATTGTTAGCAATTTTCCTGCTAGTTGCCCAAGCTTTGGGATTGTATATATAGCGCACCCATACTATCTTGTTTGAGGATTGAACTGAAGGACAACCATATATGTTGGATAAACACTCTACCACTTAGCTATATCCCTTCTGTAATTTATACTTGAGGAAAAAAAAAAATGTGTGCACTCGAGTGGCCATGTTTGCATTACACATGTGTGAGGCCAGAGGGTAACTTTTGGGAGTTGGTATATTCCTTGTTGGAGCGTGGCCTCTACTGCATATTACAGGCTAGCTTGTCCCATGTTCTTCTGGCCCATTCATCTGTCTCCACAACTTCATCTTGACATAGCAGTGCTGGGATTAGTCGCATTTCAGTGTATCTTGTTTTTGACATGGTTCAGGAATCTGAATTCAGGTCCTCAGGCTTGAGTGACAGGCACTTTTACTCACTGAGCCATCTTGCTGACTCCCTAAACTATACTTAAAACTCTTAAGGAACAAGTACATACAACTTACTTTAGTGCACTGATTCCTATTCCACCTTTCTAGTAGCAAATGCCTACAACCTTTTTCCTTGGAAAATGTTTTGCAATTGACTAACTCTAATTTTCCTTTACTAAATTACAAGGACTCACATTTTCCTATTAGACTATTATACTTTTGCTTGGACCTTGTATATTTTAGGAAAGTACTTTACCACTGAGCTACAATGCCTCCCCAACTCCCCAGCTTATTCCTATTGTTTTTTAAATATACGAGCCTGGTTACTGAAAGTTATTCTATTTCCTGTATAATATGTCATCAGTGTTAACACACACACACCCCTTTCACGTGAGACAGGGTCATGTAATGTTGCCTAGGCTGGCCTCAAACTTTCATTTTCCTTTCTCAGCCTCTCCAATACTAGATTCTAGACACATACCACATCTAGCAATACTGATATTTTGTCTTTTTAAAAAAACCTCTAATCTCAGTACGTCTGTGATATAATTGGGGAGAAAGCACCCTCAGCAACATTTATGTGTGATGTTTTTCAGCTTTTATTCCCTCTTTGTAACTGAGAGACTTAAGGTTTCCAGTGTTCTCCACTGTTTATTACTATTGTGACTAGAACAGATTTCTCCATTTGTCCATCTTAATGTTATAATGCAATGTTTGCATACTGGTCCCAGACAATTTTCTCAGCTTTTCTAGGAATCTAACTTGTATATGTATTACTTGCATATGACAGCCACCCCTGTTTACTAGTACTTATACCCCTCCTTTCCTTTTGGAAAAGTATGCTCATAGCTAAAAAACTCTAGAATGCTAAATAATAATAAAATAGTGGAGTAACGTGATAATTCATATATATCTTAAAATTTGGTAGTATGTGTGGCATATGTGGGTGGGAATGTACAGCTACATGCAGAAGCGAGAGGACATTAGATGTCTTATCATACTGCTCCCACTTTGTCCCCAGAGACAGTCTCCAACTGGGTGTGAACCTCACCTCACTATTTTGGCTAGCCAGCAAGCTCTGGAAATCTACCTGCCTCACAATGTGGTAATTATAAGAATATTCATCCATGCCTGGTATTTTTATATGAATTCTGGGAATTCAATTTGTTCAAACGTAGGTTCTTAGGCTTACATAGAAAGCGTTCTTGCCCACCACTGAGCCATCTTCTTAGGTTTGATAGCTTACTTTCGTACCCCTCTAAGACAGGGTTTGTGTGTATAGCCCTGGCTATTCTAGAACTTGCTCTGTATACCAGGTTGGCCTCTTTCCAGAGAGCTGCCTGCCTCTGTCCATCCAGTGTGCTGTGATTAAAGGCACTTACCACCAAGCCCTGTTTGAGAGTTCATCTGAAAGCTTAGTTTTTATAATAAATATAGCTGGCTTTAAGATAAATTCATTAAAAATTATAAACATAATATTTTATTATCAAATTCACGAGTGACTATGTTACATTGCTCTGTCCATTTCAAATGTTAAAAAACAATTATCAAGCCAACTTATAGTTAAGAGAGAACTGGTCATATATATTATCCTTTAATTGCCTTGAAGATTCAAGAATACATAAATCTAATTTACATGTAATGCTATCCTTTGTTGTGGTCTTAAATCAATTTGATAAAACAAAGGCAAACTATTTAAAAAAATGTAGAACCAGAGATCAAACCAAGGGTTTTTCTCATGGTAGGCAAGTACTATCATAGAGCAACAATCTCAAATCAATAATACAAATTAAAAGAGCCCATGAGATGGCTCAGAAAGTGAAGGCTTGCTGCTAAGGCTGACTACTTAAGTTCAATCCTCAAGATGCACAAGGTAGAAGGTTCTGCCAGCTATCCTCTAAAACCTACATGAATGTCAAATGTGTAAGAGTGCAGGAGAGTGCACACACACACAACACCAAATACGTAAACATACAATTTTTAAAAATGTCAACAGTGTAAACTATCAAGATCATGTATATGAACACAGAGCAAATAACAATTTCTATTACTCTTTCATTAGTCGGATTTCTAGCTTTTAAAAAAGTTGCTTATATAATTTGCAACTACTAATAATTATAAATAATTTTGCACCTAAATATTTGGTTTCTATATCTTGTATAACATCTAAAACTAGGGAGCTTAGGATTATATTTTTAAGCACATGATAACTCTAAACAGACAGTTGGAATAATGTTATATCATTTTATTGAAAATGTTTTTCTTACTATAGTACCTAAAAGATAGCATGATCACAGAAACAAGAGTTAATACTGTTTAAAAGAAAATATTGGGTGTGGTGATACATGCAGTTAGGTGAGGCAGGAAAATAAGCTTGAAGCTTGCTAGTATTACATAATGAAACCCTGTCTCAAAAAAATAAACAAAAAATACACCAAAACCCAACAATCACCAAAATACCAGGAACACAAAAAAATTTTAAGAAAAAGTATTTAAATTCACTTAGAATTTACATTGGCAAAAGATCCAATTGCTTTACAATCTTCCAAGTAATTGAAAACTTTCCTTTTTAGAAAGCAATTTTCTTTTGAGAGCAATTTACCATATACCTGTTTTAAAGCCTAGCCTAGCTATTCTGTTCCATATTCTCATGTGCCATAATTTAGCCACTAGTATCACAGGAAAGCTCAGTGTATATTTTCAGTACTTCATTATTACTCTTCCAAGTTTTATTTTAAAAATTTTAGATAAACTTAGAATCAAAATTTTAAAGATGGCTCTAGGAAACCATAGGAGTAGAAAGAATACAAACATATTCAAGTAATTCTGAATACAGAATTTCCTTTATGCTCAAACTTGCAAAGTATTTCTCAGTAATGGTTTGCTCCACATATCCAAAAGGATGGCCATTCACAAGTAGTATGTGAGAATGACAAAAACCTGTCTTCATTTTCTGAAGTATTTAAGGGGTTTTCTTCTAACCAAGGATTCTATTCAACTGTTATTCTGGATTTTTTAGTTGATTATTAAGGTATTTCTAGGGATATATGCACGTTATCCATAAATGGACATCCTGTCGTTGTCGTGACAATGGTAATACCCCTTCATTTTCATTCAACTCTAGCTTTTAGCAACATTTGACTTCTCCTTCTGAGATAGCTGTACTATGCACCCTAGGCTGGTCTGAAAACTAAGATTTTTTTCCCAATAGTTTTCATTACTAGTATTACACATTGGTGCAACCACACCAATGGAAGGATTTATCATTTTTATCTAGATGGTTCATATGTGAAAAGAAAGAGTATTCTATGTAGAATGACAGAAGTAGTTTGGATTATGGGTCTGATACTGAACTAAGCACTTTATAAAAATTATTTAATTTCTTATTAGCCTTATTAATATTCTCACTTTACAGATGAAATTCGGAGACATTTAGTAACATCATATAGTTTAAGGTTGGAGAACTAGTCTCAAATAAAGGTTTATTTGATTTTTTTCCTACTGTATCAACCTATATCCTTACTTTCTTCATCAACTTTCCTCCATATTCTTGTAAACAGAACTTTTGAAACTCAACGAAGTAATTCTGTATGATTCGTACAACATTTTAGTGATGACTACTGATTGATTTCTTTATGTGATGTTTTTCTTAGGCTTATATTAATGCTTAAGGGCAAGGTGTTTTCTGACAATATTTCTCACTGCTTGCTAGAGAGAATAGAAATATAAATAAAAGTTGATGACTAACAGTGCTAAGTCTATTTCACTGAGGGTCTGCAGTAAATAAGACAATTTCTCTCTGAGTGTGTGATAGCCAGGACATGTAATCTGTTTGCCAAGATTAACTATATACATGTGCAACATACCCACCAGACAGAGAAAGGTACACATTATAGTTCAATTCAGCTACTCCAATTACACTCTGAAAGTTAGTAAGTTGACACAATTGAAAGCTGCTTCAAATTTTTACTTAATTAAGCCTGAATGAATGTCATTAGGTGAACAGATTAAAATCTAGATGAAAATATAATTGTAATATAAAGAAATTACTTGCAAAATTCTTTGAAGTCCAACTTCATAATAATTACTCAAGTCAACAAATAGTGGTTTAAAAAACCCACAAACAGCCCCCACCAACAAACCAAAGCAAAACTCTAGAAAGTATTAAGTTAGCTATAGTCCTAATGTGAGTTTTAGTAACTAATCTGTATTGGTAAATTTTTGTTGCTGTTACTGTTTCCTATTGAGACAGGGTCTTGCTTTTTACCCCATGAGGGCCTTGAACTTGCGGCAATCCTCTTCTCTTATTTTGCCTTCCAAGTACTAGGATTCTAAGTGTCATTATACCCAGCTGTGGCATTTTTTGATTACACAATATTCAGAAAAATGATCTGAATTTGATTACCAGGGAGGATGTTTGATACCAGCCTAGATTAAACAGAAAAACCCTGTCTGATAAGTAATCAAATAGGCTATCATAAGTCAATATATCAATGCTTTCAGCTAAAAGCCTGCAATTAGAAAGCCACTGGAAAAGACAATGGATGAGATCCCTTTTCTCATAGCCATTTGGCTCATATCCTTATGATTTAAAGTGATGTTTGTTATCTCAGAAATTTTACAATTCTGGGAGGCAAATTCTTTTGGAAAAAAACCAAAACCAAAACGATTCCTCACTGATATCATAACTTCCTGCCCCTTTAGTCAGGTCCCACCCAACAAACCACTTAACATCTCCATTTGTTCCCCCTGAACATTAGTGTTCCACTGTCTCCCCTTATAAATACAAACAAATATTTCCTAAACTTACTACGTTAAACATATCTAACCTTTTTTATAACCATTTCTGTTGTTATCTGTATACTGTCTAGTTCCTTCTTTGTCGTCCTGGGAAAACTGATCCCTGACTCGAGATCTTTCTCTTCCTCTGTAAAGACAGATGTAAATTAACTATTTAGAGAAAACACTATTTCTTTTTATATCAGAGAACCAACACTGAAATTTTACTGTGAACCTCAAATGATGACTGTTCATGTCAAATTTAGAAAAGGATCAGATACATACCTGCATTATCTTTACAGATACTAGAAGAATTACTATTCTCATTACTTTGGTATAGGTGCTGTGTTCTAGTCTCTTGGGGCACAGATGATGTCTGAGTCATCCCTTCTTCCAAAGCTTGCTTTATCCAGCGCTATAAAGGGAGGTGGGGGGAAACCCAGAGAATTTTCAATAACCATTTAAAAGATACCTATTTTCAGTGCACTAACCAAATCATCACACATTAACTGGTGAGAAAAACAATACAAATACATTCACACAGTTTCTTAGTGTTTCTAGTCAGGGAGGATCCTGTCTTGTTGGTGCAACCAAGGCCAACTTTGGCTGCTCTTTCTTTTCTCTTTATAGATTAGTTTTGAAATAGTCTCATGTAACCTAGGCTGGTCTCAAACTTCCCTAAGTAGCTAAAGATGACAGTGAACTTAAGATGCTTCTGCTCCACCTTCTGGGCTAGGATAATGGGCTTCTACCACAATACCAATATGTGGTGACAGGGACTGGACCAAGGGAGGCACTCTACCAACCAAGTTACACTCTCCACAGTCAAGTCAGTTTTTTCTACTACTCAAAACTCCCACAGCTGTGGGGTCCTATCAATGAATTAAAAAAAAATAGTAACCATTCAACTTTCCACAGTGCTTAGGATAGTCTAATTGTTAAAGATAGGCTGATACTTTGAAAGGTCTTTAGTGATAATTATATTGGCTTCTTTTCCCATCTAGTTTGTACAATTAATGCCCTAGTGACGGCCAATCACTGAGGAGGGAAGAAAAAAGAGGTTATGAAGAAATAACAAAGTGGAAGTTTTAAAAGAATTCTCTCCACTTACTTTTTTTTAGTAGCTAATATGTAATCTAGATGGATGAGAAATAAAAATTAAAGTCAGAAGAAAGCTTACAAAAATCCCAACATTCTGTGGAAAAGAAAATTTATTATCCGTGATTTTGTTTTTTGAAGATACACAGTTATAAGTTGCTCACCATTCTGTGGCTCTCCTGTCCTGACATTAAGACAGATCCAATTCTGATATACATTAATTTTAGCCAGACTATCTCCAAATAGGAAATGGTGAACTAATATAATTTTAGAACCTTTAGAGAACATAACATAGGTCAGTAAATACTCTCAAGAGAGCAGTTCTAGAAGATCTGTGGACTGCAGTCAATAAGAACCTGGGAAAACTCCAAGGAAACTTAACTATGAAAACTCCTCTATCATGTAAGTATCTTTGTGGTTTACTAAATTGATGAAAAAAGTAAACAGAGATAAAAGTGTATGTGTGTGTGTGTGTGTGTGTGTGTGAGAGAGAGAGAGAGAGAGAGAGAGAGAGAGAGATTCATAATCACTTGAATCACATTAAAATTCTAGGACATGACCAAGACTAAGAGTGATATGCTCTCTTCCATAGAGTCCCAACACACAGGTTATCAGAAGCACAGATCCTTAGAATGCACAGGAAACCCCTGAGGTCATCTTGGTTTAAAGCCCTTTTTCATAGATGGGGGATATTAGCCTGGGATAACAAGTAAAACATCTTTTGTTATGAATATGCAAGTTTTAAAATTTATGTTATAGATGGGTTATTTTACATTCATTTTCTCATTCAGAGCAGAAGATAGGAACACAATTGAGATTCCTATATTTCCCCCAAGAAACGGAAAAAAAAACGTTATTAAAAAATATTTTTAGTATAAGAAAGCCATATAAGAGTTTATATTCTAGATCTTAAGACTAGAAAAAAAGGAAGCTTATATAAAACCAGGTGGGACACTGAGAAGATATCACTATTTGTCTCTTGTAAGTGTCCTCATTGAATTTTTATAATATTTAGGATTTGTTAAAAAAAAAAAAAAAACAAAACACTTTCTTTGGATAAAAGATTACTTTTAAATTCTTATTCTATTCTGTCCACCTATGCAAATTCCTTCTAGAATAACTGAGGTTTGAAAACAATTTTGTTTTCTGTAAAATATACTGAAGTAGAAAGTTTTTTAGGAGGCCCCAAGACAGGTGAGGCATGTTTGAGAAGGAGAGAGAGCAGTGAAATAAGCTTTGGAATGTGAATGCCCAGTTTGAAACCCCCTCTCCCAATTACTAGAGATGCTTTACTTTGGGTAAATTCCAGAACCTACTTCTGGTCTGGTATAAACCTACAAAAACTAGGTTTATACACTGTAGCCAATTATCTCAAATATGAAAAGAATCCTTGTAGCATACCACTGTAAAACTTTCAACTGCTTTTCTCAACAATTCAAGTGACTCTGAATATATATACCCACTCACTTATCTATGACTACTCACTTTTCACCTGCTCATTTTTAACGTTAGGAAATAAATAATAACAACCCTTTAAAGGTAAACAAAACAATGCAAACCATATTAATTTTCTAAGGAATCTTGGACAACAAATATTCTTTACATATGTCCAAATGACTTTATACAGAACAAATAAGAACACCGAAGGCTCACATGTTTATTATAAAACAAAAAAACACAACAATGAAGACCCAAAAAAGTGAGATGAATTTGTGTTTGTGTATCCATCCACCCACCCACCCATCCATCCATCCATCCATCCATCCCAGACTTAGACACTCCTAGAAGATTAATAAATGTCCTCACAAATGAATAATCTGGGCACAAACATACAGACACAAACTTGTACTATACTGCTTTTTAACTTAGGAGGTTTTTATGCTTTGGAGAGACAGCTCAGTGGTTTAGAGTGCATGTTGTTTTGTAGAGGACCTAGGTTTGGTTACTAATACCCATATAGAGGCCACCTCAAACTCCAACTAAACTCTGGGCTCTGAATGCACCAGGGATGCATGCAGTGCACTTTCATATATTCAGAGAATATGTCTAGACACAAGAAAAAATTGACTCAGATTTTCAGCTTTAAAAAATAGTTAACCTGCTTCCAAAATTTATGTTGTATAATCTAATCTGGATTTTTCTTCAAGAAATATTAAAGCAGCAATTTAAACTGAACTTCAATGTAAATAAGGTGTTTCTGTTGTTGTTGTTTTTTTCTATTTTTTATTTTTGGGAAGGAGGATATTCTTACGAGGCTGGCCTCAAACTTCCTTATCCTTCTGCTTCCACCTCTCCCAAGAGCTTCAGTATGTACCACAGCCACTCTGCGTTCTAAGAGGTGGACTTCCACCACCACTGGGAATAGTATGCAAACATCTTCCAACTGAGCCACATCACTGGTCATAACAAATAATTTTAAGATTAATTTTAATGAAGCATCTTTGATATGATAGTCTCTTTCTAAAAACAGTGAGTGATACCGAGCTGAAGATACAGCTTAGTGGTAAAAGTGCTTAGCCAACTTGTAGAAGAATCATGGCCGGCTAAGCATATCTAGCCCTGGTTTAAAAAAAAAAAAAAAAAAAAGGTATGGGAGACAATTAAGGATGATACTGATCAGAGTCTTGAAGAATGCAATACAAAGTTCAGTCAGTTAAATTCAATTTCTTTCTATGTGTTGGCAATGGAGACACTACAGATATAACTAACAAGTGTGTGTGTGTGTGTGTGTGTGGTATATGTCTTTAATCCAAGCATTCAAGACAGAGGAAGGCAGATCTTCATGAGACTAAAGTCAATCTATTCTACACAGATTTACAGACAAGCCAGAATGATTTTGAAACTTTAAAAGCTAAGTAAACAAGAAAAATATAAAACATAGACAGATGACAGGACCTCAAAGACAGCTGGTAGGAAGAGTAGGTAAAAATGTTTGTTGTAAAGCCTGCTCAAATTGATATAAAGGTGGGAGACAATGGACTACAGACTTACTCTCTGACATCCGAGTTTTAAACAAGTTTGTTTGCTTGGATCTCTGCTAGTTGGAAAAGTGAGAAAGGAACAAAAGGATTGAGGTCCTGCATAATTACCAATAAGGCATTTCAAAAGTTAGTCCATATTATTTACAACAATCTTCATATTAGTCACTACTAAATTACCATCAATCTTTCCTTTAAAAAACAAACAAACAAACAAAACAAAAAAGCCAGATTAGACCTGGAGAGATGGCTCAGTGGTTAAGAGCACTAACTGCTCTTCCAGAGGTCCTGAGTTCAATTCCCAACAACCACATGGTGGCTCACAACCAACTGTTATGGGATCTTATGCCCTCTTCTAGTATGTCTAAAGACAGCTATAATATACTCATATACATAAAATAATCCTTTTTTAAAAGTTGCTTTTCTTAGCACGTATTAACTATATAATGACAGGTCTCATAAAGTTCTATATACATACATAGTATATTTTGACCATACTCATGACCTTTTCATTCTTTCTTATTCCTTCCCATTTACACCAATCTCCCCTTTTTTGTAACGAATATGACTGTACTTTCTTAACTTAAGCAGAGTTTCTATTATGGTTGTTTACATCTTACCAGTGCCCATTACACCGAAAAAGGTATTCCTCCCATAATAAACTGAGTATATATAGTTTTAGATAGAGGTAGGGTCCTTCTTTTCTCATTTTCAACACTCATAAAAACAGGATTCTATTACTTAAAAAAAAATTACATCCTAAAAAGATCACCACTTTGTAGGGGACTGCAGATTTCATGCTTGTGTGGATGTTAGAGGACAACTATATGAACAGGTTTTCTTCCACTTTTACATTGGTTCTAGGATGGAATCCAGGGATCTAGGCTTGTGTGACAAGTGTTTGCCTACTTATCCATCACATCAGCTTCCTGTTTTACTCTTACTGAAGAAGTGAACAGTGTAGCCTATAGGTAGACTGGGTCTGTTCTGCCATTCTATGTTTAGAAGTTCTATCACTTATCATAGCCAGTAAATCATGTTTTGTTTTACAGCCCAGATTGGCAACACAATACCCTTGCCTTGGCTTTCTGAATGATGTAACAGCAAACATGCATGGCTATTATACCTGGTTATCACGGGTTATAGTGTTTTTGTATAACAAACATTTTCCTTTTCCAATAAACTCCTTAAGACCCGAGAGGCTGAATGAGTAGTTTAAGTGAATTTCCTAGAGATTCAACTCCGATTTCATTACTTAGACAAAATTACTATAGTTATCAGATTTTCCAAAACTTCCCATTGGTACCTATGCCACCAAGTTACTTATGTTACTGCATCATCCAACATTCCTTTGACAAGGACCTTGTAGTCAAATTTCTCATAAAATCTTCTACTTGTGAGTTTTCCCCACACAAACCAAGTGAGTGCATTACTTTGTAGGATGCATTTAGACTTCTGCAATGTACTACTGACTCAGCAGCACTGCCTTTCCCTTATGGAGACTCCTGTTTCCTTGCTCCCCTTCCATATCCTATGCCATTCTGTTGAACCTTCATATTCCTGTCCCTAAGAAGTAACTTATGTTCTTGGGGAAAAGAAAAAAAAAATCGTTTAAGTTTGCAGGAATCAGAAAGACCTGCCTGGAATTGGAGACTTCATCACATCAAAAAAGCTACATCCAGCATCCTCTTGTATATGATGCCAGTGGAAGAAAGCAATGGCAGACACTGAGGGTCGCAGCCTAAATCCAGATCTGACGATTAGAGAAAAGGGTATTTCAGGGAAAAGAAAGCTACCTAAAGGAGGAGCTAGTACACTGTGACTTGTTTTTCTAAAAAGCACTAGAGGCTTGAAGAACAATCTATCCCCAAGACACCTTTGGAACGTATGTACAAATTTGGGAATTAATAAAGTGCATTCGCCAAAAAAAAAAAAAAAAACAAAAAAACTACCAAACACTATTGGTACTAGACCCCCAAACAATAACTAGAGAGTCCCAGAAAGGCAGGGAATAAGGAGTCTAATTCATTGTTATGGACCAAGTAACAGCCATTATAATTTATTTAAACTTCTTAAGTAATAGTAATTGATTACTTAGTTACAACCACTATTTTATCCACTTTTATGAATATAACTGCCCTCCAAGAATTTGGGGCCCAACATCACACAATAACCATGCTAACCAATACCACAAAAGCACATCCATCCCATATATGCCTTGTGCTCTCAGTCAGTCGGAAACTTGAAAAGCTCCTAGGTACAACCAGGTAAATAGTTTGAGAACCAAAAATGTAGTATATATTCCTTCCAAGTTGACCATAGTGGCTACTAAAGAGTCTACTTCCATGGTTAACAAGAGAATATAAACTCACAAAGTTATCTAGAGATTCATAAATATTTAGACAATTATGTAAAATATGCTACAACTATATGCATCCTACAGTAATACACACTTTCATTCATGGGCAAACACACACACACACACACAGGAGGAGGGGGGGGAGGAAAGAGACAGAGAGACAGACAGACAGAGAGACACATACCTTCTTACAGGAGCTGAATGTACCATCAGGCAGAAGGGGCCTTCGACGCCTCTCAGGCATAAAGGGTGAGCCAAAGCGAATGTAGTGTTTGGGGGTGGTACAAATTAATGGGGAATGGATAAGACCCGGTAGCATGTTCAGGGTTGTTGCCAATACAGTTGGGTCAGTGGTGATACGCAAAGGGCACTCAACAGGGCATTCTTGCTTCTCTGCCTTGTCATTTAACCATTCTGTAACTAGATACTAAAGGTTTAAAAAAAACAAAACAAAACAAAACCCATTAGTTATCTACAGAAGCAGTAGTGTAGTCCACAAATAAAACCTCAACTTAAAACTAGAAAAGATGCAGCAACCATAGTGAAAATGAGTTGAGCATTCAAAGTGTAAGGGTATCTTTCCTTTACCTTTCCCATGCTCACAAAGAAAAAATACTTTGTTTTATCAGTGACTTAAGTTCTGTCTAAAATCAAGTGAACAAAAAGTAGGAAGTTTTCAGCTTTCAGCAAAAAACTTTTATCTACAATGTTCAATCTAATAATTCTAAGATTACTTCTTCTCTGGGGATTATAGGCTCTCTTGCTTTACCATAATATTCCTTACCATGTGAAATTTATATTGTCATTTACCTTTTTGGTTTTGGGGTATTTCGATGCAGCACGGTTGACATGGGATCCAGTAACTGATACCACAGTTGGGTCAGACCCTGTTAACTGTCTGTTCTCTCCTGAACTGTCTATATTTCCAGCTTCAGGAGGAGCTACTGAGTTGTTACTTCCTCCTTCTTCCAAGGCAGCTTGTGACAGCTCTGCCTGTTGTGCATTGGCCTGCTTCTGACGTTTTAGTCTTTGGGCTGAACTGGTCCGGTACCGAGAAATTCTACTTTTCGGTCGGGGTCTAGAAGGCTTAGCTGGAGGTGGTTTGGGGATTGGCTTTTCTGCAGCTACATCCTGTAACAATATCAAGGCCAAATGTTTACTAGAAATTTCTTTTCTCCTTTGCAGACAGTATCCCCCAGGTTGGCCTCTGGCTTACAATCTTCTTGCCTTAGCTTGCCTAGTTCTAGAATCAGACAAGGTACCTCTCACCTAGCATCAGAAATGCCTTACCTGTTTCTTAGTTGTTTTTCTTTCTAAAATCAATTTAAGCATTCTAAATAATAATGGTAGGGAAAAAGAAGAGATTTATTGTCATTTTCAATTAATCCTTGAGGCTAGAAAGATGAATCACCAATTAACACCACTTAGTGCTTTTGCAGCAAAGACTTGAGTTTAGTTCTTAGTGCCCGAAAACTCCTCTAACTTGAGTTTTGGTTTTAGATGGGGATTTAAACCCATCTTCTGGCCTCTGTGGGTACTAGGCACATACACGGTGCACATACAATGTAACTGTGTCATGATCTGTAACTCAGGAGTCAGAGGCAGGCAGACTACTGTGGATTTAAGGTCAGTCTGGTGGGGAGACCCTGTCACAGAAAAAATTATTTGTTTAAAATTTTATAGGCTTTATCACCTAAATAAAACAGACAAACATCTGGCTTAGTTAATTCTATTTCTAATAGACATCCATAAAATAAAAATAGGTCAAAAGTCAGTTAAAACAAGGCACATAATATTAAGGTACCGAGGAAAGACAATTCTTGTTTCTTTACTATACCCAGAGGTGCTACATTAAACTCTAGTAATTGCTAGGTCAGGGAAGAAACAGATAATCTTATCCTGAGAAGTCCCTGGAAGGTTAGGCATGAACCTGAGCTATTCAGAGAACCTGTGAAAAAAACCTAAAGATTTGCTTTCTTCCCTTGGAAATGGAGACTGAGTTATGCAAAGCCTTCTTCATGTTTAGTATGCATTTTCTCAAAATAAAGGAGTCCATGAACTTTTAACAGTGCATGTCTGGGAGACACTTTAAGTGCTAAGGGACTTTGTCATTCAAATGTTGACTTTACCTGTCTCTCTGCATCCCACAAATCTATTGAGATAAAAATAGCTTTGCTTATTCTGATACAGAGCAATATTAAAAATACTAACTTCTACCATTCTGACATTAGCAAACACAGGACTTTAAGAGTTTTCCCTCTTACCCCAGCATGGGAAGACCGCCGAGTATTCACACCGGTGCTCTGTGGGGTGCTTGGGATGGCAATATTTGAAACAGGGTTGCTAACTTCAGAATCAGGGGCTGCAGTTTTTGTCTCTTCTCCAACTACTATCTCTGAACTGCCAGTAGTAATCTCGATGTCTGAGTTGCTCTGTTCTACAGGCTGATCCCGCCGTTTCTTTCTCTTCTCTAAAGTTTCAAAAGCATGCATGATGGCTTCAACCTTCTTGTCTTCCCGAGTCTAGCGAGGAAAAGTATTAAAGACAACAACAAAAGCATCAACCAGAAGCTATTTCAGAAGTAACATTTGTGGGGTTTTCAAGAATGTATTCAAAGTATTATTAAATGAGCATGTGCATCACTAAACTTTAAGAAAAAAATGTTTAAAATTGTTTTAAATATAGAAAACAGATGTAAAAGAAAGTAAATTCAAAAGCTAAATGTTGGGTGAGCTACCCTGACACATTTTAGTGTATAAATTAACTATACCCAATTTCTGTCCTACTTTCAGAGCTTGAAACCAAAGTAAACTGTCATGAAACTTTGCCTAGGCACAAATAAACTCAATTAACAAATGTCTTTAATCAATCTGACAAAAAAAAATTCCTACAGATTGAATATGGAATGTGCCTCAAAGGCTCATGTTCGGTTAAAGGCTCAGAACTCAAGTGGTAAGTGCTTCTGGCAGGCTGTGGAGACCCCAGGAATTGCCCCTGGCTGCCACAGGAGAGTGTATCTTTGGCCCCTTAATGTTTTTCTTCTCGGCTTCCTGGTAGCAAAGATGTAAGCAGGTTTTCTTTGCAGTGGACTCCTACTGCTGTACTTCTGCTTGCTTCCAAAACAATAAAGCCAACAGGCCTGGAAAACCTGAGTGCAGATAAACTTGGCCTCCTTTAAGTGGTTTTTCTTAGGCATTTCTGCCACAAAAATAGAGGGCTAACAATGCTGATTTTCTTCCTATTCTCCCAGTAATTTGGGATAGAACTCAAGACCCTGTGCATGCTGTACAACTGCTGTCAGCAGCTCTACTTGATTTTAGTTTTTAGATATAAAAACACAAAACAAAGCAAGAAAACTAATCCAACAAACTTTGGACTTTATCAGCAAGTTTTAGGAAAATCTAATTGTTAGAAGGAAATATTTTAAAGCCAAAAACAGATAATTATCATAAACTACTGTATGCATGCCTATATATAGAAAAATAAAAACTACAATGAGATCTACTTTATGGTAAAATCTCAGAGAGAGGAAACAGAGAAAAGTGCAGAGACAGATACCAAATGGTACTTACCCTTCTGCTATGAGCTGAGTTCTCTTGGTCATCTGTAGCCTCTTCTTTTTCTTCTTCCGGTTTTAATTCTGGATTGTCAACTTCCTTTAAGACATAAGCACTATTAGATCATATTCAAACTCTGAGCAGCATCAACCTGCTTTATTCTGGCTACCTCTCCACTCCTTTCCCAGCTCTGTGCTGGGAATTAAGCCCAGTTACTTATGCATGCTAAGCACGTGGTCTATGAGTCAAAGGATGTTTTACTTTTGTTAGAATGGTTCTTGAAGACAGGGATTTATATTGTCTAAGTTAGCCTCAAATTCATAACCACACAGCCTCAGGCTTACAGATGCCAGGATTTTATGTGTGTATCACCATATCAGGCCCTAAAAGAATGGTTTTTGGTATTATTACTTTTCTTTCTCAATCAGGTCTCATGTTCTTCTTTTTTCTTTTCCTTCCCTCCTTTTCTATTTTGACCAGATCCCTTTGTCTATCAACCCCAGCTGTCTGAGAACTCACAAAGATCCACCTGCCCCTGTCTCCTAAATGCTAGAGTACTGTGCCACTACACCATGGCTTCATTCTGAGTATTAAAAAGATGAAAAGAAAATCTAAGTATACTCATGTTGATGTATGTAAATAGCAGTAAATGTTTTAGTACCACTCTTTAAAACACATGGATTCAAACCATCTTGCCTTGGCCAGGGAGATTACCTCATGCTCACTGGATACAGTTACTTTTTCTGGAACTTCTTGTGGTTGTGGGTCATGATTCTCTTCTGGAACCTCATTTTGCTGCTCCATCTCCAGCTCTTTCCGCCGTGCTTTTCTACGCCTGGTCTCTGCTCCAATGGTGGGAAAGCTAGGAGGAGGTGGGAGTGGCAATTCTGCAGCATTGGGATTTCTTTTCTGTATAGGGCAATTCCGGTTTCCCTTGTGGCAAGCACAGTCCACTTTGTAATTACTGTGCCAAAGAAACAACCAAAAGTATCTCAGTATTGTTGGAAACAGAATATTATGGCATATTAACTATTCATTTTATTGAAACATTGGTATAATTTCAAAACATATTCATTTTTTTATAGCCTATGCACAGAACTAGAAAGAAAACAAGCCTCCACTAAATCAGTTCTACTGCTTTTATTTTTCTTTCAGAGACAGGGTCTAGTTGGCCTGGAATACCCTATGCAGACCAAAGTGAAGTCAAACTCACACAGACCCATATACTTCTGCCTCCCTTGTACTAGGATTCTAGGCATTTTCATTACTTGTGTAAGAAAACAAAAAAACAAAAGACCCCCGACAAAGCCAAAAAAGAAAGGGGAAAGAATTGAAAACAAACTTAAATTAAGATAATTAAAAAAAAAAAGATTTATTTTATCTATTTATATGAGTGCATTGTTTCTACCTTCAGACGCACCAGAAGAGGGCATTAGCTCCCATTACAGATAGTTGTGAGCCACCCTGTGGTTGCTGGGAATTGAACTCTGGAAGAGCAGTCAATGCTCTTAACTGCTAAGCCATCTTTCCAGCCCTTAAATTAAAATCTTAATAAAGCCATTCATGTTGGCAAAAATTTCTGAGTTCTTACCAGTTACTATATTCATAATCAAATGCAATGGTGACTTCGGCATCCTTGGTGATAGCAGATACAGCATAGATACACAGGTGAATCATCCCATCTGCAATCATGTGTCTCACCTGTGTGAACAAGACATCATTATGTTTGCCTTAATAACCAAGTTTTCCATAAATGGAAAAAGTGTGACCCAAATAACTTCTGTCTATTTTGAGGACTGTTATTTTATTACCTCTATCATTTCATGATTGCACTCTTAATGAACAATCTATTAGACTTCTTCAAAACAGAAAACTATAATGATATTAGAAACCAGGATGAAACTATTATTTTGTATCTTAAAGATATCTATCTGCATTCTGCTAAAGAATTAAAAATTCCTTAGCCTGCCAACACAGCTGTGTTAATCTTACTACACTTACTGTGAATACATTGACTAATGAATTTTTAGAAATATCTAGAGATTTTCAGAACTTTCCCCCACAATAGCAAAGACAAATGACTTAGCTGGACTTAAAGACAATCACTACAACATGGCATTTTTATTTTTTCCAGTCCAATTTATAGACTTCTTATCCAGTCTATTTTATATAATAAATAACAACTTGTCGTTTTTCATTTCTATCCTCTTTAAAGAAAACCTATTTCTTGTCTTTATCCCATCTACATATGGTACCACACCTCTGCTTTCTCATCTCTGCATTTAAAGATCATGCAACTATTAGTTACAGACCTTTATCTGGGTGAAGTTTTCAGATTGTTTCTTCAGTAAACGTGTCCTTTGATGGTTCCATTGAAAGGGAAGTTGCTAAAAATAGCTTACCTCTGCATTTGGTGTACATGATCTTCTGATGAACCGAGCATCATTACCGAAAGTACGAGCATCGACACACATCTCTACACCATTGAATTTTGAGTAGAAGAGCACAAAGGGATATGGTCTAGGGATATAATTAAAATTCCTGTAATTCTCAACACAAACAAAAGGGCCACCCCATGACTACAAATGTGATGCATATGCTCATTCAATAAGGAGCAGTCATGTGCAATACCTAAGCTAGCAAACACCACAGATTTGTCTGCTTTCATTAATGAGTAAGTACAAAGCAAGGAATGCTGGGCTAGGAAAGGAGTCACCAGTGTATACACTATTTTGCAGATTTATTTGCCCTTTTATACCAACAGCAAACAGGCATGAGCTTATTCTGAATGACTTGTCAGCCAGAACCATGAAAGCCCTCAATGCTCAATGAATGATGTTCTTACTTTTTAAAGAAATGCCCATTGACCTCAAATTGTTGTCGTAACATGACTTTCCCACGATATTCTATTATAAGAGTGTCCAAAGCCAAATCTCTTGCAGCCCTCAAGATTTTCCGGTGCTTTTGAACACGAGTAACTCTTCCCAGCTGTAACTGAATAAAAACAGAATGTTAACATTTAAGAATAGCAATAGCAGTGTGGTAAACATTTACAGTGTTTCATAACCACTGAAAAGGTACCAACATTTTCTCTAAGGTTTTATTAGTGTATTATGTAGATTGGAGATAAGAAAATTTTCATTTTGGCATAAACTCATTTTCCCCAGGAAACATGCTCCAACTAGTGATCTCAGAGAAGGCAAGATTAAAGAAAAACTAAGACATTAGCGGAGCTGTTGTCTACTTCATGAATTTATAGCTTTCTATAAATCTTTTGTAATTCTTCATTTCTCAAACATGCCCCTAGAGAGTTTAGTTACTATAACCTAATTTTGGTCAAAAATGACCAGCAGGAAGGTTGTTCATTTGTTATTTGGGAAGGAATAATAATTTTGTCTCATTCTGGTTCTTTGGGTATTACAGTAATTTCAATCTTAGTGTCTTTAATGCTTTAGTTCTTACCTGCATTTGGGAACCAATTACTGTATTATTACAGGCCAGTTCAGTTTTATTAATAGTGTCTAAAATAGCAGGTTTGCCAACAAATTCCTTGTTAGAATGAAGATGTTGCTCAAGGGCATTCTGTACATCTGCACTGTACTGATTAGTGAAAGCTTCTTCATACTGATCAGTCCATAGTCTTATCCGATTTTCCCAGCCCTCAGTGGTATTCTCATCTAAATTCTGTGCTTCAGAGGGAGAATTCTGTAGAGGACAAATATCAAGTGAATTAGTAGTGATCATTCATGATCATAGAAGGTAGGATAAATAAGACACTTGTTTTTATTTGAACAGCTGGTTCAGTGTAAGAGCAATGGACTGAAATCAGGGGCTTTGGCTTCTACTTCCAATGAACTGTGAGGTGTTGGACACTTTCAAATAAGAAAATCATCTGCCTGCTTATGAAGTGAGAAAATAGTATCTTCATCCATTACTGGTTTCATAACCATTTTCAGTAATAAAAATCAGTCTATTAAGATTAACATCAAATTCCTTAGGAGAAAAAAAATAAGACAAAATAAGAATTTTAATTAGTCATAGTGAATAAAATTTCAAAATAGTTTAATATTCAGTTCTGTGAGTATAGCAGTACAAATAGTTTGTCTTTATATTAGGAGAATGAGTCACCGATTTGTTTCTGAGTCATTCATTATTTCTAATAGCAATACCTAGTTCATGATCTTACCACCCAAAGGGAAGTTACTATTTGAACCATTATCAAATATACTTCAAATATAATGTTCCATCATTCTATGTAAATTGACACACAGAATTGTTTATTCAAATGGACTAAAGAAACACTGCTTTACTTTATTGTTTTATTTTAAACAATTCTTTATTTATTTTATGTACATGACACATGTCCATGACCACACTGTCCTTGACACACCAGAGGAGGGCATCAGATCCAATTATAGATGGTTGTGAGCCACCATGTGGTTGCTGGGAATTGAACTCATGACCTTTGAAAGAGCAGCCAGTACTCTTAACCACTGAGCCATCTCTCCAGCCCCTATTGTTTTATTTTTAACAATTTACTGGTATTCCTGTGCCACAGAGGACAGCTTGTGGTAATTAATTCTCTACTTCCATCACAAGTGTCCCAGAAACCACACTCAAGTTGTCAGGCTTGGTGGCAAGTGCCTGTACCTGTTCACTCACCTTACTGGCCCCAAACACTGGCTGAGAGTTGTGTCTTCTAGGAAAGTTCTTCATTTTAAGATTAAAAATCCAAAGACTATTTTCTATATATTCCTATAGCTACTACCTGTATCTTTATGAAAGTTCTCATTAAAGCTGAGAACAAAATTTACAACCCAACTTAAGAATTAGAAGATAATAAAGTAAAACTTTTTTTTCCTATTTAAATTTTAATGTACCTACAAGACTGTGTTGAAATTGTAAGCAAAATGAAAGTTATGTAAACTTCTCTGAGAGAAACAGATAGTTTTTTAAAGGTTTTGTAACTTGAACTAGTTTCAGTATTAGTTGATAGTAGGGGGTGGGGGACCTTACAAGTGAGGTCTACAGTTAACCCCCAAATTCTACATAAAGTCTTTCTTAGTAAATGAATAAAATGAAACCAGCAGTTAAAAATACATGTGGCAACTTTTAGATCAATCTCATTAAAGAATCTCCTATCCACGTAAGAGCTCAGACTTTCAAACTTCACTTGACATCAATGACAACATCAACTTGCGTTCCAACTAAATACAAAGTAATTCTAATAAATTTATCCTAACTCAAGGAGTCACAGTTTATGTAACAGCCAACTTAAGAGATTTAGGGATATGAATACTTAGAAGAACCAAATTACAATGCAAACTTAAACTAAGGCTCTTAAATCCTAAACTTTTAGGAGTTATGTGACCTTATTCATGGCAGGATAAAAGAAGATACAAGAAAGGACAACCAAATCTCCTGTCCTGTAATTTTTAAAAACCAACCAGTATAACAAAACTCAGCAGTATCTAAAGTATATTACTTTTCCAAGCACACCCACCTATACACATACATACACACACCAAGCCACACCAGTCCTACTATTTGATAAGCAGCATTATATAAATCTCCACCACGAAAAATATGCCAAGAAATGCCAAGAAAAAGTAGTATAATTCCAATAAGACTAGCACATATTAACAACACCAATTTTCTACTAAAGAGTTATCCTTTCAAATGATGATTTAAAGCCAAAGTCATCTAGTAAAGTTTACAAGAGAGCCTGGCTCATCAGAAAATTCTCACTATAGAGGTTGAGTCCAATCACTGGAATAAAATAAACTAGTCTCATTTTGTTTTAAAAAACTGTGACCGCCCCCCACTACAATGAAACAGAAATGTGAAAATATTTCATAAAATAGACAAGAAAGTCCACTCTGGAGAAAAGCTTTATGAAAACTGAATGACAACATTACAACCTCATGAAAAACAGGCTACATGATTCCCAGAGCATCAATGTGAGGAAAGAAGCCAACCAAAGTGCAAGATTAAAGGTAAAATGCAGCGTCAGGAAAGGTTACCCCTTACCTTCATCCTAAAGGACTTCCAGGATCCCTCTCGAAATGCCTATCCCAAAAAGGAAAACAAGCAGGACAAAACAAAACTTGGTACCAAGAATGACAGTTAAACCAATGCGACTAAACTAAGGCACAGACCAGGATTCTATGCTGTCTCATTTTCTGTGTAACAAATACAATGGTATACCTCAAACCACGGTCAAGAAAAAGGACAGTTCAGAGGCTCATGAATACTGACATGAATTCCAAACTTTTGATGGAACTAGACAACTAACGGGTAAGAGCGTGCACCACTTATATACTATACAGATCACTGACACTGAGCACAAAGTAATTACAATCCTTAAGCTGCAGATTATCAGTTTTGAAATTAAGAAGGAAACAAAGACCAATCCCCTTGACAGAGGAGCAACCAAGCTGCTGTGATCGGAAGAAAAAATAGAAAAGACAAATGTTTCTTCTAGAGACTCTTTAAGAGTATAGAAAAGTGACCAAGACAATAAGGAAACCTAGACCATTCAAGAAAAATTTCCTCATGTTCTGTTGTTTTGTCTAGATACAGGACAATCAATCAGCCTAATGACATGAAGTCGCCCATGCAACCAAGACAAGAACTTATTGCTTTGTGGCAGAGAAGTAGGAAGATGCTGCAAAGATGGTGGCTGAAGTAGAAGAAACTGTGCCTGTGGTGATGGTTACGTAGGTTAGAAGAGAGTTTGATCTGTTTGTACATAATGATCAGCTGATTTTTTTGAAAGTAGAAAAAAAGTGGCCAAATATTGGCAATCAAATTTCTTCAAAGAATTTTAGTGTGTTCTTGCTTGAATCACTATGTTTGAGCTATTTCAGACAGACTTCTATTCAAGGCCTTTTTTATATTGCATACCTTGATCTTCTTCGTCTTTGGTGCTGCACGACCCTTTTCTGGACTCTTTTTCCTCTTCTTGGGTTTGGTTCTTCTAACAGTTAAGGTGATGCTTGTAGGTGTGTGCTGTGTTGCTGTGTACAACACAGTGGAAGGAGAAAGCTCCTCATCCCAGCTTTCTGTTGCACTGCTATCCCCACCTGAAAAAAGATGATTACACAGTTCAGGCACTAACATCACCTTATTCCACCCTACATCTGGTAAGTGATTACGTGTACTCTATGTAGACCCCACCTTTCTTCTGAAAACAAGATTTTTTTGTTGCTGCTGCTGGCATTAAGTATGTAAGATTTATTCTGTATTCCATCTATTTCCCCCTTCAAATTAGTCTCCATACTCTGCTGTCTTTATAACAGGTAACTTAACCCCCCCCCAAATTTGGTGCTCACAAAGAATAATTTTATTGTTATAGGTCTATGAAACATTTCTAGATAGATACAGTGGTTTTGACGGAACTTCTTTATGTGAAAATAGTTATGTATTATAGAACAGTTAAATCAAAATATTTACAGTCAAAATGTGGGTTTAACCCACCTTCTGCTTACCTGATATGTTGTCCTGCTTCCGCCGATGAAGTCTAATAACCTTCCCCCTGCTCATTCCCCTAAAGAGGGAAAATAAACTTAAAGTAGTCCTTTCAGCAGCATGCATCACATCACATCATACATGGGAGAAGTGTCTCTGCGTATTCTACCCCCTCCCTCCCACCTACCAAATGTTTCCAGGACATTAAATTTCATATCAAATTCAATAGCTTTAACATCAATCTCTCATTCCTTGTTGTCAGCAATTCTCACCTAGTGCAGAGAATTCGAGCCAAGGAGCACTAAGGAATCATCTACATTAACAAACACAAGAAAGAATACTTTGAGCTTTTCCCTACTGATAAGAAACCCTAATCCCAGCAACCCAGGTTTGAATTTAGATAAAACACGATCTTACCTGCACTTGTCACAGTTGAGAAGGAAGCCATCCTGAGAAAGACCACAAGGACACCAGGTAGGAACAGTCTCTCCTTCAGAGTTCGGGCTGTCTCCACAGCGTTCCTCTACGGGCGACGGCAGGCCATTCAGGTCAGAACGAGGGATGATCGTCTGGACAGGGGGAGAAGCAGGAGGTGTCGGAGGAGGAGGGGCTCCGTAATTATGATCCTGAAAATAAGATTTTTTAAATCAACAGTGTCCAAACACTGGCCCCTCTCTCCCCTAAAGTATGGTACATATGGAAAGAAAGAAGAAAGTAGTACCCTTCGTTTTTTGGCTTCAACCAGGAAAGTGATAAAACAAAATGCCAAGGTCAACTGGGACATAAAAACAAGAACAATGATGCAGGGCTAGACGTCCGCTGGAGGCAGGGAAGTGCAAAAGGGGCAACTTCGTCATGCTGCATATAAACATTTCAAGAAAGTCACAATGTATAAGAATGGATTACACTCCAGGAAGATCACTGCTCTGGAGAGAAACAAGTGCATACTCACAGCATAAGGCAGTCCTCGACACCCATGCCTCTGAGTGGTCCCATAATTATGAGTGGAATACACGCTCTTCTCATTAACTGCTGGACTAGCCTCCACAGATTCAGGGCTGCACAAAGGCGAAAAGCAATGCATGATAGCATAAAACCTACTCTTCCCTTAAACTAACAGTTCACTTCCCATTCTAAGCCCTTCTCTTTCCACAACCACCAGCCACTAGAATAAGAACTTAGTGAAAGTCTGTTTAACATAACTAAACCTATAAATAATAGTGTTATTGAGTGTGGATCTGTGTGTAACATGAAGCCAGTACAGGCAGATGTCTCAAGGCAGGCACCTGGGATACAAGGTGTCCCTAATGACAAACACAAACGTACCAGCAGAGCGGGGAGTTTCCCCTAGAGAAGCCACTCTGGGCTGGTTTAGACTCAGAACTATTCTTCTTAATTGGATCTCTTAATACTTCCATGAAACCTCACATGACATTTGCAGTGAGTGAGATGATGAAAGTGCCTTCTGCACTGCCCCAGGGACCAGGCCCTCTTCCATTCACTACCAAGACAGGATACCCTGAAGAAAGTACAGGCAAAAACAATGGCATCTTATATTTATCACACCTCTCATCTTGATGAACCCCCAAACACCTTTCACATATTAGAATTTCTCATCCACCAAGGACATGCAAGCATATTTAAGGACACAATTGTTTAACAGCTGCATGATAATAACATAGAACTTCAAAATAAAGCTGAATTTGGGAGTTAAATTTGTTTCATACTAAATAGTAACTGTGACTACCATTATGAATCATCTATTACTTGGGTCTACATGTATTAATTCATTTTATATCTGTAGTTTTCAAACATGGTCATCCCCCCCTTTTTATAGAGAGGGAAGTGAAGCTAAAGTGGTGAGATTACATGATTTTCCTAAGTACATATGCTTATAGAGTCAGGATGTGAAACAAAGAAGTCTGACTTCAAAGCTTCTTCCTTTCCCATTATGCATTGCTTAAAAACAAGAGTAACTTTTTATCTGTAAACTATATTTAAGGCCTTTAAGCCCAGGAACAACTTCTTCTTTTTTTTTTTTAAAATATTCAAGGTCATAAATTTAACCTAAGCTTTACTTGGTTAAAAAAAAAAAAAAAAAAAAAAGGCTATGCCCAAGGATAAAATAGGTTTTCCCTTGTTTCTTCAACTTTTGCTACCTGGTTCCGTTTTATAAACTTTTGAAGAATAATTAAGGAATGTAACTGTATGACTTGGCAGAAATGAGAATGGATTATCTGTAATGTATATCAACCAGAACAAAGATTCACCCATTAGCAACACCAACGGTCAGTGTTAACACAACTCCAGAGATCAAAGGGTTTTAGCGAATCAAATAATTCAGTTTGATCTACGTAACCACCTTCCTGTTTCCAGATATACAAAACACACAACATTAAGAAGCAAACCGTGCAAATCAATGTAGCACATGAACTGATAAGTGAGGGATGAAAGACGACTCTGAGATATGTATTGAACTCACCTAGTTTTATGGTCCACAACTGTGAGAAGGGGTCTTATTAATAACAGCAAAGGTCATTTCTAGGTGAGGAACTTAGACAGAGGAAAGTATTCTCTGTTAGTGAGGTGCATGCACTTTAGTAATTGACAGGGTCTTCAAAATGGGAATTGGCAGTGGGGGTGGCTGGAAGGGGAATATATCAAGAATGCAGTCAGTATTCTTGAGAAAAGAATGATCTGAACATGGGTCACTGAGGCAACTGGCTGAGTATTAGGAAACAAGTAGGGTTTCCTAAAATGAAACCAAAGGCAGACAAGCATTAATAAAATGAAGGTAGAATTTAGTTTCTATGATGGACAGTTAAAATAAAGTAATGGATTTATACATTGTTATTGACTATGTATGTTACTAGGTAAGTAATTCAAAGGGCTGTACATATTTTATGTAGGGAATTTTATACCATTAAACACATGGGGTGAAATAATAAAGTTGTTTATTAGAAATGAAGTTTTTTGTGGGACAGGAAAAAAATAAAAGTTGCATGAAATAAAAGATGGCCATGGAGATGGAGCTATGTTGGTTATATCTTACCCATCTCCAAACTGGGTAAATATGAACATATGCACTTCATGTGCAAGTCTAGGGAATAAAAATAAAACGTATATTGTGGAGGTTAACAGGCCATCGCACTGCTTAGTAGTATGTAGTCAAGCTCAAGCATAGTCATTTAAAATATTGTTATGCATACCTCATCTAAAATTTAAACATACTTTAATGAGGAAACTTTACAATGTCTACATTGTTTAGAAATTATAAATTTATTTTTTATGTGTATTTTAAAATATAGATTAAATTTTTACAGTATAGGATATGGGAAGGTAGCTCAGTAGAGTGCTGATCTAGTCCGTTTGCGGACTTGGGTTCAAGCCTCAGGACCACAAAACACAGCACACAAAAAAAAAGTATTAGGATTGCATGTCTTAATTAGACAACCATTTTATGCAAATGATTTTATACTTTTTTCTCCTGTGACTAAAATGTTTTAAAAGTTGGGCATACACAGAGAGATTTGGCTCATAATAGATATATTCCATCAATTATGTTCAATGAGCAATATGAAGTCTGATACTTTAAGGCCACTTCTTAGAAAGTAACTGGTATTTGATCATACAAGAGATGCAAAGATCTTTTGTGGTTATTCTGATATCTACAAGTTTCCCTACAAGCAATTTTGTGCATGTATATAATTGTAAAATGTAAACTCCTACAATCAAGAGTTTAAAATTTTATGAGGCCAAGTATAGGTTTCTTCCTTGGTTAGATATGCTGCCCTTATACAACATTAAATCTTGAGAGTGCTTGGAACAATGGTTAGGCATGATAAAGTAAGGACAAATATCATTAATAGTTAGTAACAGACTAGCATATAAGTTAAATGATTGACATCAATACCCTTTGTAAAACCAATCAACAAGAAATGTGAAATTGGTTGTTGACCATTAGTTATCAGAATTTTGTCTGGAGACCCTGAATGAGAACCCTGAGAAAGTTCTAGGACACAGCACTACAGTCACAGTACAGGCCAGTCTACTTTCATTCTTGCATTATTCCTTGATTCCCCAGACAATATATACAGTTACTGTTATACTTTGAGGAAATTATTTGTTTAAAATTAATTGCTTTAGGTCTTTTCCTTATCTACCAATTCCAAACTTACTCATTTACCTCTTGATTTCTCATAAATATTAATGCTATTTACTTATACATCATTTGTTAACACTGTAGTAGGTTATTATCTGACTTTATAAAGGCCTATAACCACTGGCTAGCCAATAACACAGGAAGAGTTTTAAGTACTTTATTTTAGAGAAAAATTACAAAATTGGAAGTCTCAGCTAATAGTATTTAACTAAATTCTGTTGGCATGCAAAAGTCATAGCCAAAACCAAACCCCAAAAAAACAAAACCCCCCAAATGACAGCAACCAAACAATTAAAAAACAAAAACAAAAAACACCTCTACAATAAAGAAAGACACTAGTCTTTTCTATGCCCTCCCTCCTCCCATTGTTTTATGGGAATAAGCTTAAAAATGACTTTCAATTCCAGACTACCCCAGAATATCATATATTACTTCCTAGGGTAGTTTCATGTCTTCCTCTTTAAGGAACACAATAAAAGTCAACAGTAGGTAGCTTTATGAAGAAATATACATGCTCTTTAATAATATCCTCTGTTTTAAGGAAACCACTATAAACAAGGGACGCCATTCAACCCAGAATTCTGGAACAGTCACTTTGCTTTGCTGAAGGGGAAAGAATTCCCAGGGACTGAAAATGGCAAGAGAAACGGGAATTAGAGCAACACCCACCTCACTCAAGAAGTGGCTGTGGGATCAAGAGTCTGAACTGGACCTGAACATATTCAAAACACCAGGATTTTTCCAGCCCAGACCCTAATCCCTGGTACTGCCTGGAATAGACTTGGCTTCTGGGGGTGTGCTGCCCCCTAGGCCCCTTGGGTCTCTTTCGCTGGACTTTCACATCCTGGTGTAGTGCCACTTCGTCTTGAAAGGTAGGGGGCTTCCACTTCCTTTCTGTAAGCAAGGAAGATTGGGTACAAGGGAGGTAAAAGGACAAGAGGGGGGAATCTGTGAGCGGGGGCAATCTTGGACAACTTAAAGAGAAGGGATACAAAAGGCTAAAAAATTTTAAACCGAATAATATATAAAATTGTATAATGAAGGCCTACCTTCATTGTCATTTGGCATTTAAATTCTTCAAAGAACTGAGTCTATTTTAGGGATTGGGCCTTTCGACAAATTCTGAATTCCTAACGCTGCTCTTAGCTGAAAAACAAGTTTGGTACCACTGACTTTGAAGGTCCTCTTTCTAGGCAACAAATATTGTAAAAATAGATGATACAGCTCTCCATGTCTTCTACCCCAGAGTGAGCTGGTTAAGCAAGACTGCCCATATAAAGTTTCAGCCCCTTTACTCTAGAATAATGACAAGTACATAGGAAGAGGCCTTCAAAGAATATCAGTTGGAAAGAAAACCTATCTCTCTTCATCAGAATAATCATTAACTTTTTAGAAGAAGGTGGTAACACCTACTTCATTTCAATCTTTCCCACCCATAAAACAAAGAAAAACGTAACCACTGCTTTGCAACTCTGATTCTATTTACCCAGAAATCCCTTCTTAAAAGCTCCTTTCCTCCCACTTCTAATTCCCTTGTCCCTCCAACTGGGGGTGAGGAGAGGGCAAGCCTAATATTTTCTGAAGTGGGATAGGTTTTAAGAAAATATTACATATAGCTTATGAATTGCCCAGAAGAAATCCATCTTCACACAAACTTATAGCAATCCTACAATCTAGGAAATAGCACTTACTCTGATCCAGCAGCCATATCTGAGTAGGATGTATCTGGTGTGGTGACTCCCAGAGGGATTGCAATGCTCATGACGTCCAAGACAGCAGAGGGTGGGAATCACGGGGTCCAATTAATGGAGACTGACCACTCAAAGAGTGGGGGTGAACTGCAGAGCCTCAGCCAACATGTTACGGACATGAGGAATCCTGCCACAGAAAATGAAAATAACCATTGACCAGAGATTTTTAAAAAAATGTATCTTAAATGCTGTAGGGTGTTTTGTACTGTTAGAATAATACTTTTTGTGTTTGTAGTGTCTCTGCACAGTGTATGCTTGCCAAGTATGTATGATTGAGAGTACTCATGTATGCACATGGAAGCCACAAGAGGATTCTGGCTGTCTTCCTCTATGGCTCCCAAATCTTATTCCCTTGAGACAGAGTCTCTCACTGAATTCAAATCACCATTTTGGCTGGGTTAGCAGGCTGGCCAGTAAGCTTATAGGATTCATGCTCACCAATACTAGTTAGGATCATATGAAGCCACAACCTCCCTTCTTTTTACATGGATGCTAGAGATCTGAACTCGGGTCCTCTGAGTTGTACAAGTGCTACTTCTACAGTGAGCCATCTCTCTAGCTCCATGAATAAAGTTAAAAAAAATTATATCTAAGCATACTATGCATTCTAATTTTACTAATGTTCTACAAAGGAGGTTAGTTAAAAAGTTACACTTATTTTTTAATTTTTATTTTCATTATTTTCTTTTCTGCCAAAGTGAAAACAACAGTCTGACTAGCTCACTAAAAAGCCCATGTTCCTCACTCTAGCTGCCCATCAGTCACACTTTTCCACAAGTCTTAGGATATACCAAATAAAAATTTTAAGATTAAGGTTAGTTATCTTAAGTATCTTAGAACTATCACTCCTTAATAGTTTCACTTAAATTTCTTCCAGGCAATCAATAAGCATAGTTTAATCAACATTCAGTTATTCCTTCTAAAGAAAACATGGTAGAAGATATCAATTAGTTGTTTGATCAAATAGCCATTTCTTACACTCTTACTTGTTTTGTTAAAAAATCTGTGTTTCACTTGCATGCTGTACATTAAATGCATGCAGTACCCAAAGGGGCCAGAAGAGGGCACTGGATCTCCTCTGAAAGGAGTTTTGGACAGTTGTAAGCTAGTATGTGGGTGCTAGGTATTGAACCCAGAGTCCTGTAGATGAACAGCCAGTTTTTATTTTACTGCTGACCATTTCTGCAGCCCCTCTCTGACTTCTTTTAAATAGTCTTAACTAGTATTAGAGATCATGTAATTATCTAAAACCCTAATTGTGCAGCAATATACACTGATCGATATGAATAAAAGCATAAATGAGAGGGGTAGAGAGAGGAAGCTGAGCACGTGTGAGTATAGAGGACATACAGAAATTTGTAACTCCTGCTCAATTTTGTTGTGTCTTAATAATCACTTTAAAAGAATGTATACCTGTGCTTTTTCTCTCTGAAAGATAACAAGAATTCTAAACATTGCATGACATATTTTTTCATAAAAAAAGCAATGAACATACTTTGATTTGGTAGCCATAAGCTGGAATTAGGAAGAAAAAAAAAAAATCAGCGAGTAGCAAATATGAGGGGAAAAGCAGATTAAGGCATTTGGAGGTAAAAAGCAAAATTTGCATGATCTACATTAGTGGTTTCATATTAATGTAAAAAGAACAACTAAAAGATGAAACGGGAAGCATTTTATGTGTTTAGAAATCAATATGATGTCAAAGGCCTAGGTTCTAGTCATTGATTTATTAATTTATAAGACTGCAGAAAGTCAAATAGTATCAGCCAGATGGTGATGTAAGCTTTTGATCCCAGCATACAGGAGGTAGAGGCATGAGGATCTCTTTAGTTCAAGGATAGCCCAGTGTACATGGTAAGTTCCCAAGACAGCCAGAGCTACACAGAGAAACCCTGTCTCTAAAAACCAAAAGAAAAAAGTCAAATAATTATCAATACTATTAAAAAATTGCTAAACAAAATGAAAAGTATATGATACCAACTAAACCAATTTAGGAATTAATAAAGATTTTAAATAGTTACTGATGTGAGACATGTAAATCTCATTTTGATAAATAACACATTAATGTGTCAAAAGAAAACTAATTCTAAATGATCAATTTGTGAAAAATTAAGACCACATAAAGGTATTACTTTTGCACCATTAGTTGAGAAAGGTACCATAGCAATAAAACTGAAATAGCTTTCCGCAGAAACTGGGCCTCTTCCAACAGGGTATGGCAAAATACCTGTTCTCATCCAACTCAGGGTTACACTGTTAAGACTAAAAACTAAAATGCAAATCAAGTCAACTTTCCTATTGACTTGACATAATTTATGATCAATGTGACTGTTCCACTTGCTGTCTATGAACCAACTTGCAAATAAATATCTGTCCCACTCAAGTAGCTAAACAAGAATTTTCAAAGAACACCCAAGAAATTGGGAAAATGACACAAAATCTGAAAGTGGCAATACAAAGACAATACCTACACATAAACCCCAAAAGTATATAGAAGGGCACTCCCTCTAATTTTAGTTAGATAATTTGCAGTAAGTCTATAAGTTGTTTGATCAGGTAACTACCAGAATCTGTCTGATGACCATAATTTAAGACTAGTCAAAATAATTCAAATCATGAGTTCTATGTCAGAAAAGGCCTTAAAATTTATTCAGCATTAATAATTCTTTGTTTGTTATTGCCACCACTAACATAGATATTCATAAAAATAATTATTACACATCTAACCTCCTATCAATCTACAGATACACATACCTAGACCTGATAGATATTTTTTCCCCTTTGATAGTAACTTGAAAAAAGATGTATTACAAGGCAAAGGTGGAAAAGTTACTTCAGGTAGTACCTCCTCTCTCAAGAATGAATAAATTATTTCTATATTGCCTTATGAAATTCTAACATAATAGCCAGGCACACACCCAGTAATCCCAGCATTCAGTAGGCCAAGGCAGAAGGCTCAAGAGGGGCCAGCCTGGACTATATGGTGAGACGTCTCAATGTCATGGTAAGATATTACACCAGCTATCTAGACAGTTGACACACAGCTTTAAGAAACATTAAAAAAAAATAACCTATTAATTTCTCTTCATAAATTCCTTTGCCTTTTTATCAAGTTTTATATAACTGTACTACTGCTACTATTCTGATAAAGACAAATTTAATAGGCCAGCTTGACCATCTTGTCCTAAATCATAATAATGGGGTTTCTTTTTTTAATGTCTGTTTGCTATGGCTGTTTGTCTGAATGTACATCTGCACAACAGAAAAGGGCATCAGCTCCCATGAGGCTATAGTTATAGATAGTTGTGGATGCTGGGAATTAAACTTTAAGACTTTGGTAAGGACAGCCAGGGCACTTAACTGCTGGATTATCTATCTCTCCAGCCCCTATGATAAGACTTCCTAATTCAAATTCTGATAATACAAAATTCTCTTTATATAGTTCCTTCACTGAAAGTGATATGAAATGTAGCTATTTAAATGATAAAGAACCTTTACTAGATTATCTATATATAATCTTTTAGTATAATAGCTTAAGTAAGCTACAATAACTATTAATTTAATACCTGAACTTGGAGATGTGTAAGAACTACATCTAAACAAAAATAGTTTACTCCATTACTTAAATTCTTACCACTAGAACACAAACCATGGCAGGGATTTAAAAAACAACTTCTTTTTTTAACCTACTGTTGTAGTTCCAATGGCCAAATACTATGCCTGGCATATCAAGAGGGATCAAGAAATGTTAGTGAACTCATCATGGTAACCAAGTTCAACATTTACTAAAATTCAAAATACAATAAATAAAAAGGGTCACCCCCCAATTATCTGCCAGTAGCTCTGAAACCCTAGAAAAGACTGAGACGTGGTTTAATATATGAAAAAACATTGACGTACTCAAAAAGTGGAATGCTACAGATTAATTTTGTTTTTATATTGCCTTGTTAATTACCCTACTTCTCATTTAGAATTAAGCTTAACCCTTTAACCTGCATGCCCCATCACACACAAAATAAAGAGGTGGGGGGGGGATGGCTTTGGTTTCCAAGGTGATGAGACACTGCCCTTCTTTTCCCTTCAATCAAAACTGTTTCCCTGGGGATTCTCCATCAACCATTTTCCAAACTCGAACTTTTAGATTTCTTTTTTTTTTTTAAGGAACAATTGGGGCTAGAGAGATGGCTCACAGGTTAAGAGCACTTACTGCTCTTCCAGAGGTCCCGAGTTTAATTCCCAGCAACTACATGGTGGCTCACAACCATTTATAATGAGATCTGATGTGTGTCTTCTGGTGTGTCTGAAGACAATGACAGTGTAACCACATACATGAAATAAATAAATCTTAAAAAAAATTAATATTAAAAAAGAATGCTTGTTGAAAGAAACAATCGATATACCCCAAATGAGACTTAAACCTGTGTACTCCTTGGCTCATCCTCCCAAGTGCTATTCTAGGCACACACTACCACATGTGGCACAGACCTATTTTCACTAAATACCATTTACTCTGGACAAGGACCTAGCAAAACATTAAATTATGACTTTCTTTCCCTTCATTTCACTCCTAATAAAAAGTGGAGGCAAGGGTAAAAAGTTCTACCTGTGGTCAATTCCATCAACTTACTATATCCCCAGAAGGAAAGGAAAATAGGTAGCTTATTAGATTTGGGGGAAAGAGGAGAAAGAAAGGGAAGAGGTTAGGTGATCAGTATTTCTTAAATTCACATTTTCTTCACAAAGTCAAATATAGTACTGACCAAAATAAGCTCTCAATACCCAAAATATTAATAGGTCATAAACACAGAAAGAGAGCTGTTCACATGTCAACCATTAGAGGGCATGCCCTTTACATTTATGTTTCGCGTGTATGTGCATGTTGCTAATTTTTAAAAATCTAAAAAACAAAGTAATCTTTAGGAAAATATTTTCACAAGTATACTCACAATTTTAAAAAGGTTTTAAAGGTAACAGTAAAAGGAAGAAATAAAACAGCCAAGTCTTCAGCAGCAATAAGAGAAAGGATAGAGGCAAAGTAAAAATATGGTTTCACTCTCCCATCAATTAAAAACCCACAGATCTACAGAATACAGATCCACAAAAACAACCCCAGCCTGTCTTCCAATACTGAGTACTCTTTTGAGAGTTACCATTTATATGTAGTTTCTGGACTTTTAAGAGATTTCAGAAGAAATTTATCAGACAGGTGAGGCGGAAGCAGCTGGAAGACAAGAGTCCAATAAACAGTCAATCCAATGAAAGAAACGCACAAGTAAGCTTTAGCAATCCTGTGAAGAGGACTGGCAGGAAGAAGAGTGCCGCTTTAGAAAGAGAACAGGCTTCGTACGCTTCAGACAGTCTTTGTACTGAGGCTGTGGACCTTGGCCACTCTCCCAGAGATGATGCAATCCTGATGAACAAGACCTGCTGCCAGACAAGCGATTGTTAGCAGCCTTTGCAGACAGCAACTCAGCCAAGAAGCAATCTCTGAGCAGCTCCCCATAAGCAACCAGAATGTCAAATTTCTTCAATTTCAGTCTGATAAAATAAAAGGAATATCCCTGCCCTACACACCCCAAGCCCTCTTCTTAGATGCCCTTTGTCTTCTCCTACTTTCCTTTGTGTTTACAGTACCCACCACTCATAATTTCATTTAAAATGAGACACCAAAAATATTTTTACTTTGATAAACAGAATTCTCTAAACATATTAATAAGACCTTTACAGTAAAAATTTATACTTATTTTCCTCAGTTTCCTAACAAATACCTGGGAGACCATAGTCTCTTGCATAAAAACTGCCGTAAAATCTGATACACAATTATGAATTACAAAAATAAAGATAAATACTTAGACTAATCTAGGGCCAGAGAGGTAAATTTTGTATTTCTGAAATTACAAGGAACTCAGTACATAAAACAGTGTCATCTAGTAGAAAAAAAGAAAATCTACTATTGCTTAGGTCAAGATAAAAGTTAAACATGTATCTTTACAATGTTATTTACAATGCTTCCTTTTCTTAGAGGCAGCATGACTTCAGATCTTACTAGAGCTAATGATTATAATCTTCCCTAGATTTGTCATCACAGGCCCAATTTCTTTTTCAGTTTAGATATTGGGTTTTTCATATATAATATTGTTTCTTACCTCATTAAAGACCTTAGGTTAGTGAACTACAACTAGAAGCCTCAAACCAAATTTCTTTTTTTAAAACAACCACCTTTAAACTGGGACAAAACGTAAAACTAGAGTATCTTACACAGATACCTGAAAGCATTATGTTCAACCCTACATTTACATGATTACATAATGAAAATTAACATGTATTGTACAGCTCTGAAAATTCTTCAGTAGGCTAATAAGAGATCGGGAATGTACTCTGGTAGGGTACTTACCTGGCACCAAAGCCCATCCAGACCTAGTTTTGCACAAACTTGGCATGGTGTTACGGGTCTATAATCCTAGGATTTCAGAGGTACAAGTAGAATGACCAGAAGCTCCAGGTTATTCTGGGTTACATATATACATACAGCAAATTGTGGGTAAATGTGGAGTATGTGAGCCCTATCTCAAAAAAAAAAAAAAAAAAAAAAAAAAACAAAAACAACAACAACAAAAAAAAACCTTCAGAAATTTTTCAAAAGGGTTGGGAAAAAATATTAATTTTATGATTTGATCTTTCAGTCTGTTTATCTAAAATGCTGAACATGTAAGTTCAATCTTTTTCTTAAACTAGTTTTTCTTATAACTATACAATTTAAAAGCGGGGATTAAGAGATTGGGACTGGGAGGAGAGAGGGGAGGGGAAAGTAAATAAATTAAAGAAAAATTTTAACAGAATGGGAACTCTGATGAGGTCTTTCAAATTATGTAGTTTCACTCTCCCACCAACTAACAACTCACCAGACCTAAGTAATACTGGATCCACTAACAAACCCAGCCTGTCACTCAACAACTTCTATTTTCTGCTACGCCTATATTTTATACTTCATTTTAAAAAACCAAAATAGTTCAAAATGTAAGTTTTTACCCATACAACCAGCTTTCTGCAGAACTCATGTACCATCTGAATTATATTCTTTTCCATTTTTAGCCAAAACCCAACTATCCCAAGGGAAACAACTAGCAATATCATAACATACTACTTTTTTTTTTAACCTTGGGAGGAAAGGATACTAGGAAAAATACATAAGGAGCTAGAAATTTTGTGATATAGCCCACAATTTAGTTCAATGACTTCAGAAACACTGCATTACACAGATGACTTCTAAAGGTATCAAAATAAAATACTCATTTTCTTTTTTCCTGCTTCAAATTTCTGTGAATCCTGTCTTGGTGCCAATTGGTGTGGTGACTTATATAATGTTTCAAGTAGGTCCAACAGAAAGAATAGTGTTCTGCTCCTGATGACTCTAAGAAATACAGGAAGAAGAATCTGCAGCAGGAAGTTTATGAAGCTTGTAGAATTAGTAAAGAATCTATGAAGAAAGAAGTGCTATCACTATCACTTGGATGTGGCTAAAAATAGCTTTCATATTTCCCAAACTCCCAAAGGGTGTAGGAAGAGGAAAAGTGAAAAACATGGCAGAGAAGTAAACAACTCCACAATAAAACCAAACAAAAAGACCCCAAAAGGTACAAGTTGGGTGTAATGGTAAAAACTTTTAATCTTAGTCCTTAAAAAGTAATCTTTGTGAATTCCAGGTCAACCTGGGCACACAGTGAGACCCAGTCTCAAAACAAAAACCAAGTAATCAAACAGTAAAAGGGAGAGAAGGATAAATACAACATGAGTATTTAAGAATTTTTAAGAGATCTGGTAAAAAGTTTACCTAATTTAAACAATAGTAAGTTGGGCTTAACTCTAAATATAGTGAAAACAGGCAAAACATCCAGGAGTTGTAGAAAAGAGAAACAGATTGGCATAAATTGAAATATGTGACTTAACAATTCAAACCAAGAAAAATTTTCTTTCTCTTCTAACTATTCTTTACTCTTTGGTTTCTTTAATTGAATTTACATCCTCTCCAGGGGATTCTGGAGCTGGTATAAGCCAATGTCTGTAAAGCTATGCTTACTATGAAGCAATTTAAGAACAATTAAAAAGAAATTCCTACTTATAATGGTTATAACAGAGGTCATGATGTATGTTGTAGGAGAGGTAGGGAAATACGTTGGGTAAGTCCATACACCATGAGAACAGATCTAAATAATATGACCTTAAATTATTAAGACTTTAAGAATCAGTATTTTATTCATCCTTTGGCATAAAAGGAGAAAAAAAATGAAAAGATCACTGTTCAGTGCACATCCATTGAGCAAAGGCAGAAGAAATCCTGGAGAGAGCTATGAAAGCCTGTATGAGTTATGGAAAAATAACTTCTCAGATACTGAAAGTGTTAGTTTTGGGATTCAAGAACACATTGACCAGAGTATCAAATATAACCCAACCATTAAGATCTGTGGCCTGGACTTCTATGTGGTGCTGGGTAGGTCAAGTTTCAGCATGGCAGTCAAAAAAGACAGCATTGGGGACAAATACAGAATCAGCAAAGACTAAGTCATGTGCTGGTTCCAGCAGAAGTGTAAGAAGATCATCCTGTGGGCTGGAGAGATGGCACAGTGGTTAAGAGTACTCACCGACTGCTCTTCCAGAGGTCCTGAGTTCAAATCTCAGCAACCATATGGTAGCTTACAACCATCTGTAATGAGATCTGATGCCCTCTTCTGGTGTGTCTGAAGACAGCTACAGTGTACTTATATATAATAAATAAATCTTTAGAAAAAAAAAAAAGATCATCCTGCCTGGCAAATAAATTTTATTCAGATGGTCAATAAAATCTTCTGAGAAAACTGGGGTGGGGGGAGTAAAGAAAAGTGTAAGGCCTCTAATAATCAAATAGAGATCTTGTCCTCAAGGAATTTAGATTCTATATGCAAGACTTCTAAGTCCAGCATGGTGGTACATGCCTTTAATGAAGAGTCAGGAAGTAGAATCAGGTAAAGAACTATGCGTACGAAACCAGTCTTGGCTATATATCAGAGTTCGAAGTCAGTCAAAAGTTAGATAGTAAGACCCCCATCAAATCTCAATGCAGGCCAGCTAGCATTGTACATACAGGGGATGATGGGATTGTCCTGCCTGGCAAATACACCTTATTCAAAAGGCTAATAAAATTTCTTCAGAAAAACGGGGGGAAAAAGGGAAAGAAAAAAGAAACATTCAAACAAACAAACAAACAAACAAACAAACGCAATACTTCAGAGGTTACATTCTACTGTATTCTTACAATCAGAAGATACTTAAGCACTCTTTCTTAACCAGAAATGTACTTTAACAGGCAGGATAATCTCACACTTGCTTATACTTTCCTCCTTTTAACAAATTCAGGCTTTTTTGACTTCCAAACTCCAAAATGTAGACAAATTTACCTTTTCTAGATAGTTATTTATATGTACTATGAAGCATACTTTATAGCTATACTGGCTTAGATAAATTCTTCAACTTCATAAAAGTGTAATTTTAGGACTTGGAAGATGGTTTTTAAAAAAAAAATCTGTGTGAACACATGCTCATATGTGCAATTATGAGTATGCAGGTCAGAGGACAACTGACACCTGAAGTTAACAGTCCTTGTTTTAGGAAGGGTCTCCTGTTCACTGCTGTACAATGCTAGCTGGCCTGCATACTTCCAGTGAGTCGGGTGATTTTCCTGTCTCTCTCTGCCTCTCTTACAGGATGAGATAACAGACCTGAACTGTGTCCAGCTTTGCACGGGTTTATTCAAACTCATTCAGCCCTCATGCTTGTAAGGCAAGTACTTTTAACAACTAAGACATCACCAAGCTTTTATTACTTTATAGACAAAGGGATAATTATAAAAAGATTAATTTACAGGATTGAGTATAGCTGAGTGGTTGGTTGCCTACCATCCAATAAGCTCTGGGTTGTGTGATTAACAATGAAAGGGGGAAAATTTTCACACAAGAAAGTCACACATATTGCAGTAGAGTTCAAAAGAAAATTAAGATTTTAATGTGTAGCTTTTATTTATTAAACTAATTACTTTGGTTAGCAGTATCGATTTAAAAGTGTGTTTATTTACTGGCATTACATTAAACAAGTCCAGAATAAGACTCCCATCTCTTTGGGGGAAATTATATTATGTAGATTTACCTTGAGTTTTGTATTTTGCAGATTTCCCACTTTTCCCTTTATCATTGACAATAAACAGTAACTACTATGAACATAAAAGGTATCTGAAGGTGTGTCTTAGGTACACTGCAGGCTGATTTCAAATTACAATCTACCTGCCTCTATCTCCTGCATGCTAATATAGGCATGTACCAAAACACATGTACCATGAGTTTTATATGGTGGTAGGAATCAAATCTAGGGCTTTGTGCATGGTACACAGGCACTTTACCAACTAAGCTGCATTATCCACCCTGAAGCTGTGCTTGTTTGCTTGCTTCCTTCTCTTTCTCCTCCTCTTCTTCCTTCTTTTCTGAGAACGTTCTCACTATGTTGTTCTGGCTGGGCCAGAACTCAGAGATCCTGCCTCCTCCACCCAAATGCTGGATTTAAGGTATGAAATCATTACCTCACCTGGTCCCTGAAGATGTTTTTTTAAATCTCTAGAAGCCTACAAGAATAAATGGGATTAGCTAGCTAGTGGCTTTGTCTGAGATAAAGGACCTTTAACAGTTCCTTTCACATCATCAAAAATATTTAATTTTAGGCAGCAAATATTTTTACAGAAAACCCTGACATGAAAAACGTTGACATGGATACTTACTTCTGATCTAGTTTCAGTAAACAGTTCACTGCACTTGGAACAAAATGTTTGTCTTAACACTTACTTGAAAATTTAGCTTTAGGGCACTGATAAAATAATACTTTACTACATACCATGTTAACATTTTTTGTAGTTACTTACTGTATCCTGAATCACTTGTTATTTTTCTGGCCATAGCCTAAAACAAGGAGGGAGTTCACTGAATGGAGTTTAACGAAGTATTTTAGAATTTCCAAGGATCAACTATTTTCTTCTTTCATTAAAACACCTTCTATTTTTCAGTATTTCTTCAACAAAATATTTCTAAATGAGTGTTTTGCCACTGGTTTGCAACTGATATAAAGATGACCTTCAGCTCTTAGCTGTCCTGCCATCATCACCTCCCAAGTGTAGGACCTATACCACAACACAGGCACAGTGAGTAAAGACACTTGCTGAAAAGTAGGATGATCAGAGTTTAATTCCCAGAACCCACATAGTGGAAGAGAACCAACTTCAGCCAGTTGTCTTCTGATCTCCACACAGAAGCCCAATTCATATGTACAGAGCACATGCACACATTCATTCACTCAATAACAGTAACAAAAAAGTCCCTGATCCAGTTTTCAATACTTCTCTTATAATCCAACATTAACAACTAAAACCCAGAAAATTCCAGTTTTATGAAGATAAACACACACACACACACACACACACACACACACACCCATAAACTTTGAAAGTGCAAAAATTTGTCAGTGTGATGGTGGTACATGCCTTTGGTATCAAAACTCAGAAGTCAGAGGCAATCAGATACCTGTGAGTTTGAGGTTGGCCTGGTCTAAAGAGAGTTCCAAGACAACCAGGGATACATACCGAGAGCCTGTATCAGACAAACAAAAATGCAAAAATTATTGCTACTGTTTAGAAAAACACTCCAAAATTTTTCCAATTATGGAAAACTAGCAATACTAAATAAGATCCTTTATTTTCTGTTCTTACAGACCACTAGCAATGTATACCCTGGTTAATTACCACTTGCCACCAACAGTAACAAAATTAATATGACTTTTCTATAAGTTTAGGATTTCTAATTTCCAAGATTGCTTTTCAAATTACAAATTCCAACTCTTAGAAGAAACAAACAGACTGGCTGTCCATTTGCTTTAGTACTGATATTCAAACTTTAATTCCTGGATATTTGTTAACTAGCTTGTTTTTCTACCAGCTTTGAAACATAATACATTTTACTTGTGTGATGGTTTGAATATGCTTGGCTCGGGGAGTGGCACTATTAGAAGGTGTGGCTTTGTCAGAGGAAGTGGGTCACTGGGGGGGGGGGGGGCTTGGAAACACTCCTCCTAGCTGCCTAAGATTGCTTAGTCTGTTCCTGGCTTCCTTTGGATGAAAATGTAGAACTATCAGCTCCTCCTGCACCATGCCTGCCTGGATGCTGCCATGCTCCTACCTTGATGATACTGGACTGAACCTCTGAACCTGTAAGCCTGCCCCAATTAAATATTGTCCTTTATAAAACTTGCATCGGTCATGGTGTCTGTTCACAGCAATAAAACCCTAACTAAGACACTAGAGTATACATATACTTGAGTATATTCACTCACAAATTCCTGCTGATCCTGCTTTGACTATCGACTTGCTGGATTCTAAATAAAACAGAAAGGCAAAGAAAAATGTTAAGGGGCTGTGACCATTCCTCATTCTTCTAAATTTCAAATTTAGGGACTCTTTTGTGACTTCCAGACCTGTTACTCTTTCTAAAAAGTTTTTTTTTTTTTTTTTAAAGCTCATCAAGAGATCTGGAGAGATGGCTCAGCAGTTAGGAGCACTGATTGCTCTTCCAGAGGTCCTGAGTTCAATTCTCAGGAACTACATGGTGGCTTACAACCATCTGTAATAGGATCTGATGCCCTCTTCTGGTGTCTCTGAAGAGAGTGACAGTGTACTCACATGCACAAATAAATAAATCTTTAAAAGAAAAAAAAGCTAATTAAGAGAAAATAGAGTGTTAAACAAATAAAACCAACCTGGTTCCAGTGCCAATTAGCAAAGTTATTTGAATTCTTAAAAACAAAAACTGAATTTACAAATCATTTCTTTGCTCGAACACTAACTGCTTCATAGGTGGGCTTCATAACAGTTTGTTACCCTTTTCAGACCAAAAAATTAGCTGAGTGTGGTATATTTGCTCTCTTAAGAAACAAATTCTAGGGTACCTGTAGTTCTAAAACTATTTTAAGAAGTTTTAGATAATAACCAGATCAAGACCATAAAACATTTTCTCAAATAAAGAAATCATAATATGATCTAAATTATCCAGAAGCTCAAGTTTTGCTTTATATACCCTTTTCTGAACCTCAACTAGCCTGGAATAAAGGAGGCTCAAAAGTGACTTTTACTGTATAGGGATTCAGAAGCATTGTCTTCCACTGCCAAGGAAATAAGAATTTCTAATTACTATAAGGGATAACTCTTAATAACTTCCCATTCATTTCCTTTCTGACAAAGCAGCTAGAAGGAAAAGTCAAAATGTATCCAAACAACAAATGAAAGGGCAGATTCTGTCAGTACAATCAAAGGTTCCAGAAATCAGGAGAATGATACGGAATAATGAAAAGATCTTGAAACCAACACATTTTATATAACATATATTATTTAGCTGTGTGGTCATTCTAATTAAATCTGCTTATAATCCACCTCAGTACATGGTTCTAAGAATTTAGCACCTTACAAATTTTGATATACAGTTTTCCAAAACAAAAAGGAATATAATAGGGACTTAGATGAAAACAAACAAGGAACTCCTTTTCTTCTTCTAAGGCAACCATTTCAAGTGAAGGTGAGGAACGAACACAGTTTTGTTCCATGTCACTAATGAGGCTAATGCTTGAGTAATATGCAGGCATATTTAAGTACCAGGTCAGTTTTCCTTGGTAAGTCTTCAGTATTTAGCATAGATCTGGTATTTATGAGATGCTTCACCAAAAATTCAGCCAACTCAAAGATCTAGTATATACTGAATATATTATTAACAATGAACAAATTTACTTCCTCAATCTTCTAGCCAAGGTTCCAAACTTTGTAAACTTCTTCAATATTTTCAAATTTGTGATATATCTAACTTTGGTCTATAAAGGAAGTTCTAGGGCAGCCAAGACTACATCCTGTCAATACAAAATCCCTAATCTATCTATATTCTTTTATTGAACCACTACATTTTGTTGTTGACTGGAAATATGTGACGGTTAGTCAGGAGAGATGAACTTGGCTCATAGTACATACAGTAAACAACAGGGAGAAACCAAAACATCTGGTTCTGTTTGGGGTTTTGTTTGTTTTAACTTTGAGATTGGACCTTATTCTGAAGCCTGGGCTGGCTTCCAACTCTAAATAGTCTTCCTGTCTCACCCACACCAACAAGTATTCAGATAACAGGTATACTCGCTGGTTCTACTACTGTAGTCTGATTGACCAGGTCCTGCTATGGCCAACTATATAAGTACTTTAAATTTAAAATGTTTTATGAAGATTTTTAAATAGGCACAAAACTAAAATAATTTTAGTCCACCTAAATATTATCCAGTTCTAACAAACCCTACAACTAATTTTCATTCCAAAGCAAATCTCAGATAATCTACCATTTCATAAAGTATATTTCAAAGTGCCCATGTGAAAACACACACATACATGCACGCACGCACACTGTCTTCAGACACACCAGAAGAGGGCATCAAATCCCATTATAGATGGTTGTGAGCTACCATGTGGTTGCTGGGACTTGAACTCAGAATCTCTGGAAGATTGTGCCATCTCTCCGGCCAGAAGAGGGATTCCCCTGGAATCAGATCTCCTAGAACTGGTATTATAGAAGATTGTGAGCTACCTTTTGGATGCTGAGACCCCAACCCAGGTCCTCTATAAAAGCAGCAAGTGCTTTTAACTGCTGAGCCATTTCTTCAGTCCCATTATGGTCCTTATCTTAACCAAGTGAATTTGAATAGGGTCTGCTGGGAGAATCTAGGCCGTGGGGGGTGCTAGACACACATTCTACCATTGAACTACACCCTCAATCCCCAAACAGCCCATTATTGTTGACGCTGTTGTTTCAAGGCAGGGTCTCACTGCAGTAGCCTGGAACTCACCAGTAGACCAGGTGCCTTGAACTCAAGAGTGCTGAGTGCCTCTGCCTTCAAGAGCTATGATTAGGCTTTTACCACCATGCCCCACCCTAAATAGGGTATTTTACACTAACAATAAAATCCAAGGAAATACAGTTTTCCTATTCTTCTGTATTTAGAATTTTCATAATAAAGATTTAAAATTTAATCTAATCTCTAGCTACTTCTCACCAAAAGAAAAATACATTCAAAAATTGCTTACAGAGAAGAATAAGAGATATACAGACAAATTCTAAAACAGAATCAGAACTCTACAAAGAAAAACTGGTTTGCTATGTAGAGACTAAGGGGTTCCTCCACAGTTGATAGTCTGTTCTAGGGAAATGACGATGTAGCATGGTCCCTACCCATAAAAGATTAAGAAAAATTATTTTGGGTTTAGAGTAGTGATAGAACACTTGCCCCCCCCCCCATTATTCTCAAAAAAAAAAAAAAAAAAAAAAAAAAAAAGGAAAGAAAAAAGAAAGAAAGAAAGAAAGAAAGAAAGAAAGAAAAAAAAAAAAAAAAGATAATCAGCTGAGGTGCTGGAAAGGACCAGAGTTCAATTCCTAGAATTCACATGGTAGCTTACCATCTGTAAATTCAATACTAAAGAATCTGACACCTTTGTCTGGCCTCTACAGGTTATCATACATAATCAGGATGAACAAACATAGATGCAGACAAAACACCCATAATTAGAAAATAGTAATTTTAAAAAATTAGTTGAATCCTTTACACAATTATCTGCAACAGAAATGCATTACTATTGTTACACATTTAGGCAAAACTAACTCATTCCACCAAAAAATTACTTTCACTTCTCTTGTTTAGCATATTGCCACTTTGTATAAGATTTATTTAATTCTATGCATATGAATGTGGTTCAGCTCCCCTTAAGCTTGAGTGTGCTGGGAACCAAACTTGGATCCTCTACACAGTGGTTCTCAACATGTGGGTTGTGACCCTTTCAGGTCACCCAAGACCATCAGAAAACACTGATATTTACGATTCCTAACACTAGCAAAATTACAGTTATCAAGTAGCAATAGAAATAATCTTATGGTTTGAGGGGGACCACATAAGGAACTGTACCAAAGAGTCACAGCATTAGGACCCTACCACAGAGAACCACTACTGGAGGAGATCAGGAAGTACTCTTAACCCTGAGCTGTCCAGCTCTCACACTGGTATTTTATAAAGTAGGATATGCCTACTTCTTGTTGCTTTGTATACTATGCAAATTTCCAGTCATTCTTTTTCATACTAACAGTTCATAATACACTATAAGATGGAAGTTACACCAACCCAGAGCCATATTTCTCAAAAAAGGCTAGACTATTCAAACCATGAACTGATCAAGACTAGCAATACTGTAAAGCCTAATGATCTAAGCATCAATTAAGCCCAAGATCCCAAAGTAAAAGCACCTTGGAGTTAGCTTTCTTATTTACTTGTATAGCAGCACTAACTTCTGAGCAATATACATGATGTTAGTAATGTTTTGATTCTTTGGTACTTTTGCTTATTTACTGTACAGTCAATAAAGTGATTGTTTAACCTGTGAAGATTTTGTTTTAAAGACTTTTAAACATAAACACTCTTTCAATAAAAGTAGCCCAAACACAAACATCCTAACAATTGTATATATTTTTAGCTTCATCTTAAAATGTTCTTTGACATAACCAACCTGTCCTTGTTTTGTGCTTTGCTGGGTTATGAATTTAAGTTCTATTTGGTATAAATAAAAGTAAACTTGTCTACAAAGAACTATTTTAAAAGAGACTTCAATTTTAGACTTGCTCCTACATTTTTTCCAGATCTGTTCTTTAAATAAAAAAAAAAAAAAAATCTAGCTAACATTTCCCAGGCTGTGGGTATAGAAACACGCCTATTTCCATGGCTGTAGTAGTTTGTGCCACAGGATTGAGAAAATAAAATTTACTCAATAAAATACAGCAATTTAATGTTACACTCACCCTGTAGTCAATCTCACTGCCTCAAAAATCTATCTTTGTTCTGTGTTAGGTGGTTAAATGCTTGTCTTCGAAATAAAATTTAAACTGTTGTTTTAAGTATCCTTCTGGTCTCATCAATATAGCACTTGACAATTCATGCAAGGTCCTGGGTTCAAGTCTTAAAAACAAACAAAAAAAAAAGGCACTGTTTTGATTCTATCGCAAATGTCACAATAACCATTTATTTTTAAAATAAATATAACTATTCCCCTCTTAAAAACAAGTTTCAACAGTCCATACTAAAAACTTTTAAAAAGTAACAAATAAATGCAGAGGAAAACTAATTGCTAATTTATCCTTCTTTTTCATAAGTAAAACCTTGCTTGGATACCAAGACTGTTCATTTGATTGTTAACTGTAGATCACATCACATTCCTTCTTAGAAGCCATGAAGGCACAAAACAAAGCTATGGTTGGTGATAGAAAATAGAATTTTTCAGTATGTGATAAAAATCAGAACAAGACAAGAATAAAAAAATTTTTTTAAAAAGCTATGTACCCTAGAAGAGAAAACAACTTTCTAATAATACAAATCAACAACAAATGTAAATATAAAATAATGAAATCCCTGTGGACTGACACTAGCACAATCCTAGAAAATTCTAACCAGATCATAATGTCTAAGAACTACAAGGTTTCCACTCATACAATAACAGCAGAACACATGTACCGTATGAATTATTGGGGGTCCAAGTCTCCACATTTCAGGGGTGAAGAGGGAGAAAATCTGAGCACCAGAATACATAAAAATGATAAAAATTAAAATTTGCACTGAGTAGTGTTGAGAAAGGTTTACAAGAACTCAGGCATAAAACTTATATTCAAACAGATATTTAATAATTATGTTGGAAAGGTCAACATATATATAGAGGTTTAACGTTAAAGATCTTAATTCTAGATACAGATCTAAGCTGCATACACTGGTAATCTCTAATATAAACTGCAAATACAGAATGGATTTCACCTTATGATATAGTGGCATCTGGTAGTGATAATAACTATAAACAGGCAATGAAATTACATGCTTTAAAAACCTTTCTGGAAGCTAAGAATCTGAAACAGTGCACCAAGAGTGAAGGACATCAAAGTTATTTATCACTATATTTTAAAATACTAGCTTTAGAACATATAAACAAATCCACAGCCTATCATAATATATAAACTACAGTAGCCCATTCAACCCCCCTCCCTTTGTCCTAGTTTCGTTTTTTTACTGGGAAAAGGCATAGTGGGATAATAATAGCAGGAAGTAAGGTGGAGCCTCTGCACAGCAAGATGAGGTGCTGTGTGTGCTTCACCTCCAAGGCTGGCCCTCGGCTGCCTCGGTCTTACAAAGATGAAATTAGCTATCTGGGAAGCCACAAGTTATAAATATTTCTGCAATCAAGATGTAGTCTCCTACTATCTCACTTGTCAGGATGTATTAGATCTCTAGTTTGATTCAGTCAACAGAAGCAATAAAAGCTACATTTTAGAGATTTCTAATATTTTGCTAACACTAGCAATAGATATTTGGTAGAGAGGCTGAGGCTAAAAGAACTAGCTTCCTTTTAGTCCCCACAAATTTATGGGAATAATCCATGGTAACAGGCAGTAAAAAAAAAAGAAAAGACCATCTAAATTTCTATACTAATGTAGAATATACCTCATTAGAGTTCATTTAACGTTGTTGCTATTTTGCTAATGAGAAACTTTTCCAAGCAGTGATAGTAACACTAATTTCCTTTCTTGTTTGGGTTCGTGTCCATGGGTATGCATATTCCAGTCAGAAGACAACCTCATTTCACTTTTCAGGCCTTCTATCTTCACACTCTTAGACAGGGTCTCTTACTGGCCTAAACTGGCCAAATAGGCCAGGCTGACTGATGAGTAAGCCCTAGAGACATGGTGTCTCTGCCTGCCAAGGGCTGGGATTACAAGCATGCATTACCCATCACAAACAATTTTATGTGGGCTTGGGAGACTGAACTCAAGTACTCTTTTTACAAATACCTGACCAACTGAGCCTTCTACCAACTCTTAATTTTCTTTTTTTCAGATCAAAATATTCTGTGTATTCTAACTGCCAAGACCACTATACTTAAAATAAAATGTTACATGGGCAACATGCTGTACTTCTTTTTATAAGATATGATGCAAAAACACAACAACACTTGATTAATATACATTACATACAGCATTCTAGTTATTTTAGTTTGTAACAATGTCTTCTTTGCTAATCCATTAAAAAGAAATCAGTATTCTAGTTCTCTATCGAATTCAGGCAACAGATGTGCTCTTGGAAAAACAGTTCAAGGATTTCTAAAAATTAAATTCTCTTAAAACAAAACATTCGTGGAAATGAACTGTCATATACTACTTTATAAGGAAAAATCTCTTGTAATCTAAATAACTACTGTCTAATTTGTGAATGCAATTTTTAAAAAGAACTAGCATACACGTAACATTTGACATTTACTTTAAAAGTAGCTGAAAAGATTCAGGACAGACTCTTTATAATATTTTAACGACACCTGCAACAGAAACCTAATTTTGGCAGTATCTCTCATGGTTTTGTCTGTAAGAGATACAACTTACACAGGATGGAGATAGGATGGAGCCTAAACTAAAAGATGGGGACAAGTAGTAATCTCCAAAGCCTATCAGATTCTGCAGGAAGTTGGATAAAGACTGAAACAATAAGGTAGCTCTCCTTTTGTGTGTATGTGGGGGGGGGGGGTTGGGGGAGTTTTCTGTTTGTTTTTTGATACAAGAGTCTTATTCTATAGCTTGGCTAGCATCAATCTTTGACTCCATTTCCTGAGTACAGAACATACAGATAGGAGCTAAAGGCAGTTATAAAAATCCCTTTCAGTACAAATTTTACATGATCATGACCAAACATGTAAATGTTGGACTGTGTTTTTTTTTCCTTTCTAAAATAAAACCAAAGTTACAATATGCAACCATTGCACAAAGGAAAACAGTACACCTTGTCAAATCTAAACCCAACTAAACATACTGAATATACCGAGATACAAATTTAATTCACACAGAATAGGTCATTCCAATCTTTAGTAAAATCTGGCTAGCAGATCCTCAAGATCAGGTCCATTAAGGAGGCAACTTACATGTAGGATAGGGAACATGGAACTCACTTCTAATCCATACAAGCTTTAGGATATCCCCTCTCCCCTCGGAAGATAGAATATATTCTTTTAGATTTCTAGTATGTGTGAAAATTGAGCTTAAAAGTACATGCTTGGCATAAATTCAAGAACTAAAAACAGTTTCTTTAATTGTAAACCAAAGTGAATAATCTCCTGGGGGGGGGTCTCCTCTCGCCTTTCCTACCTCCGGCCCCTCCCCCACCAACACTGCTTCCCTGCTGTGCAAAGAGCCCTTTGTCCTGCCCCGCACTTATCTAGCTGTTTGGCCATATTGACAGGCCTACTGGAGGCATAATAAGGGAGTCAGCCTGACATAAGCAGCTGGCGATTTCAAACAAAAATCTTCCTTTTCTACTCACACCAAATCCTGCTGCAGAGAGAGGTCTGTGGGCTCCTCCCATACTTCCACCTAGTTCTCAAATAGAGCAGCAAGGAAACAGCATTTCCCCATAATTCTGTAGTATAAATAAAAAGCTTGATTCCCTAGCCAGAATTCTTATAGCCACTAATTTTGTTGTTGTTGTTGTTTTGTATTGTAATTCCTAACATTAAGGCTAAAAGGTTTCCTCATCTTTGGGTGTATACATGTATGATTATTACTTCAATGTACTATGGAAACTCTGGGAAGTCTCATACTACAAGACAGAAAGGAAATGGAAGTAGCAGACAACAGACACACACACATACACATCAAACAAAACTGACCAATATACTCTTAGGGTTTTGAAAATACCAAGGATTTAAAAAAGCCAAAAATATTTATTTTTCTGACATTATATCAAAGACACTTTATGGAAATTTACATTAAGGCATTTCCCTAGATACTTTGCAAAAGAAAAAAAAAGGAAACAGTAAGGGAAGGAAAGGATTTGAGAATCCTTACTCATAAGAAAACTATACAGACTGTACTTAGTTTCACTGTCTCTTTAGTGTACCTCACAGCTTCCTTCTTCAAGTTCTGTGTCAGAACTCATCCAAGGGATGCTTTTTAAGAGAATCAACTCTCAGTTACTGGCATCTCTACCCAGTTTATAACTTAATATATAAACTAGGACAATTTCACTAAGGTTACATGATTTATCAAAGAATATATAAATAAGTAAAAGAAAGGGTATTCCCTCTACCTTTTGCAACTTCCCTGAAGTCCAGCCACTAGAGAAACTAATCAAAATTCCAAGTGAAGGTCATGCCATTTACTAGATGTGTTAGAATCTCTGGGGTCCAGAGTACCACCCATCTCTCATAGGTACATTACTCTTCTTTTCTAAGTACCTGAAAGAACACTTTAAATCAAATTATAAATGACTACTCACTGAACTATTATACACACATTTTCCAGTCTAAGTTTACCACTAGTCAGGCCTCCTAATTTCAAATTAAACTGACAAATCACGAGAGTTTAGCTAAAAGTTGTAATAAAAATTTATTTTACTTATGATCTAATATATCTTAGATATGTACTCAATAATTACTGACTGCTATTGCCTTACACACCTTTGTCAAAAGGGTCAGAATAATTTCATAAAGTACGCAGGCTCCTAGATCAAAAGATGTAGACATTTTTAAGTGTGCCAGTTCAAGAAATCCTTCTAAGAAAAAAGCCTCTTGATTTTCCAGAAATTACTGTGAGACCACAATAAGCTCCCAAAAATAACAAAACAAACAAACCAGGAAATAAAAGTGGTAGTCATTATTCCCCAAGGAAACTTGTATATTATAATTTAGTTCAAAACACTTGCACCTTAATATTTCAGTCAATATGAGTGGAATCATACCAATGGGATGCAGAACCTTATCCAAGCAAGAATATTATTACAACCATCTAAATCAATCACTAAAAGTTTTGTTTTATGAACTTGTTTTTAGCACTGGAAAAACAATATGAATCATATTTATGAATGCAAAATAACCTCTATTCTTTCTTCATTCTTTGCTACAAATGCTAGAGCCATTGCTACAAATTTATGTTTATGAGGTCTAAATACATTTGTACAAAATTGAACAAACAGAATCCCGAAGGAAAAGGTATTATTAGTTGCAGTAATAATCTTAAGGAGGAAAAAAAAAACCCTCAATTTTATGTGTTGTACATGCCTGGGTGATGGTTCAGTTTCAAATATTACCTGCCAGACAAACTACTTAAAAAGGCTTAATAAAAGATCATCCTGGTTCTGTTCAGTTAGGGGTAGGTTGGGTGTAGGGGTGGTGGTAATCAAAGCTTAGAACAGATTCTTGCTGTCTTCTTTGTATCTTGAACTAAACATTCAGTTTCTGAATATTCCTTCTGTGTTTCTGATGGATTACTGCCAAAACACATCTTTGTTCTGTGGAAAGTCTATAATCCAACACATACACGATTAATCCAATTTATAGGTCAAATATCAGTGAGTATATCTAATCTGGAGAGGTCTACAGATTAATTTAGAAATTAAGAACAAGCATTAATTCAAAAGCAGCTCTTTTTAGTTTAGGCATCCAATTATAGTAAGATGTTTAGCAGAACATCTATTTATTCACTAAGGTAAATATGGCCTAATAAGGAGAGACAAATACAAATCTGATATGACCCAAACAATTAAAAGATGGAGAAAAACATGTCAGTTGCTTTGGAAAAACAAAACAAAGATCCTTCTTACCCGACTCTTGTTCTCAGAAAAATATACATTACTACTTTAGTCTTTTTAAGGGGTTAACAAGATAAAAAAAAAAAAAAACTAATGAACATTAAGGCCCATGAAGGGTAAAACCTCAAATAATAACAAAAAACTGCCTACCTCCCCAAACAAAAAACCCCAAGTCTTTAACTTTAATCCAGTTTTCAGATGCTGATATCCAAAAATGGATAGTTATGAATTGCTAATTCTGGTCTCTTCACCAGCAAAAAGCAAACCAGCTCAGCAGTGCAATTTCCCAGGAAAGCAAGCAAGGTTTCTTTCCAGTCCTGAGCAGCCATCACTAAGTGCAGTTCCCTGCAGCCAACAGCATTAATGGACGCTGCACTGCTGTCCTTCCCTGGAGACAGCAGCCAGCACTACTCAAGCTTCTCACGTAGCAACCAGAGCTCTAGAGCCAGCAGCTGCCGCCGCCTTGTATACTCACTCCTATGATCCAACACAGAAGCAACCTTTTCTTTACCCCACCCCCACTTCTTAACACACTTTTTTGGGGGGTGGGGGGGGAGTGCTCCAAGCTGAAAGGATTGGAATTATGCTTTTAGGAAGAAACAATCTTAAGGTCACTGTTTTAAATTGAGATGTTTAATTAGAAAATCAACATATACCAAATTCTAAGTATTCATTTTAATTAGGCCAGCAATTTGGGAGTAAGCATTAAGTTTTAGTTTTTAAAAGGCCAATTTTCCAAACACTCAGCAATCAAATTTAAATTTACAGACTTACAGCTAGAAACAAGAGCCTTGGGTTGTGTCCTACCAAAGAACATAATTCAATATTCTACACATGACAATCTGAATAACCTTAAAGCCTCTAATCCCATAACAGGCCACAAATTTTGGCCAGAGAACTAATGATCTTCCCGAGAAAACTGGAAGAAATCCAAGGAAAAGAAATTCCTGTGTCCTCCAAGCTCAGAAATCTCTAATTATGTCAGTATTTTCTGCTTTAGTCCTAGGTTAGATTGCACACATCTAAAATTACCTCTTATAGTTTTCCTCCTAGCGACCTAAACCATTATTAATATAAAATTAACCATCAAAACACTTTCTTCTCAATATGCTACACACAAACCTCCTCCTGGAACCTCCTCCATCTGGATCCTCCCCAATCAAAATATAGGTATTTAACATATACCCAAGGAAGTAATGTAAACATGACCTTGGTCACAAATATGTCATCTAAAAACAATTTACTCAAGGTATGTTGAAAATTAGAGAACCTGAATCTTTTTAAGTATTCTGAGCACAGGAACAATTGGCAAAAGGAATTCAAGTATAGACAAAACCCAGAGCCCAGAGCTCTGAGCAAGAAATGAGTTGCTGGTGAGCACGTTACACAAGTAACATGAGAAAGCAGAAAATGCAGGTCATACACGCACCCCTGACCCAGACCAGTAGGGCGGGCTGCATGCAGCATCAGTATATAGGAGAAAGATCCCTTATTCCTAAAATAAAAAGGCAAAGGCGTCCTATAGAATAAATTAGCATAGAAGGGGCTTTCCCAGGAGTTGAAACTTTCCTTCAGAGCGATTCACCTACTAAAACCAGGGCTTTTGGCCACCACCATTCACCTAGGATTTTGGCTAGAACGCATAGGGAAAGAGGACTCGTAAGGGGCACATACACCACCCCCCTTCTTTAAAGTCGTTCTCAAAAGATCGCTCTCCACGCCCTAGGCAGGGAAAACGACAAAATCTGGCTCAATTCCAGGACAGAACCCTACAAATTCAACAGGGATATCGGAAGGATACTAGGGCATACGCCACAGGGAGTCCAAGAATGTGAGGTGGGGGTGGCGAAGGTAATGTCTTTGGTGTGGGAAAAGCAGCAGCCATCTGATAGGGACTGGAAAACCACAGGGAAAGCGTTCAGGAAGATTATGGAGGGGAGGACTGGGCCCCCACGAGCGATCAGAGTTGTCACAAGGCCGCAAGAACAGGAGTGGAGGTGGGGGCTCAGGGACAGGAAAAAAAAGTATGTGTATTTTGAGAGCAGGGTTGAGAGGCCTCTCCTGAAAAGGGTATAAACGTGTAGTAGGCAGTACTCAGAAAAAAAAAGGGGGGGGGGGGAGACCAGAGTAGGGGGAGGGGAAGAGTCCTGACCCAGGGAAGACATTAGAAAGGTAGTGGGGTCGATTAGATCAAGGGGAGTCTTTCTCTATGGGCAAGAGGGGTGCAATGGTGTGTAAAGGTAGCCTATAAGATGAAAAGGGCAAGCATCTTCCTGCTACCAGCCTGGGGAGGCCCAGGCCCACGACCCCGAGGAGAGAGAACGCAGAGAGGACTGAGGTGACCCTTCTTCCCCCGGGGCCCGGTCGTGTGGTTCGGTGTCTCTTTTCTGTTGGACCCTTACCTTGACCCAGGCGCTGCCGGGGCCTGGGCCCGGGCTGCGGCGCACGGCACTCCCGGGAGGCAGCGAGACTCGAGTTAGGCCCAACGCGGCGCCACGGCGTTTCCTGGCCGGGAATGGCCCGTACCCGTGAGGTGGGGGTGGGGGGCAGAAAAGGCGGAGCAAGCCCAAGGCGGGGAGGGGGAGGGCCAGGGGCGGAGGGGGGCCGGCACTACTGTGTTGGCGGACTGGCGAGACTAGGGCTGCGTGAGTCTCTGAGCGCAGGCGGGCGGCGGCCGCCCCTCCCCCGGCGGCAGCAGCGGCGGCAGCGGCGGCTGCTCACTCAGCCCGCTGCCCGAGCGGAAACGCCACTGACCGCACGGGGATTCCCAGTGCCGGCGCCAGGGGCACGCGGGACACGCCCCCTCCCGCCGCGCCATTGGCCTCTCCGCCCACCGCCCCATACTTATTGGCCAGCTTGCCGCCAATCAGAGGAGGCTGCCGGGGCCGCCTAAAGAAGAGGCTGTGCTCTGGGGCTCCGGCTCCTCAGAGAGCCTCGGCTAGGTAGGGGATCGGGACTCTGGTGGGAGGGTGTCTGGGCGCGTTTGTGGGGTCGGGCGGCCGCGGTAGGCCCTCCGGGGACGGTGGAACCGCTTAGTGGGACAGCTGGGTTCGATTCGTTAACGCTGGAAGGGGCAAGCGGGTGGTGGTCAGAAATCCAGCCGCCCTACAGCAACCGGAGGGGGAGGGAGAAGGGAGCGGAAAAGTCTCCACCGGACGCGGCCATGGCTCCCACGGGGGGCGGAGGAGCGCTTCCGGTCGATGTCTCGTCGCTGATTGGCGGCTTCTCCTCCCGCCGTGTGTGAAAACACAAATGGCGTGTTTTGGTTGGAGTGAGGCGCCTGTCAGTTAACGGCTGCCCGGAGTGCGCAGCCGCTGGCAGCTTCGCTGTGCCCACTGGGTGGGGCGGGAGGTAGGTGGGGTGAGGCGAGCTGGACTTGCGGGCGCGGTCGGCCTGGGGCGGGGGAGGGGAGGAGAGGGAGGGTCAGCGAAAGTGGCTCGCGCGCGAGCGGCCTCCCACCCTCCCCTTCCTCTGGGGGAGTCATTTTACCCGCCGCCGGCCTGGCCTCGTCGTCTGATTGGCTCTCGGGGCCCAGAAAACTGGCCTTTGCAATTGGCCCGCGTTCATACAAGTTCAGTCCATACGCTGGTTGGCGGGGGGAGGCCGGGAGGCGCTCACAGGTTCCGGCCCTCCCCCAGGCCCCGCGCCGCAGAGTCTGGCCCCGCGCCCCTGCGCAACGTGGCAGGAAGCGCGCGCTGGGGGCGGGGACGGGCGGGCGGTCTGGGCGGTGGGGCGGGTGCTAGCGCAATTCCTCGAGTTGTGGCCCCGACCCGAACGTGCTGAGCCAGACCTACATTGCACTCTGGGGAGTGGATGAGGGAGTGGGAGGGAGGTCAGTCGGGCTGTTTTGGACGCAGGAAGCACTCGCTCTCCGAAAGTCGGTCTGAGTTGTTTTAAGGGAGCTGCAGTGGAGTAGGCGGAGATAAGGCCGCACCCTTCTCAGAAGGGGGAGGGGAGTGTTGCAATACCTTTCTGGGAGTTCTCTGCTGCCTCCTGTCTTCTGAGGACCGCCCTGGGCCTGGAAAAATCCCTTCCCCCATCTTCCCTCGTGATCTGCAACTCGAGTCTTTCTGGAAGATGGGCGGGAGTCTTGGCTAACCTGGTGTGTGGGCGTTGTCCTGCCGAGGAATTGAACAGGTGTAAAATTGGAGGGGCAAGACGTCCTACAGATTTTCGTTTGTGTCGGGAAGTATTGTAATAGGAGCACATAAGGGAAATGGAAGACTAGGCACTTACCTGGGGTTTTATGCAGCAAAACTACAGGTTATTATTGCTTGTGATCCGCCTTGGAGAATTTTTCACCGAGGTAAATTAAAGACATGCCTGCGTTTTAAATAAACTCTCGTTCATGATCCTTGCTACACTGTTGCAAATTAGAATATGGAGAATTTAAAGCATTTTTAAAGAGCCCAGTACTTCATGTTCATCTCTCCCGTTCCTTCTGCAGCCCTATCAAAAGATATTTTAGCACACTTATTTTAGCCTTATTTTCATTTGTTGTACTGGCTTATTCAATCCCTAGACAGAACACTGGCATTCTCCCTCTCCTGATCTTAGAAGTCCGATGACTCATGAAACCAGACAGATTAGTTACATACACCACAAATCAAGGCTGTAGCTGGGGCCTTAACATTGCAGTTCTTTTATTCCTCCTTAGTACATTTTGTTGACTCTTTGCCTTGATCCTTGATTTTCAGTTTCTATCACCACCCCCTAAGGTGGTGTTCCACACTTGGACCTATTCACAATCTAGAGAACTTTACAACACTAGATGTATTGGGAGTCCAACCTAAAGTTCAGCTTTCTACTCTCATGAATGGCTCTTTTTTTTTCTCCATTTATAAACTGAGCTATTTCTTATTAATGGTTTCCAGATGGATGTCCCCCCCCCCCATATGTATCACACATTTTGCCTTAAAATATGTATCTTACATACTGTCTTAAAAGGTCATAATTAACACGTGAAATGTGCTCTTTAATGCTTTGGTGGATTCCATGAGTACAGTACAGAAGACTGGTAATGGGCTAATAACTTAATTTCATTAGTTCCCACTTATCTCTTTAGCCACATGGAATTGATTACTGCTTACTAAAAATTTGTCATTGTACACATCAATAAAAGAGTTCCTTCTGGAATGCAGAATATATAAATTCTTAAGGCTTGGATGTTGTTTTTCCTGACCTAAGGTCCTGTGTGAGCCTTTATTTTTTTTCTTTTTAAGCAGTGCTTTCTCTTGGACTGGCTTGATTCATGGCATTCTTCATGTTATTGCTGATTTAAGGAAATGTGATTTTTGCTAAGCTTCTTCAGGACATATAATTTTGCTTGACTTGTAGCCAGACACAAAATGGAGTTGTGTTGTTGTGTGCTCATAAGACTACTACTGTACAGTAGAACTTGACTTCCGTAATGGGATACTTTTTGTTAGTATTGTTCCAGTTTGGTAGCCAATAATCAAATTACTCTTTAAGCACTGGAAATGTTACCAAGGAACTAATTTTTATTTGAAGTGTAACCATGGATAGAGGAGCCATAACTGTAGACTTACTTGGGTTACAGAAGACCAATGAAATAATGATTTTTCTCTTACACTAAGCAATACAGAAACAAAAATTGAACCTCTGGTAACATGTTTGTTTAAGCTGCTTGTTTTACTTAATTTTTGTGCTTCATCTGTACTAAGCTGAAGGCTATGTTTGAAGCCATTACTAAACATGAAAGCAAGTACTGATTAATTTGGATCTCAAAAATTTAGTTTAGCTAGCCAGTACATGCCTTTATGCCTTTAATCCCAGCACTCTGGAGGCAGAAACAGGCAGATCTCTGAGTTTGAGCCAGCCTGGTCTACACTAGGACAGCCAGTGATACACAGAGAAACCCCATTATAAGGAAAAAAGCAAAAACCCGGGAGCTCAGATCTCATAAAATTATAATTGAGGCAATCCCTATGAGCCACCATGGAATCTGGCTAAATCTGCCCACCTTTCTGAAGTCTTGAGTATTCTTTTTCTGTCTCTGCGGCTGATCAACTTAATTGGCTCTTTTGACACTTTTGGCTTCTTCCTTTAGAGCCTCTTTCCTGCCTTGTGGTCTCTACTTTGCCACCTGTCTAACTTCCCATGGCTTAAATGGCATGGCTTTTTACCTTCTAAGGGCAGCTGCTAAGATTTGCAGCCTGATTTCCTGGGTGGGGCTGGGAATTCAAACTAAAACTGTCCTTTAAAAATTGTTTTTAAATGGGTTGAATAATAAAGCAATAATTATGAGGAGTGAGATAGGGCTAATATTAAATGAGCCCTTTCACTATAAAAGAGCTTTTAAGCCTTTTTGTTTTCTACTTAACATTTTTAAAAAGTATGGTACGTTTAGGACTGGGGTCTTTGAGTTTTGAGACTCGGCATTGTTTAAAAAGATTTTCTAGTCTCAAACCCAGAGGAACCTAATTCTGGGCAGCTACAGCCAGATTTTTTTAAAGTTATGTTTTTTCATGTTAATTTGCTGTGAATATAAAAATGATAGCTTCAAAGACTTCCTGAGGCAGAGTCTTACTGCTTATCTCTGGCTGGCCTGCAACTAAATAAGTAGACTAAAGTTCTGCCTGCTTTTGTCTCTGAATACTGAGGTTAAAAGTGTGACTAGGAGTAACTCTCAGCCAGACTTTGTTTTCTTCCCTCTTAAACAATCAAACCATAACAAACCCAGAGTCAAAGGGAAAAGCAAAATGTAGTAATGCTTTTGGAACTTGCTGTCAGATTCTTTTAAAGGGGCTATATTAAGGGGGTTTGGGTGATAATTGGTAAAATGTTTCTATTCAAGCAATGAAAACTTGAATGAAATCACCACAACCTACATTTAGAAAAAAAGGGCAGGCCTGTCAGAGCATGTTTGAGGGATCCCTAGGACTTGCTGTCCACAAGCCTAGTTACTTAGCAGGCTTCAGGCAAGTGAGGACATATGTCAAAAAAACAAGGCAGACAACAACAGTTAAGGTTGCCTATCTTTAAGCCATCTGCATACACACAGGGATATTAAAATATTACAAGTAATATTTCATTCAAGGTTCTCCCTTCAAATTAAGACAGATTTCTCCAGTGAATAAGCAGAGTTGGAAACTAAACAAATGTTGGTTTTGTGATTTGTGAAATTAAATTTTCAAGTGATCATTAAAATCCATAAGGTACAGAGCAAAGCTCTTATTGTGAGGTGTGGTTTATACTCAGAAGCACTTCCTTGTGTTTCCCTGTAGTAACCATTACAGCTATCCAGATCCTGTGCTAGGCTTGCCTTGGGCTGATTGTTCTGTCCGGTGATGCCATATGATTTCATATGCTTATGGCAAAAGCCTGTTATATATGTTAAACATTTGTACTTAATGTGAAAGTTAGGTGAGTGTGGACTTTGTTTTTGATTTGAGCTAGGTATAGGTAAGGCATGTTTTGTATTTGGTGGAACTTATGGTTTGCAACTGTTAGTCTAGAATGACAGGCACAAGGGCAAGACTAATTGACCTAGCAACCCTAACTTTAGAGCTGAGTTCATACATAGTCAAGCATTTGACCTTGAAGTTGAGACATTTAGTTAGTCTAGTGTATACTTGTGGGAAGAGATAATTATCAAGAAGATATTCATGACTATTTTTGACTGGGTTAATGAACTGATTTTGATTAGTGTTGTTAGTGAGCATGGAGTGGCCTTTAGGCTTAAATTGGAATTATTTGTGTTTCTCATATTGTAGACTAATTTTCCTCACCTTTCTCAAGTAATGCTGGCTTTTTAAAAAAGCTCTGGATCTTTATCACCCTGTTTTCTACATATTCGTTTGTTCAAATAAAGTTTGGATGTCCTTTGGTAATAGTAGCATGTTTTCAGGTCATATTTAGAAAATGGAATGTTTTATTACATAACCAATACAAACCCCATGGGATGAATTTTTAATTCACTAGGTAGTCTTGAATGGTCTTTATTGCCCTTCATTAAAATCTGCTCACCCTAACAGAGGTTCTTGATAGCAGTGGCACTTAAGCAACTTCCTATGGCTATACTAATATACTAGCAGATTGAGTGCAAGGGATAGAAACTGGCTAGCGTTGGTATACTTACCAGCTTTCTACAACTTGTTCTGAAAGAAATACTGCTTTAGGAAATCTAGAGTGTACTCTTAAGGTTGGTGGTAAGCTTATATAGGATCTTAAAAGTGGAGCAACTACTACATTTCTCTAAGGGGAGAATTAAAAATTGTGACCAAGTGTTGAGCCACCAAGAGTGGTCTCAGAATATCACTTTTCAAGGACTCTTCCCTAATGCCCTCAACCCTACACCACATTTGGTCCTGCTTGAATGTTGTCAAGGCTCTTAAAAATCTTAATTAAGAATAGTAATTGTATAATTGTTGTTTTTCCTCCTTTAGATTGTTCCTTGAGGACAGGACAGTGCTTGTTTAAGGCTGTATTCCTGCTGTCTGAGCAGCAATGGGTCTTCGAGATCAACACAATTTTCATAGTCCCAAGATGTTGTCTTTTACGTTCTCAGAAGCAAGCAAAGGCTCGATGATACTTTCACTGTTAAATGCTGCTGTGCAGTTTGGATTTTTTTTTTTTCTAAAGTAGTTTAGGTAGGAGGTATTTGTTTTGTATGAATTAAAACTACTAAATTACACCTTCCCTAATCCATGCAGTGTGTTATGTGATTGTCTTGTAGTTTTTCTTGTACATGAGGATAAAGGTGTTTTATTATCATAAAATGTTTTGAACATTTCCCTCAAAGTTCCAGATTATAAAACCACAACATTGGATAGAACTTATTTATGAATGACAGTTGTAATTTTAATTTTTTAAGATGCTTAATTTTTCTACTAACACTAACATGTGTTTTAATATATAAAACTGATGTGTGGAAATGTTCATCAAGAAACTTTGGAAATGTGTACAGTCTTTTTAGAGTGTTTAATATAGTATGTCTTTTGCAACATACTAACTTTAAATAGTGTTGGCACCAGCAATATTATGCGGTCATTTAAAAAGGAGTCATTCCAATGAGTGTTGTATTGGACATTTTAAATGCAGCCTTGTTCGTGTTTCATAAAACTGTCAGAAGCTTTGAACTAAAAATTAAAAAGCTGAAGTATTTCAGAAGGGAAACAGGCTACTTGCTGTATTTGAGAAATAGATGATTGCTGAGTATCTGCCAGATGAAAAGAAATGCTCAGAGTGGTTTTTGAGCAGTATAACAGCTTGTTATATTAAAGATTTTCCCACAGATATAAACTAGTCTATAATTCATGGATGAAGCTTACAAATGTGGCTGGACTTATCACTATGCTTGTATTTATTTATGTGAAAGCTTGGCAATAAACCTATGTCCTAAAATAGTCAAAGTGTGAAACGACTTTTTAATTTGTTCATTTGTCCAGAGCAATTAATGTGGACATTTGCCCTAATGGTGAAAAACAAAGTAGGTAGTGCCTTGGCACACTGTTCATTGCCACTCATCTGTGGTGTAAACCAAAGAGGGGGACATGCACTTACACTTCAAAAACATCCTTCTGGAAGACTGACAAGTTTGGGTCGTCACAGAATTGCAGCCCTTTTGTTAGGAAGGGAGAGAGGCTGGCCTGTTACCTGTGAACTGCTGACAGGTGTGATTAAATTCAAACTTTGAGGTAAGTTGGAGGAACTTGTACATTGTTAGGAGTATACCAATTTGTACTCTAATGATTTGGTCATAACAAAATAGACCTGGACCAACTTCTAGAAGATGTATATAATAATAACTCCATGATACATTGATTTCCAGCTGTCCAACTATCAATTGAATTCAGAAGATGAACATCAATCATCTGAGCCTTTTAACCCAGAAATTCAGTTTCAAACTCCTGGGTTAGTGTTCTCAATGAGCTACATCCCTGGTCCAGTCTTAAACAGGAGGACCACCCCCCCCCCCAAAATCTTAAATAAGATTAAGGCTACTGTTTCAAAATTTTAGGAAAAGGTAAGGATTAGGTTTTTAATGTTGAGAAATGACCCCTAGGAAGATGTACCTGGTGAACACTCAATAACTCCGAAAGAGCCTAAAAGACTGGTAGTGAGCACACTGGAGTGGGAGGTTTTACTTGAGAAAAGTATGTGGTTTTTTAAGTGGGTCACAGAAAGCAGGTAGGAAGAACTTGGTGCCTTAAGTGGCTAACATCTTCACAAGAAAGGAACTTTACCCTGATGCAAAAACAGCAACAACTAACAAAAAAAGGTCACAATGGAGCCCAGGCTGCTTTAGAGGAAGACTTGAGTTCACACCCCATCATCTACACCAGGCAGCTCATAGACTGTCAGTACTCCAGCTTCTAGCTTCCACAGACACCTGCACTGGTACACACACCTGCACACACACAATTTAGAAATAAGCTTTTCACCTGGCATGGTATTTCATCTCTGTAATTCCAACACTTGGGAGGCAGAGGCCAGCCAGCACTATGTGGCAAAATCTTGTCTGGAAGAAAAACTTCATCTCTTATTTCCTATTCTGGCAACCAGAATAGCAAATTTTACCAACCAGAGATAAAGATGACACTGTCCACTGTAGTTGCAATGTCTTAAGTCAATAAGTCAATTTTTTTTATATACTTGAGAACCACACACCAACTTGGTATATTAACTTAGAACTTAGCATAAAAAGTAGTAGTTCATTTGTTTAGTAAATATTAAATGCTTACTGGCAGGAACTTGGTCAATGATGACAAAAATAGACAACCATGGTTGTACATCTTGCCTCTGTGATCACCTTGGTTTGAGGTTTAAATGGTTTGTCAAAAATGGGAATTTAAGTTTATGTCAATCAATGCATTTTTGTCAATCGCAAAATTGCCTATCTATAGAGTATAAAACCTTTAGAACTTTCATAATCTCAGTTCATTTTCCAGTGAGTAGTTCCAAAAAGCCACTGGCTACTATGGTGCCAATGTGGATTCTGTTCTCAAAGGAAGTACTTACTATCTGTGTCCTTTATTCTAAATAGAAACATCACACTGAGACTATAAGCTGACTCTCCAAAATAACTTTCCATAAAGTTCAAACAGGGATTGCTTTAGGAGGCACTGTTAATGAACTGATAAGTAATGTCATTTCATTTCCCATAGAACTACCTGAGGAAAAATTAGTACAACTAAAGAACAGAACAAGCTAGGCAGGAATAGCAGGGCTCCCAAGAGGTCCATCTAACACCCTCTTCTGTTGAGGGCACCAGACCTACATATTGTGTACGAACAGGAAGGTGATTTTAACTCCTGTGGTACCTTGAGTAAGCAGTACAGCTTACATTTTCATTTAACAATACATTAGCTCCCCCCACCCCCAAAGACTGTCAGGCACTTTGGGGATGGGGAGAAGTTCAGAAAATAACACTTGGGTATACTAAAAGAAAAATTCCTTTAATTAGGCTTGTTGGTCCCGTACCTCATCTACTGATGCTTCTACTACTTAGCAATGTCTTAGTACTAATAGTCATACAAAGAATCTTTGCCCTGTTTAGGTTGTGTGTATTTATTTTAAGGCAGATGTTAAACTGTAGGTCTTCAGGGATGCTTCAGTTTCTGAGATGATATAAAGAATTTAAACCATAGAACAGTAGACTGCACAAGCAATAGGATATGGCCTAAAGTGTTCTGAAGCTTAGAAGGCAAGCCATGTAGGCTTCTCAAGAAACACAATTACAATCATCTTGCTGACAATAAAACACTGGAGTAGTTAAGCAGTGGAACCTGTAATACCGAGTTACTTTTCTGTTATTTTTCTCCCAAAGCAAGTTCTTTATGCTGACATTTCCAGTGTTAGGAACTACAAATACCGCTAAATTGTCTTCATTCTTTGCTTTACCAAGGAGGGTCTCTTCCTCCATGTTGATCTGAAAGATGAACAAAATCTTGAGGAGTGCGTTTCAGAAGATAAACTGCAGCATGAAGTCCCCCGATGTTCACCCAGACTGTATGGACCTTCCGCCACACATGTCCCATTCCAGACAATGCCTGGCACACACAAAAACCATAAAAGTCATTAGGTTACCAGTCTGTTTCTAAAACAACCTGAAATTTTTCCACTTAAGAGATACTATGGGTGGTGGGGTGGAAAGTAGACTGAGAAGTTAAGAGCACTTGGTGTTTTTGCAGAGAATCTGGGTTCAGTTTCTGGCACATTGTGGCTTACAACTATAACTCCAATTCTAGGGGGTCCGTTCCAATACCCTCTTCTGTTCTTTAAGGGCACCGGACATATATATTGTGTACAAACAGGAAGATGAGTGATTTTAACTCTCATGTGTAGTAATACCTTGGTAAAACATTTCTTGTCCTGAGTAAGCAGTACAGCTCTACCTGTCCCTGGTCTACAAACACGGCTCATTTCACGAAGGCAAGCTGGATATAGATTCCAATTTCTCTTCTTGGAGCCCATCCTATAAAAGAAGGTTAAGTATAAACTGTTGCAAAAGGTAAACAGGTAGTTTCTTACATGAGACAAGAAGAAAATCTAAGATATGAAGTCCTCTTTTAGAGGCCAGAGCTTTAGTATTCTATGCCAATGAAGGAAACTGTTATTCAAATGTTTACATAGTTTTCTATCAGAACTTTTTATTTACAACTATAACTTATCTCACTGAAGACAAACCACTGAGTAGAAATCTGTCCCAAGAAGCAAGTGCTTCTCAGCCTACAAGGTAGAATAGGATCATGTAATGGCACAGTAGGTGAAATGATTTATGGTATGTTTTTCTGACAGAGAAGACAGTACAATAAATAACACGTGAAATCACACACTATTTACAAAATAAAAATCCAGTTTCTACCTTTTTCCAAATGGCATATCTGTTACAATAATATCCACAGAAGCAGTACGCAGTGGGAGGTTGCAGATATCCCACTGAACAGCATCAATGGGCAAACCCCAGGATGTTTTTCTGTAGAGACAAAGGAAAAATATTTCAATATATTGTCCCAGGCTAATGAGATGGTTCAGCAAATAAAGGCATTGTCCATTAAGCCTGATGACCTGAGCTTGATCCTCAGGGACCATGTGGTTCAAGGAGAGATCTAATCCTTCAGTTGGACTTCTAACCCCTACGCACATGTCCACACAAAAATAAATAAACTCAATTAAAAACAAAACAACCTCAGCCTGAATTTCTAAATATTGTTTTTCTAAAAAGAAATGTTAAAGTAATATAGGAAGAAGTATATCCATAACTGAAATACAAGATTTTTAAATGATTAAGACTGGTTTTCAAAGGATGTATGTTTAAGAAAGTACCATGGAAAATGAGCTTACATGTAAAAAAGTGTCTAAAAGGCCAAAAAAATGACCCAGCTGGCAAAGGGATCTACCCTAAGCCAGACAAATGGAATTTGATTCCTGGGACTCCGCCTCTGGAGTAAAGGCATGCTCCTTATCTAAATAATAAAATCTATACCACACTGTACCATTTTGGAAAAGGACACAAAAAATAATGAACAAAAAGGGATAAAGAAAATTGTATGGAAATGATACATAGTGTTTAATAGGCTAGATGGTGTCTTCTCGCACTGTTCATTTGGCTATGACGATGCCACAAAGCACTGGGGATGAATGATAATTCCAAGTCAGTAAGGAGAAAGACACAAAAAGATGCAAGGCAATCTTTGAAGTTAAACTTACCCATCTTTAATCTGGCTCTTAGTCAGTAGAGATGAGATGTTATTTGCTGCTCTGTTCACTGCCAGTGGGTTGTTGTCCCCAGCAATATGGTAACAGTGAGACCACTCAGTAGCCCCCTATGACACAGGAGTGTTGGTTAAACATGCCACAATGAAAAGAGGAAGTCACTATGGCCAACTCTCAGTAACATGGCATCAAGTGCCATTCACTTCCTTGCCAGAAATGACCTCCCTATTCTGCCTGCTGAACTCTCACCCACTAAAAATGTGGCTCCAGTGTCACCCACTATGGCATCAATGCCAGCCCTAGAAGCACTTTGTACACCTCTATTGCTGATTTAGCTCATTTTAAACTACGTCTGTCACCTCCGCCTTCCAAGTAATCCATCAATTCCTTCCAGATAGGTCTAGTATTCTATCCCTACCCACCAATGGCACATATAAGGAACTGCATTCTCTTAACATGATTTTCTTAAAGTTAACCAAACTAACTAGACCTAGATGAGTTTAGCTTTTAAAATCTGAAGAGATTTTGTAGTTAAGTAAAAAATGTCAGCAACATATAAATGCCAAGCAGTGACATTTGTGAAACGGGATGACATAGTATGGTGCAGTTTCTGCCATGCTGACATGCATGCATGATAAATACAGCACTTGATAACTGTATTTTGCCCAGACCCTTGAGGGTGATGACATTCTAGTCTATTATTCTACAATGACTGCAAACAAAGGGATGTTGAAGCATGCCAGAAACTGGGTGGGCAGGGATAGGAACTCACTGAGTAAAAGTCTCTCAGGTGGTTTGTGCTTGCCAGCCTTTTTAAACTATTACTTTAATGCTTAATAGAGTATGAATTTTCTACCTCTGGCTATATTCCTTGTAAATATCAGTGTATTCTAGAACAGTTATCAAGTGGACAGGTATTAGATACTTTAGTGGACAACATCTGTATAAAAACCCTTCTTCAGTTTCCATCATGTCTCAGCTCTAGTTTCTACATTGGTACTCTCATGCCTACTTTTATGTTGAAATGGCTCAGTGTGGTTTTCCCCCTTTTTGGTCTGATGTCTACTTTGACTGCACGTTTCTTGACCCATGGTCACTCTACCTGCCATTCCGTAGATAAGTCATAGTTGAATGATGGACAACTACAGTTGTTTCTGGAATTCTTGCCTATAATAAGTCACCACCCTGTTCAGATCTCAAGCATTAGTCACTCCCTAGCCATCACTAGTGGAACATTCAAACTATTGCCATTTTCCTCTTGGATTTTAACTCCCGATCAAAGTCAGACCATAGATTTTCTAATTACACTCTGGATTATTTTTCCATTTGTGGGTTGCTTTGGGCTTGCTCATTTTTCCAATTTCTGCCCACTCAACACAATCTGTGGTACTTCTGTGAAGTTTCTTTTCCCTGGCCTTTGGTATAGTCTGGAACATTTCACTGTGTTAGTGACTTTACTGTGAGCTCTTGTATAGGTGATGTGCTTCAACCGTAAGGTTCTCTTCCTACAAGAACCCTTTTCTACTGTGTGTGGCTCGTGCCTGTAATACCAGTACATGGGAGAGGCTCAAGTAGGAGGACTACCGTGAATATGACGGCAGTTCTGAAAATTATTTATGGTTACTGGGTATGTAGCTTTGTCAAATTTCCTAAAATACTTAAAAAAAAAAAAAAAAAAAAAAAAAAAAAAAAGAAAAAGAAAGAAAAAAGTAAAATGACCAAGTAGTTTGTGCCCTAGAGGAGATGGGTGAATCTCTGTGAGTTTGAGGCTGGCCAGGGCTACATACTGAAACCCTATCTCAATACAAACATAAAGAATACTTATAGGTAGTGTGTTTGTTTCTGGTTTTGTTTTGCAGTGCTAGAGATTAAGCCCAGGACATCTGTCTGGCATGCAGGCAGGTGCCCTATCACTGAGCTACAATACTGTGGTTTTTCCTTTTCATAACTAAACTTGTTCACTCCAGGAACCTCTAATTATGTGGAGGTGAAAACCACCTTTTTCCAGTTTATGATCCCTTTAGTTATCATCTGATGTTCAATCTAGTGCCTCATCCTTTTGTTACAGAAAAGAAGGGGGGGGCTTATCAGGGCTTATCTCAGCTCCTCTGTGATTCAGATTTCACTATATCATATAGCACTTGGCTGTTTGAAATAAATGGTTACAATGGTTTGATAGAAGTTTTAACCTATGAGTATTTTTTTTTTCAAACTTTTGGGGTTTTTTTCCTCATTGGAATCAGTTTGCCTGATAGGTCTATAACATTTTAGACAGATCACTTGCTTATGTAAAAATAAAGAAGTCTTATTACCTCTATAGGTATTGCCCCTGTTCCACACATTGGATCCACTATTATATCAGACGGTTTAGGTTCACATAGCCTGGAGGAAGAAAACAATTCAGCACATGTGAAAATCGGTCAGAAACTGAGGCTTCCACAATAGAAATTCCTGAAGGTTAGAATCAAGAGCCTACTGGCATGAAGGATTATCAATTTACCATTTGAAAGTCAGCCTGGGGCTGGAACTAAGTAGCAGCACTCATCAAATGTGTTCAAGGCTTTTGGGGGTGAGGAGAAAAGAGATATTGATTGGTTTGTTATCATAGCACTCAGGAAGCTGAAGCAGTAAGATTTTTAGTGGACATTTGCTGACAACCAGACATTCAGTATCCTTTCATTTTGAATTTAATCGTGGAGATAAAGGCCTTAACATAAAATAATTGCTTTAAGTTTATACACTTGTTATTTCACTGAATGCTTTAAGCAACCCTATTATCATTTAACAAACAAAATGATAGAAAGAAACATTTTTTCCTAGGACACAAAAATAAGAAGAGTCAAGACCACAGGTCACTGTGAATAGCTTTAAATGTTACTTACCAGTCCTCAGGTCACTAAGTCTCATCTGATCAAATCTTTTCTATTCTGTTTGGGACCCGCACCATGCATGCTAATGGCCTCCTTCATAAAACAGATTCTTGGGCAAGCCTGTAATGCCAGCCATTGTTAATAGGCCAGGATTGGACACTTGATCAAATTATGTCACTCAAATCCTCTTAGGAATGTGGAATATAAAGAGCAAGTAGCTCTGGGTTGTTTGAGCCAGTCATGTGTGACTGAAGTACATGCATTCAAATGACGGGCAGCAAGTGCACAGGTGAGCTAAGCAAGAACACATAAGCTTTTAGGAGACAGAAAAGCAGTCTTTCTTTTTTCCACTATCTGTTTCTATACTTCTTAGCCTTTATGTATATGGAAGTATTGCCCACACATGTATCTGCATCACATGTGACCACAGCCTGTCAAAGCAAGAAGAGGGCATCTGGTCCCTTGAGGCAAGTTATTAACAGTTGTGAGCTACCATGTTGGTGTTAGGAATTGAACCCAGGTTCTCTGGAAGAACAGCCATCTCTCTAGCCCCATAGTTTCTACTTTTCTTTAGATACTTTCAAGGTTTTTCTGTGGATATGGTATAATCTTTGCTCATCTCTCCAACCACCCCAATCCTCAGCATAATTATTCCTTCATGTGCATGTATATGTACACTTGTGTTTGCCAACATGCATGTGAAGGCCAGAAACCAGAAATCAACATTGGACATGTACCCACCCCCCAGCCCCTGACTCTCATTTTGATTTTTTTGAGAGAGGGTTTCTATAGAGCTCTGGATGTCCTGGACTCACTATGTAGACCAAGCAGGCCTTGAATTTACAAAAATCCACCTGCCTCTGCTTCCTAAGTGCTGAGACTAAAGGTGTGTGCTACTACACGCAGCTGGGCACCTTTCTCAATTGTTCTTTTCCTCATTTTCAAGAAAATCCCTCACAACCTGGAGCTCAAATTCAGTTAGAGCAGTTGGCCAGAAAGACCCAGGGATCCTCCTGCCTCAGCCTTCTCGGTTCTAGGACTACTGACAATAGTGGTGCTGGGAGGTTGAGTTCAGGCTTGTGTAGAAACTGCACTGGGCTATCTCCTCAGCCCAGTTATTATTTTTTTATTTTATTTAATATTTTAATACTAGCACTCAAATAACTCTTTGTATGCTGGTTCCTATAATCATGACTGGAAGCAGAAAATAAATATCTGTTCAGTGAATGAAGCTTAGGAGTGTTTCTCTTAAAGTTGTCTGTTACTAACTTAATGTGTCCCAGTTGTGAGGAACCATAAAATCACACATGATCATGATAAAAGAGGAAGCAAAAATTAAATTAAAAAGGAAAAAAATGTAATTATATAACTCACTAGAGAATGCCAGGAACTGTATAGAATAAGATAATCTGTCTATGTTTCTGCATTCAGTCCTCATAAACAAAAACTTTTAACAAATATTTTTATGTTTTATTTACACATATGTGTTAATAGGTATAAATTATATGCACAGGCCAAAAACAGAATATTGAAAGAGGATACGGAGCTCGAATTAAGGACAGTTGTAATCTGCCAGACATGGGAGCCTAGAATTGCGCTCTGGTCATTTGGAAAAACAAGAACTATTAACATCTCTATAGCTCAAGTCACCACTTTTTTGTTGTTTTTTTTTTTTTTTTTTAAGTATGTATATATGCTGGTGCCTACAGAAAACAGAGGTTTGAATCCTTTAGAGCTGAAGTTGCAGGTCATTGTTATTTACCAACCTGAATGCTAGGAGCCAAATTCAAGTCCTCTGCAAGAGTACCATACACTCTTAAACCTCTGAGCCATCTCTCTAGAATGAGTAAACCTTTCTTCTTTTTGTTTCTTGTTCCTATGGAACAGTTCACAAATCTTTCTGTCATCTTTATTCAGGGGTCATGCTAATCTCTGTACTGCCTTAGTTTCAGTATATGTGCTGACAAACTGAGCACATGAATAATCTTGGGTGTCCCCTGTCAAGCCCATTTTGCAGTTTTGAAATCTCAAGTGTAGGGAAAGCAAAAAGACTTATGTGAGAGAGAAAAAAACCAAGAACATACGAATGACAACAGTGGCAGGCTGCCTGCCTTGTACTTCTCAAAGTCCCAATATGAACCCTAGGTTGCTGCCAGTATCACATTTAAAACTATGGGTGATGGGGTGTGGTGTGTGAGCCAAGCACTCAGCAAACAAGTTCTGCACTCACACACCACAAGGATCTCATCTGCTTCAGTGCATAAAAATAAGGCACAGCAGCACTGGTTCTATTGCCTAAGAAAGCACATCCTTTCTCAACAGAAACAGCTCCTCACTGAAGACACACAGAACCACCACTCTCACATTCTAATCAGGAACACTAATAAACCATCCACATGGTGTTTTCTGGACCAAAAGCTGACAACGGTGAATGCTAAAGAGAAAATAGTAACTGTAATTCTAACCAAGAATTTTTTTTAATTGTTAGAAAATAAGTGTTTTAATTCAAAGCAAAGTGTTCATTACTACATGAACAGCAAAACCTGCTGTTACCTGAGCATCCCATAGGCAAGGGTTGACCTGAGAGTTGTAGGCCCAAAATGTGTAATATTTCTTCGATGGAGACTCTCTTCTGTCAGTGCAATAGCAACAATGACTTCATTATCGTGGATGTTCAGGAGAACCTATATCAAATTAGAAGCAAACAAGGAAGTCAGAAAGTCGACAGTCTTCAAACCGCACCTACTAACAAGACATTTTTTTAAAAAACAAACAAACCAAAAAAAAAAAAAAAAAAAAAAAAAAAACCTAGGGCCATCTATCTGGCTGCGGTACTGCCTCTGAAGTGCTTTAATCTCAGCACTTAGGAGGCAGAGGCAGGTAGATGATCTCTGTGAGTTCAAGGCCAACCGGTGAGTTCCAGGACAGCCAGGACTAGATAAAAAGACTATGTCTGAAACAAAACAACAACAAAATAAATAAATAAATTTAAATGAATAAAATAAACAGAACCTTGCAGCCAAGATTGGCTTGAATTTCTTAGACAGGCTAGCTGGACCAAAACTCACAATCCTCTTGCCTCTGCGTCAAAAATTCTTGGATCACAAGAAAGAGATACATGTCTGCCTTATTAAGACTTTTTGAATTAAGACAAAAACAAAACAACTGTCTTATTCGGGGCTGGGTCTGAGGTGAGTCAGTGGAAAAAGTACTTGCTTATCAAGCATGAAGACCTGAGTTTTGAAGTCAAGCATGGCTTGTGCATACATCCACCACACAGAACTTCCTTTTTAGAAAATGTCTATTTTATGTGCACAAACGTTTTGCCTGCATGTGTATCTGTGTACTACATGAACACTTGGTGCTCATGGAGGCTAGAAAGGGGTATTTAATCCCTTGGAACTGGAGTTACAGATGAGTTCAAGCTATTTATGATCTGGCTCCTGGGAATTAAACTGGTATGCTCCAACAGAGCAGCCAGTTCTTTTAACTGCTGGGCCATCTTGTCAGCCCATACAAACTTTCTGATAGAGTTAGCCTTTCCATGTTTACTATACAGCACATAAAATCCGTTTGTGTACTTACTTGTGTTTGTATGTGGCTTGGGTATGGGGATCAGAGTACAACTTCTACCATACATCCTAGGAACTGAACTCAAGCCAGCAGCCTTAGTGCCAAAGCTATCTACCATGAGCCCAGAGGTATATATACTTCAGTGAGCTCTAACCTATATTCAGTATGCTTTAGAAAGCTCCCTTTGTCTCCTTCCTGGGTGACCATTAATCTAACCACTACTATTATAACTTAGTTGTATCACTTTTTAGACTTAACAAAAATGAAATCGTAAACATGCAATTTTCATTTAATTTTAAAATATTTTATTCTTTTTACACACACATGCTCCTCCTACCCCATACTCTCTACATACACACAAACATGCACACACATATATGCTGGCTATCAATAAGTTATATGAACATATTTTGATGGTATAGATTTAAAATATGTATGTTTTTTTTTTTTTCCTACAACTTTTTTTCCCTCAATACAGGGTTTTTCTGTGTAACTCTGGCTATCCTGGAACTCACTCTGTAGACCAGGTTAACCTCAAATGCTGGGATTAAAGGTGTACATGACCACTGCTTGGGAGTCCTGTGTGTGTGTGTGTGTGTGTGTGTGTGTGTGTGTGTGTGTGTGTGTTTTACTGTTGTTTTGTTTTGTTTAAGATAGTGTTTCACTGTGCCCTCTGACTGGCCTGGAACTCACTGTGTAGACCAGGCTGGCCTTCAAATTAGAGATCTGCCAGTCTCTATCTCCTAAGACTGGGAGCCAAGCATTTGCCACCACTTGGCCTACATATATTTTTTAGATTACTGCTTCTTTTTGGAAAACACTTCAAACATGTCACAGTGGACTTTCAAACATACCCTTTATCCAGAGTTAACACCATGCCACGTTTGCTTTTATCTTGTTTTCTTAGTAGTTTTAAACCTCTGATTATGACTACGTTTTTCCTAGTTTTCCTAGCTTATAAATATTCTAAGAAGATAAAATGTTCCCCAGAATGTCCTCATCACAGCCTTACCAAAGGCAGAGGTCAAGAGCTGACATTCCAACATGCAAGGTCCTGCCCTACACATCTTATTTGCATGGCCTCAATTCGTATGGACCCCTCTGAGCCTGGGACAGAGACATCAGTTCACAGGCCCTGTCACGTGAATGTCTAAGTTGTACTTTAGCCAGGCAGCATGGCTCCAGGATCTGTTTTCTGTACTACCTTGCAGATTTTAGACATGGTTTTCTTTAGCCTCTTTGTTCTCACGGCAGCTGTGTAAGAAAATATGGAATGGGGAATTGTTCTGGTCTGACATTAAAAACAAAGTTACAAAGAAAGTGACCTGTCCCAGATTTGAGTATCCCAAAAGAAACAAAAATTGAATTCTTGGTAAAAATGTCAACTGCTAAGGACCTACATACACCACCATAAATTTAAAGAACTCCAATTACCATTATCAACTAAGTCACGCAGCAGTCACAAGGATAATCAAACTAACAGGAGGCATTTGGTTTTAAAAACCTAGCTGGCGTTAAAAAGAACAAAGCTGGCTCTACATGAGGATTAGCCCTAAAACCCTGACACAAAGTTCTGAAAATTATATTCCACTATTGTTTAATAGCAGAACTCTCCAACTAAGATAGAATGTTTATTTTAGGTAAAGTTACAATCTAGAAGTCCATATAACGGAGAAAAATACTAGATTAGAAACAAGAAGACTGGGCATACAGCTTAGAAATAGAGTGCTTGTCCCTATGTGCAAAGCTGTGTGTATGAGCCCAACTCCGATTTGAAAAAAAAGAGACTACCTTTCTTCTGCTGAACATGGCGATGCTAAGGTCAGAGCCATACACAGACACAGAAACCTGAGGAGTTGTGCGAGGCAGGGTCTGTGTATAGCCCTGGCTGATCCGGAACTCACTACATTAGCCAGACTTGCCTTGAAAATCCAAGAATCTCTGCCTCTGAGTGTCAGGATTAAAGGCATGTGCCACTACTTGGGTTCTAGCAACTGAACACTTACTATATTCATACATACTATACCAAACACTTTAAATAATTTCATTTGCCTTCCATAGTATAGACCTTAAAGGTATACACTATTATTGGCTCACAGACAATCTTGTTCAATTCTACAAATGTATGGAGAACCATTTTTTGTTTGTTTCTTTTGGGGGTGATCTGCATGTTTACATTATCTTTCTACTATTCTACCTTATTTTTGAGACAGTCTCTCACTGAACCTGAGTCTTGCTATTTCAGCTGTTCTGCCCAACAAGCTCCAGGGCCTGTCTCTAACTATCAGTGCTAATGTTAACATGCATACATTTACTCTGGCTTTTATGTGGATGCTAGGAACCCAAACTCAGGTTTTCATGCTTGGTTAGCTAACACTTTATCCACTGAGCCATCTCCCCAGCAACATTGCAGATCTTTTTTAATCATCAATAAAAGCTAATAACCCACCTCTACATCAAAGTTGGTCATATCAGCCTTCCATTTAAAGTACTCTTGAATAGCACCTCCAAAATCTCTTGCAGCTTCATTGGAGGTAAAGCAGTGTTTCTCTCCTGCTCTGTTGCAGGTAACTCTAAACTTCTGGACTTGTGGTTCAGTTTCTTCTCTTAGGCTTTGACCAGTTTCATCTTTGCAAGATGCCAAGACCTTACCTACTAAGGTTGATATTTCTTCTTTGATGGCTGGATTTTCATAGTAGTCCAAGATATGTGAGTCTGAGGTGCTGTTGGCAAGTTTTTTCTTACCATTTTTCTCATCAGCTTTGTCTCCTTGTCCACAGTCAGCCGTCTCTTTACCCACACTCTGATTTGCCTTTCTGCGCTTTGCTTTCTTCTTCTTGAAAGTGGTGTTAATTTGCCAAACTTTTAAAGGGTCTGACCATGGGAGCTTTTCAGCCAGTTCTTCAAAATCTCTTAGAACTTCTTCCTGCAAATGATGGAGAATAAAACCCTTTTGTTTCTCACCATTTTAACTGAACAATTAAGTGCCTACTTTCTTGTAGACAACTCTGGTCCTTATGATGGGGATGGTGGGAGAATAGAGACCAAAGGATAAACAAAATGATATTCCAATTTCAATGGTAAGTGAGTATATATAAACATTACGCTAGCATTGACAAACTACCTGTAAGGGGAAGCAGAAGCAGGTGGACAGAAGGCAGCAGACAGAAAGATAAATGACTTTCTTTCAGATCTTTTGAATTTGGGCAAAAGCTGTAAGTTTAAAAATGTCACCTGTCCAGATTTTAAATAGTATGATTATCTTTTTGTTTTGTTTTGTTTGAGACAGGGTCTCTATAGCCCCAACTGTCCTGGAACTCATCTATAGACCAGGCTGGCCTAGAACTCACAGAAATATACTGACTCTGGGTCCTGAATGTTGGGATTAAAGGCGTATACCACCACACCTGGCCCATATGATTAACTTTTTAAAAAGTAAACTTGGTGGTGCTGCCCCATGCAGTTCTTCTCTTCCACTTGGACTTTATTGACAGCACTAAGTACGGTCTACTACAGTTACTAGGCTTACGTACTTGCTTACTAGCAAGGCCACTCCTTAACTACCTTGACCTTTGATATAGGCCACACACCTACAACAGCAGGGGCATATAAAGGGTGGTTAATATATAGCTGCCAGGCTAGGTTTATTGACACAGGCTTGTAATCCCAGTTTCTAAGGAACCTAAGGAAAGGTTGCAGTTCAGGCCTTCCTGAGCTATAGAGTGGGTTAAGGGCCAACCTAGATAACATATTAACACCATATCTCAAAAAAAAAAAAAAAAAGTAAGAGGGCCAGGGATAGAGCTCAGTGGTACAGTGCATGGGGTTCCAGATAGTACTCCAAGAGTAAACAAAGACTCGGTTACTGGATAAATAGTTAAGTATTTGAATGTGAAATATGTAGGACTGCTATCCACAGAGCAGGCACCAGCCAACCAGACCTATACAACCCATAGGAACATCTACAGTACAGGTGGTTACATGACTTAAAGATTGAGAAGCCAGGTGTGGTGGTGCACACCTTTACTTCCAAACAGACATAGATAGATCTCTGTGAGCTTGAGGCCAGCCTGGTCTAAGTGAGCTTCAGGCTAGGTATGGATACAGTGAAACTGTTTCAAAACAAAACAAAACCTTTCAGAATTAAATACTAAGTTTCTCAGTCACTTCGGCCACATGTTACCCTCCAATCTAGCAGTTAGCACGTTACATAAATTCACTTTTTAAAAACATCTTCTGCCTACAGTTGATTGGCTATGCTCTCCTTAAGTATGCTTTTCTTCATGAGTAACTCCAAAGTCTCTAATGCCATGAGGCCAGAGAGGAAGTAAGGATTATAACAATTCACTCAGTGGAATGAAAATTATACTTCAATAAAACAATTTTAAAAAGGGGACAGAGGGAGAAGGAAAAGACCTGTTTATCCCCAGTCAGTCCAGGGAGAGCTCTTCCTCATGGTCTCACCCTCAGGAGCCTCTTACAAATGGCAGGCCCAAGAGAAACTGCCTCATTTCAAAATTCCAAAGTTCAAAACTTTGTCAACATAAAATAAACAAAAGAATGCAGGGGAAGGAAACACCAGCAGGAAAGAACACTCACCAGAAAACTGGCCATAGAACACTATTTAAAAATATGATTTAAAGGCAAAACAAACAAAAGATTGTGACATCGAAAATATGAGAGAATGTCTGGTAAATGGGACCTCATAGCAGACTTACAAGCAGAAATGAGGTGAGTCACCAGGAGACAGAATTTACAGAGTCTAAAGAAAATGTAAAATGAATGAATGAGTGAATGCAGGGAGTTAGGCAGATGGTGCTGTTGATAACATTATTGCTGCACAAGTATGAGGATCTGAGTTCAGTTCCTCCACACTCAGTTTAGAAAGCAAGAATGGTGGTGTGTGCCTCAAATCTCAGTGCTGGGCGGTGGAGACGGGAAGAAAATCCCTGCGGTTTTCTCGCCAGCCAGCCTAGGTGACAGTGAGTTCTAGGGTCACCGAGAGACCCTATCTTAAAACAATAAGGTGGAAGAGGCTACAGAGTGATTCTGTGATTAAGGCTACTTATTGTTCCTGTAGAGGACCCAGTTGTGGACGCCACCACCCACATGGTGGTTTACAATATCCATAACTTCAGTTCTAGGGCATACCGCTTCCTCAGTACCCCAGGTACAGAAACATATATACGTGCAGAGAAAATACCCATACACATGACCAAAAATCTAAAACTGAGAACAAGATAGGGATATGAATGCTCACATATACAGAAATACCAGGGAAAAGCACACGGAAACCAGCTGAAAACAAGAAAGGATGTGGAAAAAGCAAACAGCTAAGAGATTTCCAATTTACAATACTTCAAGGTATTTTCCAGAAAACATAACTGGACTGACATGTCCTGGTAAGAAATTTCAGTAAAAGACACTTGAGCCTAAAAGACTTCCAAGGAAGCTGGAGGTTGTGTTTTTGTTTACACACACACACACACACACACACACACACACACACACAATATCAGAAAGCAACAGTAAAGGGAGAAATACATAGCAAGATGAACACAAATGAACAGACTATTATGCACCTTCGAGAAGAGGAGACTAGTTCTTGACACTCCATCTGCTAACAGAGCATACAAAGACAAACATCTCTCAACTCAGTCTATTAAAAAAAAATAACAAGAAACAGTCAGACATAATGGCTCATGCTCACAATCCCAAGAGGATCCCTTCAAACTTGAGCCTAGCCTGGGCCACAGAGTAAAAAAAGAACTAGAAGTACACCTTTTCCATTTGCTTTAAGACTGAAATAAAAACAAGGTGTGGGTTGTGACAATAAAACAGAAGCAAAGTCACACATCAGCACATAATAGGAAAGAGGAATGCCGTAATGTAAGAATGCTGTAGTCCTTGTCTCTGATACTTACAGGTCAAAGGGTAAAAGTAAAAGCTGATAAAGAATACTTAGAGGGCCAACACTAAAAAAGTCAAAAAAATCAGAAGGCAGAGTGGAAATGAGGAAAAACCATGACAATTTCATCTACAATGATAGCAGGGCTATATAAAAATAAGAAAATAGTTAATTAGGTAGATGATATCAATTTGTGTTTATAAAGCTAATAGCTGTAGTATATTGTGTAAATACTCAATATATACACAATATGTTTAAAAACACATATATAAAAGTTATAAACTATTAAGCACAAAAGCCATATATGTTAGTTCATACCTATAATCCCAGCATGCAGGAGGCAGAGGCAGGTGAATTTCAGTGAATTTGAGGCCAGTTTATTTTATACGCAGTGAATCTATGACAGCAGGTCTGCATAGTGAGATCCTGTCTCAAACACACACACACACACAAAACAAACAAACCCTTAAAGCTTCAAAAGAGAAAACATGGTGCATAAGACTTAATTATATAAAGAGACATTTAAAAGAAAAAGAATGCATGATAGTAATATGCCAAGACTGAGACCAAACAGGGAACCACCCTGAAAATTACAGGTTATCTCAATCTGTGTCAACGGGATCAAAGAGAAACATGGCCCCCAAAGGATGTAGAGATGGCTGAGGGCACTTGCTGATCTTGCAGATCTGTGTCTAGCTCCCAGCATCTACATCAGGCAGCTCAAAACCACCTTAGCTCCAGTTCCAGGGGTCCAATGCCCTCTTCTGGCTTCCTTGGGCACTGGCACATATACACATACACATAAATAAAAACAGAATGAAATAAAATAAAAATAAGCAAATAAATAAATTTTAAAATATTTAAAAGCAAGGCTTTGTGGGTATGGTGCCTGTACAAAACTGGACTATCTGAATTTGATACTTAGGACCCACATGATTAAAGGAAAGAATTAACCATCTGTCCTCTGACTTTTGTGCACACACACTACAAACAGACAAATATATAAAATAATGTGATCTACTAAGGTTGAGGGGTAGAGATGTAGCTCAGTTGGTAGAGTGTTTGCCTATGACACACAAACCTCAGTACCTCAAAGAACACGTGTGGACATGCCGCCTGCAATCCCAGTGCTCACAAACTGCAGGCATGAGGACCTGATCAGTGCCATCCTCAGCCAAACAGCAAACCTAAAGTCAGCTACAGGAGGCACTGTTTAAAAAACCAGTTAGTCAGGCGTGGTGGTCCTCATTTTTAATTCCAGCACTTCCAAGGCTGAGGTAGGTAGATCTCTGAATTCAAGGAACTACATAGTAAGTTCCAGGATAACTGGGGCTCTGTAGAGAGACCCTGTCTATGAACAAACACCCTGAAAAACACAGCAAAACCCAAACAAATAAAAAAACAAGACCAACCAAACTTAACCCATTGTTTTATATGCTAATTTAGCAAGAAACAAAATTAAATTTTTTATTTGTATTATACATGTGCATACTTTAAAAAAAAAGTAAAAATGAGATTTCTCTGAGGGAGTGTGTATAATTTACATTCATAACCTGAAGGGCTTAACAATTTTTCATAGTTAATACACAGAAATTTCCTTTGCATAGTCTTAAAATTTTATCTTAGACCTTACTCTTTCCTTTGAAAATTATATCAAACAAGTTGTGTAGGTGTGTGAAATATGCACATGTTGGTGTGTATATATTTGTGCAAATACATGTGCAAGTATGGTAGCCAGAGGTCAAAGTTAGTGTCTTGCCCTGATTGCTTTGCATCTTGTTTTTTTTTTTTTTAAGACAGCGATTCTCTGTGTAGTGCTGCCTGTCCTGTCCCAGAACTCACTCTGCAGCCCAGGCTGGCCTCTACCTCAGAGATCCTCCTGCTTCTGTCTCCCACTGCTGGGATCAAAGGCATGAGTCATCACTGCCAGGCTGGATTGCTTTGTGAGCCAGGATTCCTGGCTGGGTAATAGTGGTGGCATATGCCTTTAATCCCTGCACTCAAAGGCAGATTTGATTTTGAGGACAGTCCAGTCCACAGGACAGCCATAACTACATAGAAAAACCAAGTCTCAAACAAACAACAACAAAACAAAGAGTCGAGACCTTTCACTCAGCCTGGAACTCATTCAGCTAGGTTGTCTCTTCTATTCCCTTAGTGATGAAGTTTCATCGTACACTGCCCTGCTCAGCTTGTATGCAGATTCTAGGGACTGAACTCAGGTCCTGGTGCCTGTGCAGAAGATAACCTTTCCAACAATGACCTCCTTCCTCTGCCTTCAAGAACAGTGATTTCTCAGGCTACTCTGAAAGGTTAACTCATGTAGACTTGTACTACATCAAGTTCACCTCTTATTAGAAAGCAGAACTGCCTCAACTATACAAGTTTTAAGATGAACTGGGGGCTACACACCTTTAATCCTAGCACTCAGCAGGCAGAGAGAGGCAGAGCTCTGTGAGTTAGTTTACAGAGCAAGTTCCAAGACAGCCAGGGAGCTACACAGAGAAATCCACTCAACCAACAAAACAAGAACAAAAAAATTAATATGACAAAAATCCAAGAATTTAATATTGTCTGGTAACTTAAATGCAAGAGAATTTAAGACAGAATGCCCAATAACATTTATTCATGCATAAAACTAACCTTCAAAATTCCCAAATACTTAGCAGCATAACTTTTCAAAAAACTGCCTAGTCTAAGATTGTTTTAGGTATCATTCAGTTGGCAGTAACTATGAGAAGTCTCAAGAGTTAAGTGGTTCAGTTGGGATGCTCACTTAGGATACAAAGGGTTCAAACCACCAGGACAGCGCTAAAGAAAAAAAAGTCTGAAGGATTATAATACTAATGTTTCTGATGTTGAAAGTTATTTTTGTAGGCAATACAATCTTTAATTATTTTCTAATGGATATTCTTTTAGAGTTGCTTGGATTTTGGGGAGCTATGGGTTCTGTTAACCTTTTTGTTGCTGTCAAAAATTTTTACAAGGATCTAATGAAGAAAATGTTTTATCATTGAGCTCTGGCTTCCTAAAATAATATGGAAAATTAATAAAGAACAGAGAATTAGACAGCATTCCATAGTTCTTTAAGAAAGATTAGCTCTAAAGTAGACATTAATATAACATCGAAAGGAAAAGTTTTAAGCACTTGATTCTGGAAACTTGGCCAGAAAGAGATATAGGAAAAAAACCTGAAGTGTTACTGAGGTCTGTTTGCAACCTTCAGATTAAACAGCAGCTGAATGTTTAGGACTCGGATGATAAACACATGCTGGGAACAAAGCTGTTGTCCCAACAACTGAAGGGTATTAAATGTTTCTTTGGCACCATTTCAAAACTCGAAGCTAAAGCAAGACAAAAGCAACCTGGAGGGAATGCTAATGTTATCTGTCTTTTGTTCACATGCTGGAAGCAATTTTAGTTTCAAACCACATGTACTATCCCTTGAGCTAATCTAAGACTTTTCCCCTATAACTTCAGGTTTTTCTTAACAATGACCTTTAAAAGCAGCTTCTGGGACGGTCTCTAAAGAGATTTCTGGATTTTGGTGAAAAGGCTTAGCATAATCACATGCTTGGCTCTTGTTTTGCTCTCAACATTGTAAACAAATAAACCGATAGCAAGGCTAACTGACAACGTGTCAAGCAGGTAGTACACTGCCACGAACTACCATGCTGGGAATAGCTCACCTTTGTAGCTTTGAACTGGAAATCTTTAAACTCCTGAACAACCACAAACAAGTTATCAACTGATCTCAGACAGTGAACCTAGGGAAGAAAAACAAACGTTAGAAACAAACTTCTGAAAATACTTTTGACTAACACAAGCTACCTATAGTTAAATATTTAAAAGAAAGTAAGTACAAAATTGGTTCATTTTTTTATCTTTTTGAGATAGTCTTGCTATGTTGCTCTGGGTTGCCTGAAAAGCCCAATTCCCCTGACTCAGTTTCCCTAGTACTGACATCACAGGAGTAAGCTAACATGCCTAACTAAGTAAAATAGTCTTAAAACAGCACCTCATGTCCATATTTTATATTTACATTTTTCCCATCCCGAGTGTTCCACTTCTTTGGCTACCCTTCCTTTGGGAAGGGCCACTGAGATAAAAGTATACAGCTCGAAATGTCATGTAAGCAGAAACACTGGTCTGGGGAAGGGAAAGAGGGAAACGCTAGTGGGGTTTTATCATACTTCTCTTGTTTCTTTTAGTTGTATACTGTAGGGACAAAGACCATGGATCTGAAAGCTGGATATACCAGTACATGCCTACAATCCCAGCTTTCTGGAGGTACAGTACCCTCAGCTATAAAGTACCCTCAGCTATAAAGTGAAATTTAGGCTAACTTGGCTATATCAGACTCTCCCCCACAAAAGAGAAAGCACATATGGGTTAAGTTCTGGTTCTGTGACATGGGAATGACTGCAGACATACTACCTTTGTTCTTAAGCCTAATGACTGATGACAACAGTGCCCAATCCTCACAAACTGCTGAGGGCATCAAGAAAATACTGCTTACTAACAAATGCCACAAGTATTTCCTGCACACCTACTACATGTTATATACTACTAGCTTGGGATACACTAGCAAGACAAAAAACAAAAAAACAAAAATCTTCAGATAATAATGCCACTTGTGTGATAATGAGAAACTTGGTAGCTTTTGTTTCAATAGGATGGCAGTTTGCTAACCTCTGCTTCTCACCTGTAATCATGCAGAATTGCTTCTTTGCATAATTACTTCTGATCAAGAATGCCTTTGAAGGGGCTGGAGAGAGGACTCGGTGGTTAAGAGCACTGAGTGCTCTTCCACAGGAGCCAGGTTCAGTTCCCAGCACTTACACTGAAGCTCACAACTGTTAACTATAGTTCCACGGGATCTGACACTCTCACACAAACATACATGCAGGCAAACATCAATGCGTATAAATAAGAATAAAAATCTTTTTAAAAAATGTCTTTGACATGAATGAAAAGGAAAACCTCAGCTTAAGTAAATTCATGTGTTATAGATATTGGTACATATTTCATTTTGGTTACTGAATCGTCAGGAAATGCTATGATCACTTCTAAACCATAGTAAATTAATGCTGAAATATACTGAACAGAATAGACATGATAAAGCCATTATAAACACCAACTGAGTAAACTAGTCAATATCACAAAGCACACAACAGAAAATACAGATACTTTAAGCAGAACAAAGTAAAGGATTCTTGGAAGGGGAGGTCTACAAACCAGAAAAGTAATCATAAAATAACAAATTTAAATACTGTTTTGTTCAAACCTGAGCCAGACTTTCCACTGAAATATCAAAATATATCTTGCCCCGGTCTTTGCTGATTCTGCATGATGACTTCAATTTCTCTCTCACTTCATCTGCAGCAGTTTGTTCAAAGCCAGTAGGTACAGTGGCTCCAATAGTGACTTGGAGAGGCTCAGCCTCACTTCTGACACCACTTTCTATCAGGGGTGCAGGCTTCTTGTTCTCATTAAGGTTCATATCCAAGTGCTCTCTGGTAGCTTCTTGAGTGTCAGACATGATGGAAATGGTTTTTAAAAGGCCTAACAGTCTCTGAAGGCAATACAGAAAAGAAAAAAAAAAAAAAAAAAAAATGCAGTCTCTTCTCACATTCCAATGTACATACCAGAGTTAAAACTGTCACATAAAGAAGGGCATGGGTTACAGGCAGTGAAATGTGATTAAACAAGCAATACACAGGCTCATGAGGAGAAAAGATAAATCAAGAGTATTTCCACTGCATGCAGTACTTGGCTTAGAGTCATCTGTGTTGGTAAGCACCATCTTATACTTGCTAACGTGAAAAGAAGCTCCAGTGTTGTCCTTTCAGCTTAGCAATTCAGAATGTGAGGCTGTAGTGGTTCGGGGTTATGAATTCTTGCCTCCCACACTCACAGGTCCAAATGACCCTAAAGCAAGTTAATCCTGCCTAGTTTCCAACTGGAAACTATATCTCTCTTTCCCAAGGTTGGAAGGTTTTAATGAGAATAACACGATTCTGGACTAATGATCAAAACTTTTGGTGTGTGGGTGACGTACCTATTTTCCGCCGTATAATCAAGTGGGCAGTGACTTCCACTATCTAAACAATTTTAAAAGATCTGAAAGCCTACTACGTAGTGATGCCGAGATCCAATGATGTGCATCCAGGGGAAAGCTTGGACACATCTGAAGCTAGTTAAAACAATCTTCCTGTATGAATGTTTGTGTAGGTTGAAGGGGTTGAATAGGTGTTACCGTGATGGAGGGGTCCACACCTCACACTAGACTTTCAAAAGCGTTCTGACTTAAGCTAACAACTTTCCTGTCCCTATGCTGTGAAAAGACAGGCCACAGAGGTTAACGCGGTTACACTGTGTCACACTGTTCACCACTGTGAAAAGAACTACATACTGACTGGAGAGTTGAAGGGTTGCTGGGACTGGTGGGAAATGTGTCTCTCACTCCCGCCCTCTGTGAAGCCCAGCGAGAGGCCAGGCGCTCCGTTCTAGCACCGACCTACACAAAGCCGCTGTCGTCCTCCCCTCCGTCCCACCCCACCCGGCCACTCCCACCCGCGGCCAGTTACCGGCTGCAAGCACAGACCCTTCCGGTCGCCGCACCTGCGAGCTCGGCGCGCTCAGAGCACGCCACCGGAAGCCAAGTTGTCACCCCGGAAACGGAAGTCAGGCCTAGGGGGTCAGTGTGCTTGTGTGCTCGGGGTGGGCGAGTATGCGCGTAAAGCTATGCGCAGATGGTTGCACTCTGAACCGGAACAGGAAAAACTGCCGGCCGGTCACTTGCCTGGAGGTAACCTCTGTGGAGGGTGCTCACGTAGAGAGCGCTGTGTCAGTTAGCTTTTCCGCTCTCTTTTCCTTAAGTATCGAGCATTTGAACGAGACTGTGACTTGATTCTAGTTTTTCTCTCTCTCTACTATACTGACGTGTGGCTGGTTCCTCAGGGGGGGCCTCCCAGAGGCATCTCCCTTGCCTCCAGGCCTCACCACACCTCCATGGGCCATATCCCTCCCCCACTCTCTTGATCCTTTTCCTAACATTGGTGCCGAACGTCATCTAACAACATTGGTGCCTTGTGACTTTCAACAACAGTTATTACACTATTTCATGTTTTTCTAGATTTTAGTTACGTTTATTTCATGTGTGTGTGGAGGGAGCTTGTGTACCACATCTGAGGTCAGAGCACAATCCTTGCAGAAGCTGGTCCTCTTCTACCACGTGACCCGGTTCAGGCAATCAGGATTGGTAACAAGTGCCTTTATCCGCTTAAGATGTCTCACCAGCCCCAAATGTAACATTTTAAAAGAGGAAACTCATAAGTCAACAAAAAGAGCCGAATTTAAGGGGGGAAAAGGATGGTGGAGAGATGGCTCAGTGATTAAGACCTGCTCTTCCAGAGGATTCAAGTTTGGTTCCCAGCCCCCGACCCACATAAGTGGGTGCCTGTAACTTCAGTTCAGGGGATCTGACAGCTGAGTCTGGCTCCAAGGGCATTGCCACACTGAATATATTTTTTTAATTTAAAGTTTCATTGGTGGCAGCAGCAACAGAGGCATGGAGCCATGCTGTCCTCAGCAGGGACAATGAGAAAGGTAAAACCAGATCCTTTCCTTGGATGTAGTGAAGAGGTTTGGGACCAGCCAGTATAACGTAGAAGCCTGGCATAGATGGCCCAGTGGGTAAAAGGTGTCTGCCGTCAAGCCTCGACATCTGAATTCCATCCCCAGGACCCACACTGTGGAAGGAGAGAGCAGACTCCCATAGGGTTGCTCCCTGGCTTCCACAAGTGTGCCAGGAGAGCGTTACCTCCATAAATAAATGTTTGGAGATGGGAGGAGGTGGGGCATACACCCTTACTCCCAGCACTTGGGAGGGAGAAGCAAGTGAGTCTCTGAGGCCAGCCTGGTCTACAAAGGGAATTTCGAGACAGCCGGAGCTACACAGAGAAACATTGTCTCAAAAAGAACAAACAAAAAAAAAAAAAAAGAAAGAAAACAGAAAGAAAGAAAAGGCTCAGTGGTTAAGAGCACTGATTGCTCTTCCAGAGGTCCTGAGCTCAAGATCCCAGCAACTACATGGTGGCTCACAACCATCTGTAATGAAATCTGATGCCCTCTTCTGGTGTGTCTGAAGACAGCTTCAGTGTACCCACGTACATGAAATAAATCAATCTTAAAAAAAAAAGAGCACTGACTGCTCTTCCAGAGGTTCTGAGTTCAATTCCCAGCAACCATATGGTGGCTCACAACGGGTATGACTGAAGAAAGACAGCTACAGTGTACCCACATACATGAAATAAATAAATTTTAAAAAGAAGAGGCTGGTCCTAGATCTGATGTATACTCCTGGTGTGTTTGAAGACAGTGACAGTGTACTCATATACATTAAGTAAATAAATAAATCTTTTTTTTTAAAAAACACCTGAAAGCATGGTGTAGACCTCTCAAAAAAGCAAACTTTATTAAAGACAGTGTTCGCATAGATTTTAAGCCTAGGAATTAAGAATTACAACTCTTAATGGCTCTGAAGTTACATCTCAAATGGAAAAGAAAACTCTTTCCTTTTCATAAATGAGATTATAGGATGCTTCAGAAGGAAAAGGAGAACGGCGGGTAATTGTTTTGAAATCTGTGATTCTCAGCTAACCAAGCCAGCCCAGTCAGTCAACAGGTTCTCCAGCGCAGAAGTGAGGATTAAAAAGAAAAAAGACAATTAAGACAACATTGTAACATGACCCTAGCCAGTTCTGAGACTGAGGCAGGTTTGTTTTTTTCCTAGTCTGCTTTTCTACCATTTTAATGGAAGTAATAAGGTCAGTTCTAGGTTAAGGGAACAGCCACGACAATAAACACAGATAATCAGGGGACAAGCTAGGCCATAAGGAAAGTTTTATGCTCATTGTTTCTAAGGGTGTATGTATATCTGAGCCTACTTCCCCACCTGAGCCCAAAGTCGTGTTATTGCCTGAAGCCAACTTCTTTGTTCTAGCCTAAAATCAGATTCCTGTCTGAGCTTACTTCCCTGTCCTGGCCCACAGTCGGATTCCTGCCTGAAGTAGTCTACTTCCTTGTCCTGGCCCAAAGTCAAATTCTTGCCAAGCGCACAGTCAGCTGTTGAGAGAGAGAGGCTCCTTTTGCTTCTCAGGTCCTTGTAATTTCTCCTTTCTATCCTGCTTCACAAAGGACTTACATCAGAACTTTTGGAAAAGCTACACAGAAGACCAACAAGTACATGAATTAATGGTCAATGTCGTCAATCATTAGGGAAATGTAAATTAACACTAACTTGATAATTATTCAAATGGCAAGTTTGAAAAGCAAAAATCACCTCTCCTGTTATATAGGAAGAAGATAGAGCAATGAAATCTTGCTACTGTCAATGTAAAATGTTACAGCCACGTTAGAATCCGGTTTAGCTTTTCTGTGAAAAAGGTGTAACATATATTCACCATATTACCCAATCTACCAGCAAGCATATACTCAGAAGTGGAAACATGCTCACACAAGTTGTTCACAAACAGTGAACATAACCAGTGCATATAACCCCCAACTAGAAACAACCTAAATATCCATGAGGTATATTTGCACAACAGATTAGTATTTAGTCATTAAAAATTACTGTTGAAACTTTTTATTTGGTGGTGCCTGATAGCAAACCCCGTGCTTTGCATGTGTTAGATAAGCACTCTACCATAAGCTACCTCATAAAAAGTGCTGAAATACAACATGCTACAGTATGGGCAGACCTGGGTGACATGTTAGCTGAAAGAAGCCAGGTGCAAAAGACCACATATAGGCTGGGGGTGTAGCTCAGTGATAGTGTCCTTTTTATCCTACCATGTGAGATGCCATAGGTTCAATCTCCAGTGACAGACAGACAGACAGACACACACATACACACACACACACACACACACACACACACATGGGGGGGGGAATCGAGCAAGCATGCAAACACACAGAAACCACAGGTTACAATTCCACTTATATTTAGTGTATAGAAAAGGTGAATATGTAGACTCAGAAAGCAGGTTCGTATTGCTTAGGGTTGGAAGGAATTGGGGTGATGGGTAAAGGTTATTGGCTTTTCAGAGGGTGTGAATGTTCTGTAGTTAGATAGTAATGATAAGTTACACACCACTGTAAATGTGCTAAGCACTGAATTATACACTGTAATAAAATTGCAAGTTGTATGTGAATTTTATCTTGACAGAGGAAGCTTTGGATCTTATGGGAGATTCATTTACAGTTTCTTCATCTGCAGAATCATACTTTCCTCCTAGAATTGTTGGGGGACTTGAATGAGATTAACACATTGCTGGCCACGTGATAAATAGATGGCATTCTTCTTAATAAAACAGTAGCCCGAGGCTGAGGAGGTGGTCACAGCGGGCTCCCTACCTGGCTCTGCTACCTCCCCGCAGTGGAAGCAGTGGAAGTGCCTTCCCTCAGGACATCAATGCAAGCCTGAAGAAAAAGCAATTGCATCCTTTTAAGCCATTGTGTATCAGTTATACAGAAATACAACGTTGGGGAACAGTCTTCAAGAGAGCCTTGGCCAAATACTATTCTGTTTTAAAGTCTTTTATGTTGTTTATTTTTCTGAAAGTGTACTCATTTGGTTATTTATTTTTATCTTAGGATTGTAAAAGGTTTTTAATTGGTTGTGAATACAGAGCTCCTTACTCCCCAGTTGTGAAGATAAATGGCCAGGTGGTAGAGACAACTCAGCACTAACGGAGACCTTAACACACTGAAGGATTAAAATACTGAAGAGACCTTCTCTGGGTCTCATTTTGTGCCATCTCGTGTGTATCTAATGTGTGTCTTTATACTGTCTAAATAATTTCCACAAGTCATATGTTGGGCCTGTCAATTTAGGCAACAATATATTGACCATTTATTATGTGTCAGACATTTTTCAGGCTTTGGGTATACAACAGGGGAGGGCAAGGGAGAGTTCCTTAGGTGTCTGCAGTATATTCTAATGAAAGAAGGCAGCATAATAAACAATATGCAGTAATAAAAAGCCTATCAGGATTAAAGCATTGGAGATATAGGGGAAAATTCAGTGTTATACCAGTTGGACAAGAAAGGCCTCTTTGATAAGGTCACAGAGTAGAGTTTAGAGAAAGAGAGCGGATTGTTTGGCAATCTGGAAAAAGAGTATTCCAGAGCAGGTTCACAGTGTACAAACGGTCTAGAATTAACTAAGAGGCCCATTAGGTTGCTAGGCCGAGGAAAATGAAGGAGTCAAATGTAAGATGGAATGAGCAATGTTCTACAAATTCTCACAGTGCCTTACAGTTAAAAGCATTCCATTCTGGGGCTAGAAAGCTGCTTGGTGGTAAGGACTACTTGCTGCTATTATGGAAACAGAGGTCAGTTTCCAGCACCAATACTGGATGGCTCACAGTCACTTACAGCTCCAAGGTATCTGATGCAGTCTTCTGGTCTCCATACAGAGTCACATACATTAGACACACATACACACTGTTGGGATTTTGTAAACCCCACCTCTCAGTTACCTAGTAACAGCCAGGTATACCCCACCCCTCAATTATCTGGCAGTAGCCAGGTATGCTCCTCCCCAGTGACCTGACACTATAAAAGAGGCTGCTTGCTCCCTCCTCTCTCTCTTGACCTCTCTTGCCTCTTGGCCTCTCTTGCCTTGCTCTCCCACCCCTACCCCTCCTCTTCCTCCTCTCTTCCTCTCTCTCTCTCTCTCTCTCTCTCTCTCTCTCTCTCTCTCTCTCTCTCTCTTTCTCTCTCTCTGCATCTACTACCCTCTTAACTCTCCCATGACCTGAATAAACTCTATTCTGTACTATACCATTGTGTGGCTGGTCCCTCAGGGGGAAGGGATTCCCAACATGGGCCCCCCAGAGGCATCTCCCTTTCCCCCAGGCCTCGCTGCACCTCCATGGGCCATATGCCCCCCACTCTCTTCATCCTTCCCCTAACATTGGTGCCGAAACCCGGGACGTCATCTTTTCACAACATTGGTGCCCCATGACTTTTCCTTTCAGTGACTTTTCCTTTCATTGGTGCCCTGTCATCTTTTCCTTTCACACACTAAAAAGTAAAATTCTAAAAATTCACCACTTTGGGACTAGGAGTGTAGCTCAGTTGGCAAAGTGTTTGCTTTGTATGGAAACGAGTTTATCTCCAGTATGTGGTGTTGGTGCAGGCTTGTAATCCTAGCTCACAGATATAGAAATTCAAGGTCATCCTCAGCTACACCATGAGTTTGAGGCCAACCTGAACTACCTGATACCTTGTTTCAAACCCTATTTCTGTGGTCCAAGTAAGAGGTGATGATATTCAAACTACAATGCTAGGGCTGGGCATCGTGAGAGGTGTCAAGTTCTGAAATATTCAGATGGAATAGCAGTCATTGCTGATAGACTGGATGTGGTTTTCAAGAGAAGATAAAAACAGAAGTGTGTGGCCAGGCCTAACAAATTTGCTGCTTTAGACCAACCGCTGATAGGTCCAAATGCTAAGAAACTTATACCAAATTGCCACCAACGAAGCCAACAGCATATTTTTTCTAGTCTAGCTTATTAGAAAGATGAACATAATTTTAGTTTGTAGCATAAATAACCTGAATCTATGATGTGAAAATATTAACTAAACTATATCCTTAGTAGAAAATGCCTGTTTCGAATAGGTTACGTATATGTATGAAAACTGTAACCTCTAATTTGTAATTCACACTGGTAGTTCTATTAGGTTAAGTCATCTCCAAGTAAACAAGTATGTATTTAAATGTTTTTCACCGGTGTGTGGACATGAACATGCTTGTTATGTCATACCTGTGGAGGTCGGGGGCAAATGGCAGGAATTCATCCTCTCCTTCCACCATGTGGGTCCCAGCAAAGGAACTCAGGTAACCAAAGCTGACAGCCAGCCTTTACTCCCTGAGCCATTTCTCTGTCCTGCTTAAACGCTGTATACAACTCATATTAGATACAGAGCATCAAGTTTGAAGTTCAGAAGAAGCTGTTCCCAGAAACTTAGAGATCTGCTTTACACAACATCTCTTTGCCTTTTCTTTTTCCTTTCAGTGTATTTATGTATCGACAGTACCAGACTTAGAGTCCAGGTTCTCATAGGTGCTGTGCTCTGCTATTGAGCTACTTCTTTGTTCAGGATATTTGGTTGCACTGTGAACCCCAAGATTGTGTTATTTGCCGGAAACACTTTCAAGCTGTGGTGTGGCTCAGCCCTTAGCTTTAATCCCTTTGGCTAGAATACAGACACACCCTTAGTACACACCTTTTATCCCAAAGAATGAAAGTGAAGTTAGCTTGTAGAAAGAAGCAGTCATATTTGAAAGTGGTGTTAATAAAGGGATGAATCAGAGAAAGATCTGACAGACTAGAATATGCCCAACTCTCCTGAGGAAAGAGAGGCTACTTAAGACAGCAGCAACAAGAAAGGGGGAGGAGGCAGTTTTACCAGGAGATTTTTACAGGGACAGGTTGAAGACACAGGCTAAGACTGAATGAGCCAGGGAATAAGAAGGAGCTGGAGGAGGAGAGCAGGTAGTGAGAGTTAGTGTGAGGCCAAGCAAAGCAATTCAAGAGAAGATGAGAGAAGTTAGATTTAATCAGTCAGCTTGGAGAGGAGTTTGAGCCAGAACAGCTGAGTTGAACCTGCCAGTCAGAAATCAGAAAGAACAAGTAAGGGTGAGCTGATTCAGCAGCAAGTCTTAGAGGCTGAAAACATTCCAGGCCTAGATAAGATTGTACAAAGGCTAGGAGCTTTCAGGACTAGGCCTAGGAAAGCAGAAGGAGGCAGTAAATCTCGGAGATGACAATTTCTTTGGGCAAATAAAAGTTACTTTACACCAGCCTATTTTTTAAATAATTTTTATTATTGCCAGAGAGAGGAAGAGGGAGAGGTCATATTCTCCTACTTTTGTGTAAGTTCCAGGGATTGAACTCATGTTACTAGACTTGCTTTGCAAGCACTCTGCCCCATAAACCACCTTACTAGCCCCCTTTATCTATTCTATCCTTTGATGATGATGGTGGTGGTGGTGGTGGTGATGATGTGTATATACATGTTATTTCTTGTTTGGAGGCCTGAGGATCATTTTGTAGAGTTGGTTCATGTCACTTTTTTGTGGATTCCAAGGATCAAATTCAGATTGGGAAGCCTGAGTAGCAAGGATTTTAGCTTCCAAGCTGTCTCACACCCCTAGCCCATTCTTAGGGTAAACAAAGGCGGTGGTTAGAAAATCACACAGTACAGCTATTGTCTAGTGCCTCCATCTCTCCTGTAGACACAAGAATTAGGGTTGTTGTTTGGTTGGGTAGTTTTAGTTTAGTTTAGTTTTCTGGTTACCATCATGCCTCCAAACAATCTTTCCTTGCTTATGAATACTATCCCATGCCCCCCCCCCCTTTTCTTTTTGGTATTATTTGGTATTTTTTTCCATATTTTCTATGGATTGTGCTATGGCAGTAGATTAACTTTTCCTTTATTCTACCTTGCCTCTCCCTCTGTCATTACATCTACAGCCTCCAAGAATTTGTAGCCTAATGCCATATTTAACTTCAAGTGATATATGTTAAAAAAAAAAACCAAAAAAAAACCTGTTTGTTTATGTATTTTTTACAGTCTCATTAAGTAGCACTGGTTGGCCTAGACTCGTGATCTTCCTGTTTCTGCCTCCCAGGTAATGGAATCACTAACTGTGTATCTCGTCCTCTCAATGATCTACAGGAGTTCTCCGTACTCTGTGCTGTAAGGCGAGGACTTTATTAGCATTCTTGGCCTTTGCTCCAGATCTCCTCCCTTCTCTGTCCCTCCTAGTCCTGGAAGATTGGATTCCTGTGGGGACGTAACTGAAGGAAGGATGTGCCTGCACCTGCTTCTGTCTCAGTGAGCAGCTGAAATTCCATCTCCTCCAAAGCAACCTTCTGGGAACCTCTCTGGGAAAGGAGAGATGAGGCTACAATCCTATTAATCAAACAACAGCCTAGTAGTCCATGAACCTTCACCTAAAGACCTTTGTCCTGCTGGGCATTCACAACTAGAGGGAAAACAATCAGCTCTGGCCCGGTGCTGAACAAGCACTGGTTTATTTGCTTTTCCCACGCCCTTTCAAGCCAAAGGCAGTAAAACCTCTTCAGTAATATGACCACTGTGAGAACTCCAAAAGGAGTTAGTGACATCACAGAGGATTTTCAGAGTAAAGTATGTGAATTTTCTTACTTCTTCAGCAATTACGTAGTAGTAAGCAAGTTGATTTAAAACATATTCATTTTAAAGGAACTGTATGTGTTTTACTGCAGTTGTTGGATAGAAGGGACTAAAGAAGGCGATGAACCTGGCCGTGAGACAGCTCTGCCACCTAGTGGTTTCTCGTGCTGGAACATCTTGGTAGATCAAAGCACTAGGGGGTGGGGTGACTGAGCTAGTACAGGAAACAAATTCAGCAAATGACCTAACCTGGAAACTTCCATTTCCTTTTTCCGTTGTCCAGTCAGAGATGAAAGAGTTCTGGCAAAAGGAAATGGTGTAGGTAAACATGGATGGCCACCAGGTCTCTAGCACAAAGTAGTAGCTAGCTGAATGGGTCTATGTGGTACAACAAAAGAGCAGACACAGGGTCAACCTTGTGACAGAGTCCCTTGGGATTAGTTTCTGCAGCAGTATTGGGATCAGAGGCCAAGCTGACTGAGGTAGTGTCCATAGGGACAATGGGACAATGATGATGTCATAAGGACTTAGTATCAGTAGGACACAGGAGCTCTCAACACAGTGGTCTCAAGGCTGCAGTACACTGCTTGATTCAAGGCAAACAGTAACACCTGGGTTAACAATAGTAGGCAGTCCTCAAGTGTGGCAGTAGATTCATTTCAAGTGCCTCAATAGATTCCCAAATTCAAAGATATTGAGTTTTCTATAAAAATGGCATCATGCTGACTTGTGAATATCTGTTTGTATACTTTAAGGAATTCCTAGATTGTCTTATAACTAATGCAATGTAAATTCTATGTAAGTAGTCTGTACATGTGTAGTAAAAGTGTAATTGGAAAAATGTGTCCCATGTGTCCAGGCAGGGTCTTATCCCACCATTGTTTTAACTGTACATATTATTATCAATCCCATTACTAAGGTGTTGAAACTGAGGCTAACTAGCCCAAGTCATGGAGACAATGAGTCAGACCCAGCATTCAATCACAGACCAAAGTGATTTGCACCCCAGCATCTGAGCTCTTAAGGACTTCGCTTTCCCATCTCTCTCAGAGAAGAAGAAACACTGGGTTCTACCCATCTAACCACTGCCCTCTACTTTGTTGTAAAGGGGAACTCCGAAGCAGTGAAGAGCCACCCCTAGATCTGATGCCTGTGTTTAGGGGGCTATTTAGTCAACCCAGACTGAGTTTTTCTTAATTATACAATAGGGGCTGGAATGGTGAATGTCTTGTAAGTGGCTGTGGATATTCACTGAAGTAATGCAAAAGTTCTACAAAATGGCTTCCAACAATTCTAGTGTCCTTGCTCTCAACAAGGGGCATTGCCTGGGCTGGGTTTATGGCTTTCTTTGCCTTCTGGGTTTGATTTGCTTCTCTAGAATGTGGCAATGTGGCAGTATGACGTGACCAGTTCCAAGTGTAGGTCATGAGAGGCCTGGTAGCTTCTACTTTGTTCTGTGCACTGTTTTTGCTACTTACTATATGAGGAAGCCAAACCTAAGGAATCTGTTTTGAGACGGCGTCTAATTTCCTTTAGATTCTCTTCCTTTGTGTTGATTGGGTTTTTGTTAGTCCACGTGGAACAAACTAGAGTCTTTTAGTAAGAAGGACCCCCAATTGAGGAATTGCCTCTGTCAGATTGGCCTATTTGGGGTCATTTTCTTGATTAATGATGTTGAAAGGATTCAGGCCACTGTAGGTGGTATTACCCCTGGGCAGATAGGCTTGGGCTGTATAAGAAAGCAGGCTGAGCAAATCATGGAGAGCAAGCCAGTAAGCAGCACTCCTCCATGGCCTCTGCTTCAGTTCCTGCTTCCAGGTTTCTACTTTAAGTTCCTGCCTTAGCTTCTCTCAGTGATAGACAGGGAGCCTTAAGATGAAACAAACTGGTCTCCCTCAAGTCATAGTATTATTACAACAACTGAAGTAAAACTAGAAGATCCCTTAATGTTTTTTTCTGTCCAATATATTTGTCCCTGTCTTTCTGTTTTTATATATGGGTTTCCTCTTCTCTTCTTACTCTCTTTTCTGCTGCCATGGATCAGACCAAGGCGTTGTGTATACTGAGCACACATTCTGCCACTAGACTGTACCTTAGACCCTCCTGACTTTCCTATCTCCATTTCTTATTGTGATAACTAAGTAAGGTATCCTCACTGAGAAGTAAGCTCCAAGAAGGAGAAAATTTTCTTGTGTTTTGTTCTCTTCTTTAGAACCATGACTAGTATATAGAACATGTGTAATGACTGTGTTGAATTAAACAATGTGTGTAGAACAATGTTTAACATAGATTATGCTCACTAGCTGAAACAATCCAGTGCTTGAATAAGTCACATTATCTCTGAAAATGTTTGGTTTATTTAGTGTTCCTCCTTTTCTTCTTTCTCCTCTTCCTCCTCCTTCTCTTCCTCCTTCCCCCCACCCCCTCTCTCCAGGTCTTGCTATATAGCACAGGGTGGCCTCAGATTCATTATATAACCCAGCTTCATTTTTTTCTGTGACCTAAGAAAAATGCTGAAAATATATTTGTAAATCATGGTTGCTTGTAATTTTATTGCATATAAAACTATATAAAGTATAAAACTCTGCTGTTTGGAGCTGGAGAGGTGGCTCAGTGGTTAAAAGCACTGGCTGCTCTTCCAGAGAACCCAGAGTTGATTCCCAGAACCCACATGGTGGCTCACAACTATCTGTAACTCCATTTTTAGGGGATATGCCACCCTTATCTGGCCGTGTGTTGCACAGACATACATGCAGACAAAACACCTATACACATAAAAGGAAATGCAAAATTAAAACAAACACTCTCTGCTATTGGGGAGAGGCTTGTCCTGGTGCTTGGGAATACTTCAACCAGAGGTTTTCATGAGCAGAGTAGCAAGCTGGGGAAACCTAACAAGGACCTGACTGTACATGTCTGTTAGCGTGTGGGTGTTTCTAGAGTCTGTTGGTGAGTAACTGCTCCTCTTGGCAGTAGAAATGTGGATAGAGTCAAGTAGGATTAATTAGCCAATCTTCTTTTTGCCTAGATTAAAGAAGCACTGATGTGCAGAGCAACAGTCCTTTCTCAGGCCGTTTCTGTTAAAAACCTCTTGAAATGCAAGCTGGGTTGTCTGAAATCAGACTTTATATCCTCTCCTAAACTATTTGTTGAGGTAATCATTGGAAGTATGACTTCCCAGGGCTAGATGGGAGGAGCTGTATTGACTTGCTAGCTGGAACAAAATGTACAGATATTTCTATTTCCGTGGATAGTCGCTGAGATAGGAAGGTCTTGCTTTTCTTTTCTACTAGCCTTTCATCTTCAGATCCACACTAGTGTGACCCTGCAGGCCAGTGACTACAGATAGCTCATCCCAGTACTGAGCAGTATTATTACAGTTCTTAACACAGCAATGTTCTAAGCAACATTAGCCCTGCTAATGTCAAACAGAGTACCACAAGCATTCTTCTGTCACCTAAGAACTGTGTTTTTTAAATCAAGATAGAATAAAGAACAAGTCTCTGACCTTCCCTGTCACCTTCCTGAAAGATTACTTTTGACTCCTTCCTTCCCCAAACCATCTGATCATCTTAAGGGTCAGGCTTCTTTATAAATAAGCTAACCTAATTTCAGGGAAGTGATATTTTGAGCCATTCTGACTATTGGTTCCAACTTATTGGGACCAAAGGACCCTAAACTCTACCTGCTGCCTTCATTCTCCCTAGGCTGGCTCAGAACTTGGTGAAAACAGGAGACAAGAGAGGAGCTCGGCTTGGCAGCACATCTTGATTTAGCTCTAGCACTTCAACTCTAGGAGGTAGAGGCAGATGAATCTCTGTGAGTTTGAGGCCAGCCTGGTCTACATAGTGAGTTCCAGGACAAGCAGGACTACACACACACACACACACACACACACACACACACACACACACACACACACACGAGAGAGAGAGAGAGAGAGAGAGAGAGAGAGAGAGAGACAGAGAGACAGAGAGACAGAAAGACACAGAGACAGAGAGACAGAGAGACAGAGACAGAGGAGGGGGAGAAGAGAGAAGAAGAGAAACCTAAACAGGAATATCATGGCATTTATGCATGAACAAAATGATCAAAAACAGGAAAACACAGTTATTTGATATATGAAATAACACATAGAAGAGAGCTGTGATGGATATTCACAACACTCACAAGTACTAAAAAAGGAGAGAAGGAGAAAGTGGAGGAGGAGGAGGAGGAGGAGGAGGAGAAACACCAGTAAAGAAAGCAAAAGATTCTTCTGAAAGACTGGAAACTCCCACAACCTATGTTCTCACACGTGCAGCAGAAAATTAGCATCATTGCCAAACTTCCTGAGCAATCCAGCATTTTAAACACTTGGCAGTACTTTTTTTTTCTGTGAACATAAATGCTTAATCACCCTTAATAATTAATGAAGGAAGCTATTAAATACTTAGTTATGTGTGGAAAATGAAAGTCCTTGGTCTTACAGGCTGGCTGCTTTAAGAATCAAATCTGATTGTTTCCATTTGGGTGGGGGAGACAAACTAACCCCAGGGACTCATGCATACAGATAGGCAACTACTGGGAGATATCCCACCCCGTTTAATGTTTTTTTTCTTTTGAGACAGATTTCACTAAGTGGTAGAGTCTGGACTAAAAGCCCTTTTTATTCCAGACAGGACTTGCCTTATTCAACCATCTTGCCTTAGCTTCCCAAGTAGGTGGAATGATAAGCCTGTCTCACCAAACTTGGCTGTGTTTTCACATTAAAAACATTTCTATCTACATGCATGTGTGTGCCTACCTGCCTCTGTATGTCCTACTTAGGGTTACTATTGTTGTGGTGGAGCACCATGACCAAACCAACTTGAGAAAGAGAGGGTTTATTCAGCTTACATCACAGTTCATCATTCTGGAGGTAGGAGCTGATGCAGCGGCCATGGAGTGGTGCTGCTTCTCATGGCTTGCTCAACCGGCTTTCTTATATATACCAGCTCAGGGATCACTGATATCACCTACAATGGACTGGGCCCTCCCTCATCACTAATTTAAAAAATGCTTCTGGTAGGGCATTTCTTAACTGAAGCTCCCTCCTCTCAGGTGAATTTAGCTTGTGTCAAGTTGGCATAAACTATCCAGCTCAATGTGTCTATAAATGCAGGTGCGGAAGAAGGCCAGAAGAGGGCATTGGATACCCCTGGATCTGGAGTAACAGGCAGTTGTGAGCTGCTCAATGTGGATGTTGGGAACTAAACTCTGTAATGGGAGACATTGGCGTGAATGTCTGTGAATGCCTTATTTTTAAGCCTTCTCTGCTTTTCTATACTTGAGCCTAAAACTTTTCAGCAATAGTTTAAGTTGCACATTACAGTGATCACCCACAGTGGGAATGTAGTGGGGTCACACCCTTCTGTCAGAGTGCTTACTGATAGCTTCAGAGTTTTAAAAATTTGCAGCATCTTGGGCCTTCCTAATCCCATAGAGAAAAAAATGAATATGATCATGATCTATGCATAAAGATGTTTTTTACAGTGTATTTTTGTAAGATTAGGAAATACAGAAACTTATTGGTGCTAATAATAAGATGGTACATTTTTCATTAAAAATGAAAACAAAGAGACGTGCTGACATAGAAATTATTAACAAGACTAATTTTAAAAATAGGGTATACAAGAATGTGTGTGATATAATTCTTTCCATCTAAAGAGGTATGCCCATTGAGGGAAAATGGCTGGAATGCATGTGTGCATACGTACATACATACATACATACACACATACATGAATACATACATATGCTAACAGCGAACATCTGTAACAATATTTTTCCAAGATGTCTACAGTAGATGCTTATTCCCTCAACAACAACAACAAAATTTAAATGTTTACATTACTAGGAACAAAAAAAAGAAACCAAACAGAAAATACCTTGGCAAAATTTAGAAGATGAACAAGGGATGCTGGATCACAGCAGTTCAGGTGAGGAGCACTGTGAGTGGGAAACAAGGACTTGCTGGTGGAGATGACTCAGAAAGCTGATGTGGACATACCCAGTACTCCTACCTATGAGATCAGTTCTCCTATGAGAACAATAAACATAGGCCACACCTACAAACCTGATAAAGTTAGCCTTTCAAAAGAAGGAGTATGATTCATTGACCTCCCTAAAGTGCTTCAAATAAGTGTTCAAACGTCGGTACCTTTGATGATGTTGGCTTTCAAGCTTGTCTAACTGAACTGATGAAGATCCAGGTGATGACCAGAAAGAACACTGTCAGTGTCTGGAAGCCAAGTGTCTGCTCCGCAGGCAGAGAACACAGAACCAGCAGTCTATGTAATTGGTGCAAATCATAGTGAAAGCAAATGGTTAAAACTGAGGTGTGCTTAGGCTTGTTGGAAGTGCACAGTAAAAGGAGCCGTGTAGGGGATGCTACTGCTGAATGGTAAGTGCTTTGGGCAAGACAGAGGAAGCCACCTAGAAGGCCAAACAGAAGTAGGGATCTACTCTAGTCAGCTTGTCTGGATTTAAAGCTTGGCAGGACTGACCAGCTGGGCCAACTCCATGTTGCTTTCCCTCCAGCCTATTAGGACACCTGCAGGTTAGCTATAGAGCAGTCACAGGGACCAGTGCTCAGTGAGGAGAACTGGAGGTTCTCCACAGTCTGGGGTCAGTGCAGCCCCGTTTGTGTCTGATCTTTCACTGCTTTTCAGGGAGGGGATTGCTCAAGTATCTAAGTGCTTAGGATAGTACCTGGTAACGCTACAGGTACATATATGGTTTTAAAACTTCCTGCCTTCCCATGTGTGTCTAGCTTGACCGTAGCATACCACCTGTGGCCAGAGAGTTGAGAAGGAAAAAGAGGTCACCAGAGGAGAGAGTGAGAGGGAATGGCCCACATAGCAGATGTTAGAGAAGTCAAGTGCCACAAAGATGACAATTCCCTACTTGGCCACTCAGAGGCTGTTGATAGTTGTATATGCAGAACCCCACCAGGTCCTTTTCATGCATATGTTTGTGATGTATATGTGTGTACAAAATGTGTTGCTACACATTTTGCATATATGCATAAATAAGCACCTGCACATGTTCATGGTGAGGCCCGAGAAAGGTACCATTCTCACGTGCTCTTCCACCTTATTCATTGAATTGAAGTCTCTCTGTCAAACCCAGAACTGGCCTATCTGACTAGTCTTGATAGCCAGTTTGCTCTGGGGATCTCAGTCCCCACTGTCCACCACTGCAATTACAGGCAGGCCACCATGCCTTCCTGTCAGTCACTTGGGCTCTGGACATCCAAACAAACGATGGTCCTCACACTTGTAGAGCAAGCACTTAACTACAGAGCTCTCTCCGAAGCACCAGCTAAAAAAGAAACACAATATTTATTTTAGCTTCTCAACTTAATTTTAAATTTAGATATAGCAAACATAATTATTGTTGGCAGAGTGTTGAGAAAGTCTGTATTTAGAGGCTGGAGCAGTTGGGGAAAAAGGACTCCATCAATGTGTCTATAGGTTGATGAGAAAACTCAGGTAGCATACATCTTTTGGGCTCACTGGTGAACAGAACTGTGACGTTTGTAGCCATAGTTCAATTTATGATTAGCAGAAAGCTTGGTACCCATTCTTCTTTTCTCAAAGGGTTCTCTGAAAGGAGAAGGCATGTGTTAGAAGCCGAGACAAGAGTGATGGTTCTTGGGTTTAGCTGGAACAGTAGACTTTCTGCTTGGCATCTCCTGCTTCCGCTATTTGACCTCAGGCACAGTGAGTGCCCCATTCGCTTCTTCTGTCATTCCCAGCTTGCATTAGGCCACTGATTTTCAGACTGCTCATCACTCACTGACCACATGTCTGCTGGCCTCCTCTACAGGCTGACCACTGTCCACATGTCTGCTGGCCTCCTCTACAGGCTGATCACTGTCCACATGTCTGCTGGCCTCCTCTACAGGCTGACCACTGTCCACATGTCTGCTGGCCTCCTCTACAGGCTGATCACTGTCCACATGTCTGCTGGCCTCCTCTACAGGCTGATCACTGTCCACATGTCTGCTGGCCTCCTCTACAGGCTGACCACTGTCCACATGTCTGCTGGCCTCCTCTACAGGCTGACCACTGTCCACATGTCTGCTGGCCTCCTCTACAGGCTGACCACTGTCCACATGTCTGCTAGCCTCCTCTACAGGCTGATCACTGTCCACATGTCTGCTGGCCTCCTCTACAGGCTGACCACTGTCCACATGTCTGCTGGCCTCCTCTACATGCTGATCAGCACACAACTCAGTGGCTACAGCCTGTGTTGGCAGCAGCCTCTTCCCTCAGAAGACAACTCTCCAATCTCTTTCCTTCTCTCAAGCATCTGAAAGACACTTACACTTTCTCATGGGTATGTGCTTGAAGCTGAGCTCTACGCCCTAGTGACACAGCTTCCTGCTTTAAGATTTTCTTTCACAGAGTTAAAGAACACTTGAATATAGGGGGAAGGGGAGTCTTACCGGGTTGAGAAATAACCAGGCAATGCCCTTTTAGCACCTACACCATGCTGCTCTGACTAGCTCACTGCTATGACTTGTTTGTCTCTCTTCATGTTCCCATTCATACAGTGAAGTCCTAACCCCCAATATGACTATCTGGAGATAGTGGTTTTGTTTTAGAAGGTAATTAATGTTAAGTGACATGAAATGAGGTACTAATCGTATGTGTCTGTCTGTCTGTCTATCTATCTATCTATCTATCTATCTATCAATGTCTTCCAAAACTAATCTCACCAAAAACTAATCTCCAGAATTATGAGAAAATAATTTTCTTTCACTTAAGTCATTTGGTCTATGGTGCTCAGTTATGGCAGTCTTTGGTTCTTCTGACAGCCTCGACTTTTCTTTTGAGGAACGTCTCAGTCCATTACCTAAGGTTGTATATTCCAGTCATGAACTGGACTCAGCACATCTTTTATAGGACTCATGCGTATCATGCATGTCAAGGAATTGGGCTGGGTAGTGTTACTGTTCCCATACTTTCCCAGTATATGAGAAACATGTGCTCTATCAAGTCATATGAATGACACTTGGGTCTACAGGATGACATGGTCTTATAGAACATCCAGTTAACCTTACATGGGTTGAATACAAAGAAAACTTTGAACCAGGTTTATGAGCACAGAAGTATACTTCTATGCTTCTATGAAGCAGGATGAAAGCATTAGGGAATGCTTAGAATCTTCTAGAAGGGATGATGCTGCTCCTTTTTGTCTGCTAAGTTAGCTTCATTTAGGGCTCCACACTGAAGCAACACAAATATCCCTGTCTTCTCACATCTGCTGTTGTTTCTTATGGATTTTCCATCTGCCCTGCTCTGAAGCAGAGGAGGCAGAGAGGACAGAGGGGAATCATGTGCTCTTTTAAAGGATGGAACCAGATATTAAATCCATAAACAAAATGAAGTGGAAAGAGTGAGTCAGAGATGATGAAAGCTGTGAGTGTCGCCTGGTGGAGGACCACCTACCTTACAGGCATCAACTGAGTGTTTGGTTATATATGTGGCTGTCCCTCAGCAGATGCTGTCAACTCTGATCAGCGTGGTTGGATTCTTGAACCTCTAGTGCTTCGCTGCTCTCTGCTGGGCCCCTTCCATTGTTTGCTCCCTTCTATACTGTATAGTCATTTATACAATGCAAACTGATGACCTCTGGTGAGGTTCCTCTCTCCTCTGGTGATAATAACCCCGTCACTCCAGGTTGCTGTTTCAGTGGAGCGTGAAGAAAGAGAGAGAGAGTTAGGCTGATTGATTGAGACTGAGCTGGAGTGAAATAGGATTTCACTCAAGGGTCCATTAGCTTTTCAACATAATGTCTCAGAATGAAAACCGAGAGTTCCTTGAGGATGCTGCCTTCTCAGGGTCAGCTTGCAAACCAGCATTCCCTGGGTCAGAGATATTGTATTTGGCCCACACCAGACTTGAAACGTCTAAAATAGGGATATTTTCTGCTTTTCTTTAAACTAGAAATAATCCTGAATCCATATCTGTTCCTGGGACAGTAGGCTGGTGTTAGGCCACCTGTGGTCCTTTGCTGAGGACGTGGGCACTACACAGGTGCTGGCCCTGATTTTACTGCTGCTCAGGCTCATATTGGCTACCACAGACACGTGGATCTGTGTGATTTGATTTATCAAAAATAAAGAAACCAGCATTTACTAAGTGCCTTCTACACATGAACCATCACACCTTGTAATTTTCACAAAGTATCTCTAATTTTTCTTAAGAATCCAGCGAGCTTTTTGGGGTGGGGATGTTCTTTTGTTGTTGTTTGTTTGTTTTTTTGTTTTGAGACAGGATTTCTCTGTGTAGCCCTAGATGTCCTGGAATTTTCTCTGTAGACTGGACAGGCCTCTAGCTATCAGATCTCCCTGCCTCTGCCTCCTGAGTGCTGGGATTAAAGGTGTGCACCACCACTGACTCACTGAATCCAGTGAGATTTCATCTCCAGACTACAGGGATCATCTGTTGCCGCTGTGAGAGGACGCTAGGCCTTGCATAAGTGAAGCTACAAGGCAGGAGCTCAGAAGCTTTTGTGGCATAAATGCATATAAAATAAATAAATTATCAAAGGAGACATTTTCATAAATAAGGAAGCCAAGGCCCAGAGTAATTAAGATAGTTGATCAGAACTCAGACAGCTGGTGGGAAGCGGGGCACAGCTCAGATTCAGATAGAAGAGTATGCAGGAGAAGGGGAAAGGCCTGGGACCACCCTGGCTATGCACACAGAAGGAACATGGTAAGGACTTACTGAACTGATTGACAGCAGTGCCCAGCATATCCTTATTGGTACACTGAGAAGATTGCAAGGTTTTGTTTTAGTTTGCACAATCCATCCGAAAGCTGATGGTACCCAGAGCTTTGAGATTCCGCAAAGGGAAGATTGTGTTTTACATACAACAGGAAGAGTGTAATGTGTCTGTCCACAATCAACTTGGGCTGCATACATGGAGTCGGAGGCTTCCTTCATTGAATGATAGTACTTCCTACTGCACTATCCTACATTACGGATGTATCAGAAAGCTTCTTCTTCTTCTTCTTCTTCTTCTTCTTCTTCTTCTTCTTCTTCTTCTTCTTCTTCTTCTTCTTCTTCTTCTTCTTCTTCTTCTTCTTCTTCTTCTTCTTCTTCTTCTTCTTTAAAAGATTTGTTTATTTTATATATTTTATATGAGTACACTGTTGCTGTCTTCAGACATACCAGACAGAAGAGAGCATCAGATCTCATTACAGATAGTTGTGAGCCACCATGTAGTTGGTGGGAATTGAACTCAGGACCTCTGGAAGAGCAGCCAGTGCTCTTAACCGCTGAGCCATCTCTCCAGCCCAGAAAGCTTCTTTATATAATTCACAAGAGGCTCCAAAGCTGGCTCAGAAAGCATGACCTTTTCAAAGAGAAGGGGGATTGTTCTGGCTGAAGGAAAGAAGGTAAAGGTGACTAAATAGGGATATTTTCTGCTTTTCTTTAAAATAGAAATAATCCTGAATCCATATCTGTTCCTGGAACAGTAGGCTGGTGTTAGGCCACCTGTGGTCCTTTGCTGAGGACGTGGGTACTACACAGGTGCTGGCCCTGATTTTACTGCTGCTCAGGCTCATATTGGCTACCACAGACACTTTGCTGATGAGTCCCAAGCTGGTGAATCATGTTGATGTGTTACAGACAAATTTAGAATTCAGAAAACTGCCATATATTTCTTACAGCCCTCTGTCTACTGTGGTTCTCAAACTGCACATCAAAAATTGAACATATCTTGTGTGTGTGCATGTGTGAAGCTGTGCATGTATGTTGTGGTTGGGTCAAGTTCAGGACCTCCCTCAGATAGGCACATACTCTACCACTAAGCTACACCCCTTGCCTAATTTGCTCTACTTTTGTTCCCACCCAGATTTTTTTTCCTCTTTTCCTCCTCTCTCTGTGACTATTAATTTTTTCATTTCATATGCTCCAAAGTTTGAGATTTTCTATTATTTTTCTCCTTATAAATTCTATATTCAAATAATTTTTCATTAAATGTCTCATTATATTCCTCTGCTCCCTCTTTCCACTCAAGAACAGCCTCTATCACTTCAGACATGGCTGGGCTCTTTGTTTCTAGACTCTTTCCTTTAATATCACTGTATATTACTGTCAGATTCCTCCAAAACATCATGCTCCAACCCACGTTCCAAATCTGTGTTATCTTCTCATGGCTTGGCATAGCATTTCCCAATATGTGCTATGCAACACTTTGGTTCCGTGGGAAACGAATAGGTGTTAAGTAAAAAACAGATTCTGGGATCAAACGCTAATGTTGAGAAAGTTATGAGTCACTTCTTTCCCGAGGGATGATTCATAGCTTTGATATGCTAATGTGCCTTATTACACAGCTTTCCTTAAGACTTGGGCTTCCACAGAGGCCTTTCCAGTAGAGAATTTCACTGGCCTAGATCCTCATGAAAAGCATTTGGGAAATACTGGCTCACCAATTCAAGTCCATACTCCCCGTGATGATTAATTTTTCGTGTCAACTTGTCTGGGCCATGGAATGCCTAATTACCTGGTCATCCATTATTTGATTCTAGATGGTACTAGCATTGAAATCACTACACTTAGTAAATAAAGCATCTCCTTCTGCCTACATTGAAAAAAAAAAAAAAAAAAAAAAAAAAGACTACAGGCAACTTTACTTGCATGGGTTTTGTTTTGTTTTGGTTTGGTTTTGGTGCAGGTGTGAGTGCCACAGCATGCAGGTGGAGGTGTGAGGACAGCTGTGTGGGGCAGATTCTATCCTTCTACTTTACATGAACTCCAGAGATTGTACACAAGTCATTAGCTTTGCGTGGCAAACCCTGTACCTGGTGAGCCATCTTCCTGGCCCTCAACTTGCAGATCCTGAGCCTTGGTGATCATGCAAGCTAATTCCTGTGAGTATGTATAGATGCATAGACAGTCTCTGATTTATGAGAATTAGGCTTGTGATTACTTGACCATAAGATGGGTTCATCGGGATGTAACTCCTGTTGTGCTCTATGGAAGGCAACTGGAAATGAGCTGTTGCAAGAATAAATCTCTGGCTGGGATGTAGAGTAGCCTTGAGTTAGAGCCCCAGCACTGGGGCATGGGGCAGAGGGTGGGGAGATGGGTGTTTTCTAGCCTTCTAAACTCTCATTTTCCCCTGAGACATCCCTAGCTCCCCAATCCCCTTGGATTCAACCTTGAATTCAAGGTCCAAGTGAAGTCCAATTGCTACAGCTTAGAGTCATTTGCAGAGCAATTAAGATCTTGGAGGGTCTGTTGTACCCAGGGTATGTAAGTCCGACTCTCTGAGAGTGGGGCTTTGGCATTGGTAGTCTATTAAGTTCTCCAGGTGTTTCCAGGACATAAATATGGTTTAGAACCAGGTTGTCCTGATGCCTGGACCTCATCCTCAAAGTCTGCATCAGTAGACTTGGGGTGGGTGCACGAATTTGCATTTCTAACAGTTCTTGGGTGCTGCCGGTCTTGGGGCCTCACATTGAGAGGCTCTGAGCAGAAGGATCAGGGATCCAGGTCACTGATGTAGATTCTGTGGACTGAGAAAACCTGATAGAATGCACACTAAAGGAGTAGCTGAAAGTATTACTTTGCACAGTAGCTACCAGTTGGTGGCCAGGCTTGATGGCAGGTGCCTTTACCCATTTAGTCAGTTCCACACAATGTTTTCTGTTAAAAATTAGTTAATCTTTTAACATCAGAGATTTGTTTAAACATAGGTCTGGGATTGTAGCTCAGTTGGTAGAGTGCCTGTGTACCATGCAGGAAACCCTAGGTTTTATTTTTAGCCCTGCATAAGATGGATGTAGTGGTACACTCCTGCAACACAAGCACTTGGGATGTAAAGGCAGGAGGTTCCTAAGTTCACAGTCAGCCAAGGCTACAAAGCAAGTTGGAAGTCACCCTTGCCTATATGAGACAGTGTCTCAGTAAATAATAAACAAGTAAATAACACTACAAAAAAGGCCTAGGTCTCAGTAAACCTTTCAAATGAAGGTAGTCATATCAGGTAATACAGAAAAACTGTCTAATTAACCAGTAAAATAGCAGAAAGTAAAAGAAAAAAATGTTGGCTCAGGACCTCCAATACCAAGTTCTCAGCACAAAGGAAATCTATTTGTCCCAGAGGGACAGAGGGCAGGGAATCAGAGACAGACACAGAGGATACAGGAAGAGGGAGAACAGGAAGGGAACAAGGGAGAAGGGGGAGGGGTATTTAACCCCATGGGACAAAGGACTGCCTCTGGATAAAGAGAAGACAAACTAGGCACATAGGAATATGGCAGTTTATAAAGGTACAAGGAAAAACCCTGTATTAGGATAAGGTGTTTAGTTTTAAATAGGCATGTTCATTAGGTGAGCCAAAGGGGGCTTTTCATAGCTAGACTTCAGTACTGTGATAGCTGGACTTTGGCAGCCTCAGAAGAGGAAGTGGCCAAATAAGGGATAACCCTTGGGGGTTAGCTTTAGGAATGTAATCTAACAGCTTTTTAGCAAGACAGAGAGGATGGTGGATAAGGGCGAGGCCTGCTGGAGCCATGCTTGTCAAGCTTGAGCTGGCCAGAGGTCCTTCAGAAACAATGTAGTATTTTGATATCAGCTAACCTGTAGGTTAATTTGTTATACAATAGCTAGCTGATATAATTAGCAGAATCCCCATGTAACTACAGTTTTTATGGCAAAAGCCTGGGCTCTAGCAGCTTTGGCAGGCTAAGACAAAGTCATTGGGAATGAAGGGACTTAGCCCAGTACTGCTACCAACGGCCTGAGGAATTTGCTCCTTAGAGAAACTAAGTCAGATTCTTGATTACAGTGAAGGAAAGAATTTCAGGACAAGCCAGTGTGAAGCCAAGAGAGCAAATGTATTAGGACAGAAATGATAAATAGGTGCTTCAAGTTTAAAGAGAGTAAGAGACACTCAGGGCAATGCCCAGCCACAAGAAGTAGGTGTGAGCAGTGTCTTTACAGTGACACTATCTGTGTAATTTGGTGGTTTCCTAAGCTACTTAGAGTTATTTATCTCAGTTACTAAGTTAGTTAAAGGGTGTGATTTTTAAAACAATCTAGTTTTGTTCTTTTAAAATTATGGGTATAAGTTTGTGGCCATACATGGGTCTGTAGAGGCTAATGCAGTGTCCTGCAGAGGTTGTCAGATTCCTCAGAGCTGGAGTTAACAGGTGATTTTGAACTGTCAGGTCTGGGTGCTGGAAACTAAACTCATCTCTCAGAAGGATGTAGTTTACAATGAGGTTTAAACATCAAACAAAGTTTAAAAATTAAGTAAAAATAAAGAAGCTGATTTAATTATTTTTCTTAAAGGATTTTCCTTAGTAAATGAAAAGATACGATGTTTTATAAGGTATATTTATTGGGACTTAGGATGAAAGAGGCAGGCTAAAACAGCTAAACCCATTCAGGCCCTAAGCAAACACTTTTGTGTTCACTGTGTTTACTGGGCATATGAGGAGTGTGGGTAACTCTAAAATAGTTTCTTTCTGGGGTGTGGCTAACCCCCAAATGGCTTCTTCAGTAAAATGTCCCATCCCAGCCTGGATAATGAACCCCCAAAAGCTGTGTAGATGGGCTCCCCCTTCAGTTAACAGTGCTTTGTGTATACTCTCATTCCTCAGGAGACCACACGCAGGATCAGGAGTAGGGGCTTGGGGGAGGGGCAGCAGTGTCTATCACTGGCAAGTGTGGTGCACAGAGGAGTGCCTGGAACCTTAGTTGCAGGGCTATTGCTGGCTGTCAGTAGGCTGATGAAGCACCAGCCTGGTCTTACCTTAGGGACACTGGATGAAAAACATTAAAAGCTTTTCTTTTGTTTGTTTTCTTTTTCAAATAAATCAGATTTATTCATTTTATTTCGCATGTGTGTGTGGGGGGGGGGCTGCGTGTATGTTTGTGCACACAGGCATGCTTGCTACCTACAGAGGTCAGAAAGGGCATCGTACCCCTTGGAACCGGAGCGATGAATGGATGCAATACACCATGTGGGTACTGGAAATCAGAAATAAGTGATTTTAACCACTAAGTCATCTCATTAGCCTCTCAAAGCATATTCTATAACCATTATCCCAATGACTCTGCTTGTCTGGTCAGGTGGAATTACATTCCCATGGTGCCCTTGAAGAGTCTGAATATCAGAGAACCAAGGGACATCCCAGAGCCACACAGTAACAGAGGGAACAAGTCACTTTCTTCTTAGTCTGGGGCTTCCTTTCTTCCTTCCATCTGACCAGCCAACTGTTAATTTTCCTAGGCCAAAGGACTTGATAACCCTTAAAGCCCAACTCTGCAAATCAGTGAGCAGGATGTTTTCAAGAACGTCCTTGGGCAGGAGAGTTGGCTCACAGTTAAGGTATTTGCTGCATAAGCCTGGGGACCTGAGTTTGTCCCCACTCACCAACTCCACTGAACACAGAGCTGACCTCTGATCTCCACATATATGCTCACACACACATCATGTCCCCCCTGTCATAAATAAATATGTAAATGAATTTTAAAAGAAATTTACTGTGGCTGTGAAATGGCTCTGTAGGTAAAAGGTCATTTGATCCCCAGGACCACACGGCAGAAGGACAGCTGACTCCTGTGCTTGCCCTCTGATCTCCATATAAGCACAGTGGCATGTATTTACACATACACAATACATATTAATAAATATATACTTATATATATAAATTACATATCAATTAAATATAGTATAATTATATATTGCATAACCATATATTTAATGATCATATAATTAACATATTACAACATGTTAATATTATATAATTATATATTGATTATATTATAAAATAAACACACACATACATATATATGGAGATCAGAGGGTAAGCATGGGAGTCAGTTGTCTTTCCACCATGTGGTCCCAGGGAACAAATGCAGGTCTTCAAGTTTAGCAGCAAAGACCTTAACCATCTCACACCCACCCTATTTATATATAATAAACATATATTAAATAGTATATATAATATATATTATAAATATATATAACTCTGTGTGTGTGTGTGTGTGTGTGTGTGTGTGTGTGTGTAACAAAAGCCTTAAAAAGAAGGGGAACCTCTGTCCTGCATTTCTCTTTGAGAACATGACTTGCCAGCATCTGATAGCACAGAGAAAGCCTTATGAGTCAGTGCTTCTCAGTCATTTCCAGAGCATCCTATGCTTCTACGCTCCTTCCCTGCCTGGGATGTGTAATCTCTGATCTAGCATCTGATACAGCGTGTGGAGCTTTGTCCCAGCACGTCACATTGTCTTCCATTCTTCCGTGTCTGCATTCCTTTGGAGCTTCAGAGCATGTGGGTTTCCCTTTTCATTCACTCTAGAGTCTAGAGTGGCTTCAGTCTAGAGTGGTCGAGTAAATGATGGAATAAAACTGAAATTGAGTGAGACAGTTGCAAGATATGTTCACTTACACTAGAGTTTTTCTTTCAACTCTTTTATTTTGCAGTAATTATGGACTCCCAGGACTGCGAAATCTAATCAACACACATGTTCTGATTTGATCACCACAGTGATAATGCTGAGAAGCAGGTGTTGACATCAATCTCAGGAGCTTCATACTTAAATGAATACCTGAGAATTTCTTTCCCTTTGGAGGTACTGAGGTGGTGACTACCATTTACCATTTTCCCGTCCAATAGCTGACTGTCATTTCTGTAGTGCTGGGGGTGGAGCCAGGGCCTTGTGTGCTATGCCAGAGTTCTGCTACCAAGCTACGGCCTCGGCCCCTAACAGACAGCTGCTGGTTATTTGCTTTTCTTTATTTCTTCTGACATGTTTTCTCTTTGATGACAGAGCCCAAATCATGCTAAGATCTGGCATGTGATAGTAAGTAATTGTTGAGTTAAATTGAATTTCTACTTGAGTATCTTAGAAGATATATATAGGACTACTTTCTGGAAGAATGTTTGAAAACTCATTTGGGAGTTGTGTGTGGGCCAGCACGATGGCTCAGCAGGAAGGGACACCTGCCGGGCAAGCTTCGTGAGCTGAGTTCGATTCCCAGGACCCACGTAAAGGTGTAAGGAGAGAACTGACTCTACAGAGTTGTCCTTTGACCTCCACACATGAACCCCTTTCCCCAGCCACTAACAAGTAATAAGTAGGTTTAAATAGGTTTGTGAGTTGAGTGTGGGATGTGCTCAGTGGCAGAATGCTTTTTCTGCATTCCATCGACACCCCTAAAAAATCCTTAAACGAAACCCCAATAGTTACCTAGGATTCAAATCTATTATACTCTGATTGGTGATCCTTATTCTTTAATCAAAACACATTTGGGGGGCAGGGTGGGAAAAGGAGACAAAGAGAGAAACAGAGCGAGGCAGAGAGTCAGGAGTCTTTGAGAAAAAGAAGTGAGTGGGGCAGCGGACCTGCCTGAGAGAGGTGCCCCCATCAGAGGGTCGCAGGCTATGCTGTGGGGAATAGCTTTGCTAATGGTGTGCTGCAGGGCGGAATGAAAGGGAACTGAGAGTCAAGAAGAGGAGGAACCAAAGGGACCTAGTGACTGAAGCCAACGAGGAAGCAAGTCTAGAAATAAGGAAAATGGAGAGACTAAGGAAAGACAGAGGCCACTGGGTTGACCAGAGCGGCTGCAGAATCACCTCCCGAGGCCAGGGACCCCAGGTCTCATCATTTCAGCTGAGTCACCTCCAGAGCCTTTATCCATATCTTCCTTTATAAAAACAACGGAAGAGTGTTTTTCAGTCAATGATGACTTTATTTTTAAGGTTCTCATAACTGACATGATGTTCTGGTATTCTAAACTGACTACAGCTGTCCAGCCACCGGCAAGCAAGAGTTTTTTTTTTTTTTTTTTCTTCTTACTGTAGTACTTCCTGATTTTGAGAGGGAGCTATTCATGTGGAAGAAGCATCTCCTGGAATGAGTGGTGGGTTCTGAATTGTGTTTGAGGTGAACAGGATTCTGGTCTAGGGCCATTCATGTCTGGTAAGAGCGACAGCTCCAATAACAACCTGTCTCCTGTTTCTTGCACCAAGTTTCTTTTGCTTGGGAGTGTGTTATTGAAGAGATATTTAATTGTAGGTAAATGACCCTTGCTTTCTGTTGTAATTGAAACTTGGTCTGCTACAGTTAATACATTTCATAAACCAGTAAATCTTGAAGGGCAGAAACTCAATGTGCTGTGAAGACAAGGGGAAATGGTTTAACACAGGCTCTTCTATACAAGTGGCTCACTCTCACTTGCAAGCAGAAAGAGCTCGTTTGATACAAATTTTGTTTCTTGTAGTCTCCTCTTTCTCACCAGAATCTATTTAGTTACAGATTGCTCCCTTTAGAGTATTTGGAAGGGAGCATGATACTGTGTCCCTTTTCTGGGCATGGAATTGGGTCTAGATTTGTGCACAGGGAACACTGCATGGTCTTGTACCACACCGCGTTACTTTGATAACTATGGTAAACCATAGGCATCTCAGTGACATGACACCTTGCTCACTTGTAAATTTAAGAAGTATCAGCTAGATAATGCTGCAAGACAAATCCCTTCCCAGTTTACTGGCCTCAGTCAACAATCACTTGCCACTGAATGATACAGATGTAGTCTGAGCAGTTGTTTGGTGTGTGGACATCATCCTGTTGTATGCATATGTAACTAGTTCCCTGGGTAATGAAACCTTGTGAGGCCACATCATATGTGTCTTTTGCTAACTGAGATATCATCAAATGGTTCATGTTTATAGTACTTCCCATTACTTTGTGGGTTCTTTGGGAAGATTTTTTTTCTGTCAGTTTTCTGTGGACTCATGGCTACATTCACCTGGAAGGTTGCCAAGGGGCTGTTGACCTTTGGGTTACAAAGGATGTCTGAGCTTCTGCCTCTTCAGGGTCTTTCATTTGGGGACTTTGTCACACTGTGGAGGTCTTGGATGTCCAGGGTAGAATTCTGCCTCTTAAAGGTGGAATTCACAAGTCACCTGGGCTCACACAGTGTCGTCTCTCCCACAGTCTGTCTGTCACAATCTATCCGTCAAAGCCAATCTCCAGGCCAGCTCAGATGTGAGGAATGGGAAACCTACTTCTTGAACAAAGGGATCCTGCGAGCTGGAGAAATGGTTCAAGCTACCTGGAACTCCAGTTCCAAGGGATCTGATACCCTTTTCTACTCTCTGTGGATACCAGGCACACAGATGGTATATATACATTTATTTATTTAGGCAATCATTGATATACATAAAATAAAAACAATAGATAAAATTTTAAAAGAAGGAAGAGGAGGAGTCTCAAAGCATTATGGTCTATCTACCATATAACTAGGTAACTAAGAGAGAATTAGTATTAGGGTACATGGGGCTGGGGAAGGTAACCATCCTGAGATTTAAGGCTTAAATAGCTGCCATGTCTGTATCCAGGCATTTTTGTACACGTCTGTACAATTGTATTCCCTAGTCTGTCAATTTATATGGCCTCAAGCCTCATCTCTTTATCCTTTTTTCCATTAATTACTTTATTTACTCACTTTACATTCAGATCTCAGTCTCCTCCTCCTCCCATCATCTCTTCATCTTTAAAATGAGCTTATCAATAGCATTTCTCAGACATGTGCAATTTGAACGAAGCCCTTCATGTATAGAAAAACTGTTTGCCTGGTATCTGATATATGATAGTCATTCAGACGAATAATGAATTTTCTTATTCTGTAGGCTGCTTTAGAGCTTACTCCATAACTCATGCTGGTTTTGAAATCATGGAAGTCCACCTGCCTCAGCATCTCCAGTTCTTAGATTGATTGAACTCAGGTTCTCCCATGTGCTAGTCATGTGCTCCACGACTCACTGACTTATATCCCTAGCTCATATGCCCTTATTTCAAATTCTTCAGTCTGCAAGGCTGGGGGGATGGCTCAGTGGTTAGAAGTGCTGGCTACTCTTCCACAGGGCCTGAGTTCAGCTCCCAGCACCCACAGGGAGGCTCACAACGGTCTGTAACTCCATCTCTAGGGGATCCAGTGATTTCTTCTGCCTCTTCTAGTACTGTATAGAAGTGGAGCATAGACATACATGCAGATAAAACACCTAAACACGAAAAATAAAAACTTCCCTTTAGGTAATCCATATTCCTGTTAGAAAATTGTTAAATTTTTAGAATTTTTTAAAAAGAAAATATAGAAAAACAAAACAAGAAAGATATTTCAAATTGCTTAATGTCTTACTATTGAGATTTAGTTACTATTAATCCCTTGGTAAATTCTATTTATAGTCAAGCCTTCCTCCCACATACGCACACATTAAGTCTGTAGGGAGGAGAGGTAGATGAGAAGGAGTTATTCACGTGAAAGTTAGATATAAAACCGAAAGGAAGAAGCACTATTTCCCACCAGTTATCGTCTGCATCTTATCCTGGTACAGAGTGGGTGCAGAGAGCCTGAAGTCTTAGCACCACGCCCTGCTGCCAAATTGGCAATAGTAATTCCCAAATGCTAAATTATGTTCCTTTAGTAAATTTATTTTGTCCACTTCTAAGCATCTTCCTGTTATGCTGTGTTTCTCACTTGAGCAGGCAGATCATTCTGTGCTTACTGCCTCAGGAAGCAAAATTTCAGAGAAGAAATAAAATAAAACAAACATAGATTTTTCCCCCCAGCATTTAATTTTAAAAAATTTGAAGCATTCTGGGGAACATCAAGACAAGGACATGGAAGATAGGTATGGTAGCCTACAGCGGTTATTCTGGCACTTGGGAGGCTGAATGGGGTGGAGTTTAAAGTTAACCTGCATTACAAACAAACATGTTTAGAGATAGGCTTCGTGGGTAAGATTGTTGGCTGCCACATCTGAAAACCCCAGTGCAAATCCCCAAGACCCACATGAGAGAAAAATTGATTTCCAAAGGTTATACTCTGACCTATGCACACCCTGTGGAACAATTTCATTACACACGTGTGCAAGCATGTACACGTGGGTACACACACACACACACACACACACACACACATGCACAGATATTGACCGGACAATGTGGTAAGAGCAAGGACCTTGACATTTAAAGGGTTCTCTCTCACACCAGCCAAGATTCTATTGTTTGGGGAGGGAAATAAGATGGAGATGAGAAGATACGGCAGGACGAAAGTCAAGATACAGCCAGTTGCAGCCAGTCGCAGAGAGCAGAAACCTGTGCTTTGTTTTCCAGTCAGAGTCCCATGAACACAAAGGTCACACTAGCCGATCAGGGGTTCCCAATCTAACTTAGTTTTTGTAGTTCTGAAGGTGGTGGGACCTGGGAGAATGGAGCTGATAAAAAAGGCAGACTAAAGTCTCATGCAATAGCCAACTTTATTCAGAGCATCAGACAATTTATACTTTGAGGGTTAAGAGAGGTCACATGAGTAAAGTGTAAAACCACATGGGCAAAGCCACACATGGCAAAAACATGCTTTTCCACAGAGACCTATAATCAAATAACAATGGCCAATCATAATGAAGAATCTGAAGTAAACTCACTCCTATCTGATACATGTAGGAGAAGCACAGAAACACAGTTCTAAAACAATTCTGTGTTTTAAAGACATCAAGGTTACAAGACTCTTGTCTTGTTTTCTCAGAAACACTCAGAATTCTCATTTGGCTCCATTCCTGGACCATGTCCCAACAGCTTAGAAAAGGTGCTGGGCTGGAAGGGATCAGGCAGTCTCGGATGAGGTCTGTGCCAGTGGTAATTAATGATGTGTGCCTATGAACCAGATAAAGTGATTACAATTTCAATTGACTATCACAGTGGGTAAACCATAGCAGGGATCAGAATGTACCCCTTCCAGTTTCTGGTTTTCCATAAGGACCAGAGAGAGAGTTTAGAGATGTTCCTTACCTTGGTGACATGTTTGCTATCCTGTTTGGATATAGGCTAACAATGGATTTGCACAACCGTTTTATCCTCTAGTCAAATGTGATTACATCAAACCTGTATGAGACGGAGCATCATGACCAGTGCCCATATAAAGCATTACCTTGTGTCTGTAGCTGAGCACCACAGTGTGTTTACTGACTCTGAGTAAGAAGTTGTTGAACCTTTGACTCAGTGTCATGTTGTACTGGCTGGTTTTGTGTCAACTTGACACAAGCTGGAGTTATCACAGAGAAAGGAGCCTCAGCTGAGGAAATGCCTCCATGAGATCCAGCTGTAAGGCATTTTCTCAACTAGTGATCAAGGGGGGAGGGTCCAGCCCATTGTGGGTGGTGCCATCCCTGAGCTGGTAGACCTGGGTTCTATCAGAAAGCAGGCTGAGCAAGCCAGGGGAAGCAAGCCAGTAAGTGACATCCCTCCATGGCCTCTGCATCAACTCCTGCTTCCTGACCTGCTTGAGGTCCAGGTGATGAACAGCAATGTGGAAGTGTAAGCTGAATAAACCCTTTCCTCCCCAACTTGCTTCTTGGTCATGATGCTTTGTGCAGGAATAGAAACCCTGACTAAGACACATGTCTCACTTGATGCTGAGGCCTGGGGTAGCTCTCTCTACCTCAGAGGCCCTCACTATGTAGTCCCTGCAGACACAGAAATGCACATTCTCAGGCCCCATCTCAAAATTACTGGACCACAGTCTATCAGAGCATTCTGCAAACATGGCTCAGTGTGAGAACCACCGTTCTGCAGCATGTCGATTTTCTTATTCACACCCCAGTCTCACATCAAGTTACCTTTGTACATTTGACATTTGGCTGGCTTCTGCTTGGGGGCATCTGCACATTGTAAGCCTCTTTTAGGAAGCCAGGTAGCTTGCTTCCCTCCAGAATTTTCTTGCAGTGATTCCAATTAAATTTCCCTTCACTTAGGAATTTTCTGAAAGGAAACTGGGAGGATGAGAAACAGCCCCTTTTTGTAAGTAAATTCGGAAAAAAGAATTTATTACAGGCCGACACGATCTTAAAGCTTTATGTACTTCATCTCCGGGAGCTTGTAAGCCTCGTGTAGCCTGCCTGGCACATCTCCTAGGGAAATGTGTGGCCAAAACCTCTCCTCTGTTTCTGGGTCAGGAAGTGATAGCACACAGATGGAATTTACAATGGGACCAAGCCAGTGGCCCCATCAAGGCTGCTCAGAAAAGGGCCTTTTCATGGGCTCACTCAGTTATAATGAGCGTTCCCCAGACTCTCAGAAGGACTGCTTCTGGCTGGCCCCTTTTCTTTTTCCTCGACTGCTTTTACTTTTTCATGGAGGACTGCTCCTTAAGGTCTACTGGGATTGGTATGAACCTTGATTTGGCAGGAGAAAGGGAGAAGGAAGTACATGGCGGCCTACAAAACTGAATTCGCTGCCTCCCTGGCCCCTTGCCTCAGAGAATAGACCTTTGTACTCTGAAAGGCAGGGGAGTCCCAGTTTCTCAGGCTTTTAAAAAAAGCCAAAACAAAACAAGCTTTCTGTAGCCTTCTCTCTTCCTTAAGATGCTTAGTGGGGAGCAGTGAGAGGCTGAACAATGATGGAATCAAATGCTCTTTAGTAAGTTTAGGAGTTGCTTGCAAGGCAGGCTTTGAAACAAATGTATCTGATGCATTTCTTCAGAAGAACAAAAGTATCGGTTTGACTTAAAAATCCAACTTCTAAAACTATGGAAAAAATTACCACACATTAAAAAAATAAAATAAAAAATAAAAATAAAAAAAAAAAAAAAAAGAGAGAAGAAAGAAATACACCCCCAACCCCTCAGAAACAAAAAACAAAAAACAACCAAAGAAAACCCAAAAAAGCAACAACCAAACAAACCAACAAAGCAACCAGCCCAGCTTTTGGCTATAGCTGGTGATCCACTTTCGTGAAATGCGGGACAGAGCAGAAGGGCATAACCAGCCAGGAATTTGACCTTGGGGGTCTGTTGACTCGGCTTTACGATAATAGGTACAATTTAAGCCATTCATTTCTGTTTTCCTTTCTCTAATTATTTTGTTGGTTGTTATTGAATGACAAAACATAGTTAGAAACTTTTTAAAAACCAAAAAAACCCTGCCAAAACCAGTTTTTCCCTGTTCAGCTACGATTACTGCCACAAGGCCAGTAGAAGATGGGGCCTCCCAACTTGCTTTTCCGGAGAGGGGAGGGACTCAGGAGGGTACAGAGGCATTTGCATCAGTGGCATAATCACTGGTAAAATGCCCCATGCTTGTAAACAACCCCTCATCCATCCTGCTATAATTAAACAAGTCTGATTACTTAACACGCTGGGGCATGAAGCAGAAGAGAGACCGTAAGCTTTGGGCTATGGGAAAGCGGAAGGGGATCCTTGAGAAGGGGGCCAGAGAGGAAGATGGGGGTGAATGTGATCCAAACATGTCATGTCCAGTATGAAGATGTCAGAATGAAACCCATTGTTAAGTACAGCTCGTGTATGTTAATAAGCCCAGAGAGGGGCAGCGGGATGGCTCAGTGGGTAGAGGAGCCGCTAAGCCTGACTCCAGAGTGTGATCCCTGGGTTCCTGGCAGAAAGAGAGAACCTATTCCTACAAGTTGTCCTCTGACCTCACATGTACTCTGGCGTGATTTCATTATTACTATTATTATTATCATTATCTTTATTATTTTAGCATTACAAATTATTGATAATGAGATTTATCTTTTAGTTACTTTAAAAAGGAATCTCACGTTTCTCCCAGAAGCAAAGTATTCTGAAAGGATACACCAAGTGCTCCACTTTTATGGAGTTCAACCACGGTCACCTCGGGAAACAGACCATTCGTTTGTCAGTAGAAAGACCAAGCTAAGGAGCACACATTCCCACATTCTTCTTAGATAGGTAAGCTGCTTCCCTGATCTGTCTTCCCTGATCCTCAATTCACTTCTTGATGGCCAAGACTCGAGCTTTGGTGCTCACAGCTGCTTTTAGTGCCCTGCCCAGGTGTCTGGCTCTGTAAAGTTTGTTAAATGAACAGAGGTAGGTCTGGACACTTGGCCAGACCCATGGGTGTCAAAACTCCTGTACAGTGAACAGTCCACTTCTCCGAAAAATTTTTGACCGCCGTGACTTGTGATGTTTTAATATAACATCAATAACAAACACACCATTGCTGCTTTGATTGAAATAACAAATCTAAGACTCAAATTTTGTCTGAGGCCAAGGAGATGGCTCAGTGGTTAGTAGCATTGGCTGCTCTTTCAGAAGACCAAGATTCAGGATCCCAGACCCTGAATAGCAGCTTACAACGATCTATAACTCTAGTTCCTAGGGGCAGGGGGGTTGGGAATCCAATGACTTCTGACCTCTATGGGCACTGCACACATATGGTGTACAGACATATCTGCAGGCAAAACACCCATACATGTGAACTAAAGTTAAATCATTTCAAGAATGATGGCATCTTTAAGAAGTGATTAGGTTTCTTCTTCTTCGGGAAAACACCAAATGGCGGATGACGCCGGTGCAGCGGGAGGGCCCGGAGGACCCGGGGGCTCCGGCTTAGGAGGCCGTGGCGGCTTCCGCGGAGGATTCGGCAGCGGTCTTAGTGGTCGAGGCCGAGGCCGTGGTCGAGGCCGCGGGGCTCGTGGAGGTAAAGCTGAAGACAAGGAGTGGATCCCTGTCACCGAGCTGGGCCGCCTGCTTAAGGACATGAAGATCAGGTCTTTGGAGGAGATCTACCTGTTCTCCCTGCCCATTAAGGAGTCTGAGATTATCGACTTTTTCCTGGGTGCATCTCTAAAGGATGAGGTTCTGAAAATCATGCCAGTGCAGAAGCAGACCCAGGCTAGCTAGCAGACCAGGTTCAAGGCTTTCGTCACTATTGGGGACTACAATGGTCACGCTGGTCTTGGTGTTAAGTGCTCCAAGGAGGTTGCCACTGCCATTCGAGGGGCCATTATCCTGGCCAAGCTTTCCATCGTCCCTGTGAGGAGAGGCTACTGGGGGAATAAGATTGGCAAGCCCCACACTGTCCCATGCAAGGTGACAGGCCGCTGTGGCTCTGTGCTGGTGTCTCATCCCTGCCCCCAGAAACACTGGCATTGTCTCTGCTCCTGTGCCCAAGAAGCTTCTGATGATGGCCGGTATAGAGGACTGCTACACTTCAGCCAGAGGCTGCACTGCCACCCTGGGCAACTTTGCCAAGGCCACCTTTGATGCCATCTCAAAAATGTACAGCTACTTGACCCCTGACCTCTGGAAAGAAACTGTGTTCACCAAGTCTCCTTATCAGGAATTCACTGATCATCTTGTGAAAACCCACACCAGAGTCTCTGTTCAGAGGACCCAGGCTCCAGTTGTGGCTACCACATAAGGATTTTTATAAAAGACAAAATAAATGAACCAAGTCTGTTAAAAAAAAAAAAAAAAAAAAGAAGTGATTAGGTAATGAATGCCCACGAATGGATACATGTAGGAGAATGTTCAGCTTCCCCTGAATGGATGAATTCGGGAGTGTGTTTAGCTTCCTGGGTCCTCTCTCCCTTTCTCCATTGTCATGCAATGTCTGCCAAGTTATGAACCCAGCAGGTTTCATGGAATGATTTTATCTTGGCCTTCCCAGCCTAGAATCCTGAGGCAAACGAGCTTCTATTGTTAATAAATTACTTAGTCTGTAACATTGTTTCAACATTTTAAAACATAAAAAAGATAAAGATCTCTCGTCTGAGGGTCCTCCATTACTCAGGAACCATAGGGTTTTGGGGTGTTCTATAACCCATTCAACACCCCAATTATTACCCTGCCCCAATTGCATTCTCTCCCATACTGGCTGCCCTGTAGCTTCTCTGACATGGTGGGTATCTATCCGATGTCTTTAGCAATTGCCGTCACATTCACCACCAGACAGAAAGCTTGTGCTTACCTATCCTCTAAGTCGGTGGTTCTCAACCTGTGGGCCGGTGTCTAATAACCTTTCCCAGGGGTCATACAGCAGATATCGTGCATACCAGATATGTACGTTATGATTTTTAACAGTAGCAAAATTACAGTTAGTGAAGAGCAACAAAAATAATTGCAGGGTAGGGGTCACCACGACATGAAGAACTGTATTAAAGCAGCATCAGGAGAGTTAGCGGACACACATATGCCCAGTCTACAGCAGGGTAGGTGAGCGGAATACGTGGCTGCTCCTTCTTACTCATTCCTCCTCGTCCCTTAAATCCCCAGGTATCAACAATGTTAGCAAGTATTTCAGAGCAGGGACAGATGAAACTATGGCCTGAAAGCCAATCCCTGTGGTCTGTTCTGAGGTCTTGTTAGTTCATTTTTGCTTTTGTTTTTGAAACAGGGTCTCATTCGATAGCCTGGTTTGGCCTGGACTTGGCTCTAAAGACTCATACTGGCCCCAAACTCACAGAAATCTGTCTCTTCCCTGCAGAGTATTTAAATTGCAGGTCTCTAAACATCAAGTCTGATTGAGGTTCTTCTGTGAGCTATTAGCTGGTTGTCACAGCCTCAGACCTTGCCACCTTGTAACACAACTAAGCAAAGACAGGCTGTCTCTTTGATTAGCTTTTATAGGATCTAGGATGTCCCCCAGAACATCCAGAAACAGCTCATAAAGTGGTACTGGCTTTCTGGAATTGGAATGTGTGGTAGTCAGCTGTTCATTTTTGTGACAAAATACCTTAGAAAATCAACTTATAATAAAAGGAGGAATTTTATTTTAGTTCATGGTTTCAGGGGTTTTAGTCCTGGTTACTTACTACAATGCCTTGGGCTTTTAGTGAGGGGAACTATCAAGGCTGAAGCACGTGTTCACCTCACAACAGCCTGGAGGCAAATAAGAGAGAGGGAGGAAAGGAAGGAGGGAGAAAGGAAGGGAGGAAGAAAGGGAGAGAGGAACGAAGGGTCTTGGTCCCAAATATCTCCTTCAAAGGTGTGTTCCCAATGACCCCTATTAGGTTTCACCTCTTAAATGTTCCACCTAGTTGATAACATCATAGACTAGGGACCAAGCCTTCAACATATGGCCTCTGAGGGATAATTATACATCTGCCCCTAACCTAATTACTGTGGCCAATTTCAATACTCAATGTGGGGATCCCTATGACCACTAGGGCTTGCCAAGAAAAAAAAAAGATCTGAGACAAGAAGCAAGTCCAGTTCAACATGACTCAGTAACTGGTGCTGGTTCAAATTTCTAGAATCTAACACCAGACAGTTTATTTTAGGCATATTTTTAGCACAGCACAATTTTTGGAAAGAAGGTGTCCTGATAATAATTAAGTCAAATCTACTGTGTAAAACAAAGCATAAGCCATGTTCACATTGAGACTCTTTACAAAGTACATACAAGCTCTTCCCTAAAGATTGGTTTTATTGATTCAGAAACAATGCTCAAGATAAGGGTCGGGGGAGAATGACCGAGATAAACATAAAAGTCTGGGGGAGTCAGGTGTGGCCTGGCCCTACCCAGGCCATTGTAAAGTACATGTGACTCCTCCCCAGCAATGGGTTCTATTGACTGAGAAACAATGCTCAGGATTAAGGACTAGGGAGGAAGAATCTGGCATAAACATAGCTGTCTGAGGGAGTCAGATGTGGCCTGGCCCTACAGATAGCACAGGTCACCAGACTATTAACTACATTTCCGGCTTGCTCGGCAGGAAACAGGCATGCACCTCTCCCATTGAGGAGGCAAGCCTGTGAGTTTAACATTCTTGGTTTCTTTATTGCTCAGCTGTGAGCACAGGACCTGGTGCCCTCTATACTCTGAGACCAGATCCACTCGTGAAGTTAGAAGCTCAATAACCCCAAACAAAGTACTTAATTGAAATAAGGAGAACATGAGCAGGAAAAGAGACGTGGGTGCCAAAAGGAGAAACGAGTGTTGACTAGGTTGAGCATAACACTTTCTGCTTATTTTTGAAAATAAAATTGCAGTCAGTGTTGGCAACTGTTTTATTTACCTTACCAATCTTCACTGAGGAATAGCACAGTTATTTCAACCCATTGATTATGATAAAATAAAATTTCTCAGTTTAGCATTGCTACTAACTAGCCTAATAATCTTAGAGAAATAATTTGTTTTTAAAGAAATCTTTATAACAAAAAGGGCTTTTGTGGGAGTAGTATTAGTTCCACCTGCTTGTTAAAAGAGACTCAGTGAGTATAGGCAAGAACTCTCTTCTATCTAACAACTGTGATACTGTCAGCTAGCACATGACAAACATCCAGAAAATATTGTTTGCATGAATAAGTAAACATTAAAATGGAGGTTAACTGTGCCTTGGGTTTTATTTATTTTTATTTTTTTTTAATCTCAATTCCTTCTAAATGTAGGTGAAACCATTGCCCTAGGGTCCAGGATTTTCTCCAAAAGCCCAGGCTACTCTGTAGAGCAATGTTTACTAGGAAGGTGTCCTAGGAATGTCAGTCAAATGGAGCAGGAAGGGACAGCATTTCCAAGACCATCTGAAGTGTGGGAAGCAAAGGAGAAAAGAATGTGAGGCTGAGAATGGAGGGGTGGATGATGGGATAGGGAGGGGTGGATGATGGGATAGGGAGGGGTGGATGATGGGATATGGAGGGGTGGGTGATGGGATAGGGAGGGGTGGATGATGGGATAGGGAGGGGTGGGGTGATGGGATAGGGAGGGGTGGATAATGGGATAGGGAGGGGTGGGGTGATGGGATAGGGAGGGGTGGATGATGGGATAGGGAGGGGTGGATGATGGGATAGGGAGGGGTGGGGTGATGGGATAGGGAGGGGTGGGGTGATGGGATATGGAGGGGTGGGTGATGGGATAGGGAGGGGTGGGGTGATGGGATAGGGAGGGGTGGGTGATGGGATAGGGAGGGGTAAGTTTATGGGATAGGGAGGGGTGGGTGATGGGATAGGGAGGGGTAAGTTGATGGGATAGGGAGGGGTGGGGTGATGGGATATGGAGGGGTGGGTGATGGGATAGGGAGGGGTAAGTTGATGAGATAGGGAGGGGTGGATGATGGGATATGGAGGGGTGAGGTGATGGGATAGGGAGGGGTGGGGTGATGGGATATGGAGGGGTGAGGTGATGGGATAGGGAGGGGTGGGGTGATGGGATAGGGAGGGGTGGGGTGATGGGATAGGGAGGGGTGGGTGATGGGATAGGGAGGGGTAAGTTGATGGGATATGGAGGGGTGGGTGATGGGATAGGGAGGGGTGGGGTGATGGGATATGGAGGGGTGGGGTGATGGGATAGGGAGGGGTGGGGTGATGGGATATGGAGGGGTGGGGTGATGGGATAGGGAGGGGTGGGTGATGGGATAGGGAGGGGTGGGTGATGGAATAGGGAGGGGTAAGTTTATGGGATAGGGAGGGGTGGGGTGATGGGATATATTCTGCAGAGGGTGTTCTAGTACTTACTGTCATAGGGAGCTGGTCCCAAAGTCAGTGGTGTAAAACAACAGTAATTTATTGTTTCTCGTAAGTGCTTAGTTTGACTAGGAGATTCTATGAGTACAGCCTGGGGATTCTAATGAGGCTGTTCAGTCTGGACAGGAGGATGAATCCCTCTCCCCTAGTGGTTTCTCATCCCTACTGTCTTGACTATACTTACCCAGCAATTGGATTTCTCAGGAAAGTTTTCAGTGGGGTCAGGTGCCAATGGAAATGCACCTATCTAGGCTGTGTTTGCTTTACATTTGGTCATGTGTCATTGACTAAAGTAAAATTGCATGGCCACCCAGAGTCAGGATGGGAGGGGATGATGTATAAGGATGCAAAGACCATTATCGGCATTTAGTAGCTGTAAACACATAGGGTAGGACAAGGGTGGCCATGATAGATACATTCCGGGGATCTGACACCCTCTTCCGGCCACCATAGTGGGTGGAGTGTACAAGTGGTACAGAGTCATGCATGCAGGCAGAACACTCATACATATGAAATAAAATAAAATAAAATAGACAACCTAGACTGGGTTAAAACCTTTTGAAGTTCTGCTACCCAGAGGCACAGCTGTTATATAAGATCTCTATCTATCTATCTATCTATCTATCTATCTATCTATCTATCTATCTATCTAAATATCTAAATATCTAAATATCTATCTATCTATCTACACACACACACACACGCACACACACACACACACTGTTTATCAACAACCCCCAAGTGAGTTTGTGCACAAATGCAGGAAGTTGGATGGTGCTGTGCCTGGACTCAGAAACTTCCTAGTTGTGAACATGAAGATGTTAGGAGTGTTTCCAGTGTTTACAATGCCAATAAACCTTTTGCTGTTATTATTGCAAATATACCCTTGAAATCATCTGACAGTCTCTCTTTAGGACCTATGGGCAATCTTGATGAATATGCCATTTTTGTTGGGTTCTTTCTGTCTTAGGTGGTTTGGTCATGGATTTACATTTTGTTTTGTACTTCTAATAGAAATCCATAAATTGTTCTCAAGCAACAGACAAAAGACTTTTAAAATCTTCTTTCAACCCATTTACTAAATTAACCCTTAAAAAAGATTTACTTGTATTATTTTTATGTGTATGTGTATCTATGTACGGGTTTGCACATGTGAGTTTAGGTGCCTTCAAAGTTCAGAAGAGGGCTTGGGTTGCCCTGGAGCTGGAGTATGGGTGATTGACAGCTGGCCTAATTGACTTTCTATTGGTAAACATTAGGACCAAAGGCAACTTGAGGAAGAGTTTATTCGGCTTACATGTTCTGGTCATGCCCATCATAGAGAAAAACCAGGGTAGGAGCAGAAGCCAAAGCCTAGAGGCCACGGAGGAGTGCTGCTTACTGGCTTGCTCCCCATGCTTGTTCAGCCTGTATTCTTATGCAACCCAGGATCACCTGGCCAGGGATGGCACCAACCACCGTGGGCCTGGGCCCTCTCTCATCAACCATCTGTC